>NC_140176.1:52765973-53307175 GCF_963971535.1 Notolepis coatsorum | reverse complement strand
AACAGGAAAACCTGTTAATGTGTGAACTCACTGTTCATTGTCATTACAGTCTGAGAAAGAACATTCTTTTACTCACTTGTCACCAAGCATAGCTTCATAGGTCAGTTGCCTTAGTAGTGAGTACACGGTACACATAAACACCATGATGTTTCTCACACAACAACCAGATCAATACATCACGATCTGCACGGAGAAGCTAACTGCCAGTGACAAAACAGCTCACACACAACCCGCAACGTATCCCAAATGCATTGCAACAACACACGTTTTGGGAAAAAACACCGTTATTCACAATACATTTAGCAAAGTAAAACCAGAAGACGTGTTATGAGGTCTGGCCAACCCCGTACCTACCCGGAACGCAGATCAGCGAAGTGCAGTCACAAGACACCGTAGAACACAGCCGTCCTGTGTTGTTCGACCCGGGCAGCGTCGCCGCTCCACCAGTCGCTACAGTCCTCTTTGTTGACGCAATCCCCGTCTAGGCTCAGGCAGGGTCGACGAACATCCCCTGTCAAGGATGACGTCGTGGTCAAGAGTGTAAAACATGTTAAAATCAAAGCACGTTCAACAGAATAGCATCAAGCTAACGGCTGCCCCAACCGTTCGGGTGCTATTGCTTCCGCTCGCGAGACGCCGATCTAACGACGCACGCGATCAGAAGCGAGCTCCCGGCGGCGCGCGAGAAGCCAAGCTACCCCGCGCCAGGCCACTGACCGGCTAACCGTAAGCCATGAACATGTAAACAATGACATAACACTCACCCAGACAGGCCGCCGTTCTGAACCCCTCCTCACTTTTTAAGAGAAAAGAGAAAACAAGACGTCAACACCGCTTCACAACGGTGACATTACCACGTCCGGCGGAATCAGCACAGTACCAACTGGCCTGTATAGCTGACTTTGAACATGAATCTGCCGCTATCGCACATTACATGCACATATCCCCTCGTGAAGGAATACTCTCATTTGGATATGAAAGATGGGGTCTTAACACGGTGACAGAGAGAATCCACTCGTCCAGAACACACAGGGATCACCAGTGTCAATGGTCGCGGCCCACTAGTTAAAACTATAATGGTCGCCAGACCAAGGCCTTCTGTCGCCTAGGCGGCTAAACAAAGGACCCTAGCCTGGGGCCGGTTTCCATAAACTTTGTCAAGTAGCCCCCATAGCACTAACAGACAAGTGGAGCCCGCCAGCAAACACTACTCACCCAACCTGGAACGCACCGCTCCTCACAACAGCGGCATGTCCGACAGTTCAGCTGTGGCCTGACAGGTTTCACCCCAACAAACACAGCAAGGAACTGCAGTTGAGAAGCATGCAGCGGCGTGCTCCCAATACGAAAACCGGTGGAGGGTTTTTAGAATGATCATCATCTTCTAGACACTCCAGTACGAAGACAATATCGCCGTATTTTCTCGAAAATAGTGAGAGAGAAAATAAAGATATGATGTCAACGTATCCTTGTTTCCCAAGCTGTTCCTAATCCAATTTCTTCCATCATGGTGTCAAGTGTGGGGATCTACCGAGGCACCTCTTCCTTGTGGTGAAAGCGAGAAGGAGGAGAGCAGGTGACCACACACCTGCTTATGAAGGTAAGCTGATGAGGGGTGTGGTCAGACTAATACTGGTATTAGAGGTACAGTACGCGTGCACGTACGCGAGATAGTGCAGTAGCGATGCCAAGCTAAGGCCACTAACGATACAGAACTGTAAGTGTCGGCTGGATGACGTTGGCTTTGTTTTATGGCATTGGCAGGCAGGGCTGGCGTTGTCCAGTTGACATTACAGATCATGATGGCTATGATAGCGTTAGCTAAAGCTATTGCGCTTCTGCATGTTATCAACTCGATTCGACTCAGGTTAGAGTCGAGAAGGTACCACGCGCTAAATTGTCAGTTCCAACTTCAGTGTGTGATTACGCTAATCCACCACAGTTTTCACAATTACTGTGTTGCACTCAATATTTAAAGGTGACATGCATTATAAATGTCATTTTCAGTCTCTAGCATTGTATTATAGTAATAGGAGTTAGGTATCAATGTGTTTTTGTGTCCTAAATACCATATTGGCGGATTGCTCCGATTCAGCTCAGACCATTTCCTGCTAGATTTAATTAGGTCATCCTGATTTGAGGCATGTTGTGACGTCACCCGGGCCTGGGTAAGCGGACAGTGATGCGATTGGCTCTGTGGTTGGAGCTAATGCCCGCCCACAATCTACGAGACTAAACAGCGAGTGGAAACCACTTCCTATACTGGGAGGCAGAGTGAAACCCGACACCTCTGCATGCACTCTGAGAGAGAGATGAGAAGGGGAGAGAGAGAGGGAGAGAGGGAGGGAGATGGATGAGAGAGAGAGAGAGAGAGAGAGAGAGAGAGAGAGAGAGAGAGAGGAGACAGAGAGACCACTGTGCAAACACTCCGCGCGCAGGTCCCCCCCACCCCCCCCCCCCCCCACACACCGCCCTGCGGAGAGCAGAATGATACAGAGGGAGAGAGTGAAAGAAAGAAAAAAAAAAAAAAAAAAAGAGAGAGGGAGGGAGGGAGGGAGGGAGGGGAGGGAGGAGAGAGGGTAGGGGGGGCCTTATCAATAACGACCTGTCTTTTTTCCACTGCAACAGCCCCATGTCTGCTGGACGCACACAAGGAAGTGAATCCTCTCTCTCTCTCTCAGCTCTCTCTCTCTCTCCTCTCTCTCCCTCTCTCTCTTTCCCACCCCCCCCCCCCCCCTCTCTCTCTCTCTCTCTGTCTACCAGTCGCAGACTGTGTGGGCTGACTGTCACTCAAAGTGCTTATGGGCGGAGCCAGGCCATAACAGCCTGAAATCCTGAGGCTGAAAAATGATGGTTTTGAGTACTTGATTAGAAATATAAAACAATGCATTTTTTTTGGAAAAAATCCTTACAGATGTCTTCAATAGACTCACAGGAATTGTGTAAAGTTGCCCGAATAGTGCAAGGAATAGCAATGCATGTCCCCTTTAAATAATGTTAGTCTAAATAAATGTAGACAGAAATTAAGGCCTGCCTTTTATATAAGCCTCTCTCTAATAAAGGCCTGGTGCTCTTTGCAGCTGAGGTAAATACAAGACCTGTCCAATATTAGAGGAAATACGGTACCTTACTACTAACCGCCATTCAAACCGCCATTGATGTTAAAAAGGTATGGACAATACTCCACGAGACTTGTAGTTTGAAAGTTGCTAGGCATGTGTAACCCAGCCTTCTGAAAACCACTGTGTCGTTTTTTCCCCCTCTCGCTACACTCTACTAGAAGCCAGAACTTCCACATTCAGTCGGGTGCGCTTGTTATTAACTCCCGGTTGCTGTGTTCATTTGAATTGCTTTGTAGTAGTAACAGTAATACAGTAACATTAGAGGAAATAAATGACACAGTCATTTCACAAGGGTAAATTACCTATGCCTGGTGATTTTCATGGTTTCATTGAGCATATTTCCAACCCTTTTCAACATCAATGACAGTGTGAAAGGTAGGCTGAGATCTATGTGACTTGGTAACCAATCCAGCTTCATCTAGGTTGGGCTAACCTCTAACAAATGAAATAGTGGAATTAAAATAATAGTTTTTCTGGGGGACCCCATATTGGTAGCCACTGCCCTAGAACACATTGTGACATTCTATTCATTGCAGCCCCACAGATATGTTATATGCTGTATCTGTTACAGTAATTAATTATATCTTGTATATTGGTGGCAGGGTGATTAAATTGGATTAGTCAGAGAGGCTGTTGATTCATCCTCTCAAGGGATGGCAGCAGATGTCTAATAATTGCAGTTACTTACATTGGTCGCATCAGTAATACAGCTAACACACAAACACATGTCCAACCTCTACTATCTGCAGTCCAGATGTCTCTTCAGTGACACCTCTAAATCAAGTAGCATAAAATGATAAAACTTTATCTTCTGCCCAACATCTGACTTATTAAAGCGACTGTGCGACGAATGATTGCGTTCTGCACAGGCCCCTACGAGCTCAAGGTGAGGGAGAGCTGTCTCCGAGCCGGGAGAGTTCCTTTGTACATATTCCCATAAGGTTGAAGGTCACACCCCTGTGATTGTACTTGGATGTGATTTTAAACTGAAAGCAGCGACGGTAACAGCCGTCGCTGCAATGCATTTTATGGGAACCAAATATGGCTGATGTACTCAGGATTTGCATCGATATGGGTGCAACATTGCGTCCCGTTGGGAATTCGATCTAGAGAGTGACAGCAGGAGGTGGCATTTCACTCATTTCCTGCTCGCTTTATGCACATGTGTACAGATTTGCATGCGGGACGTGCGCCACATGTTAACGCGTCTCAGACAGCAAAGAGAGGCACCACACTGGAGGAGAAGAGAAATATCTGGGTTATGAATGGAAATGGAGTGGGACAGGCTGAGGAAGGACCGCCGTTGGCGCCTCGGAGAGATAGAGTGAGAAAGAGAGTGAGTGTGTGGTAATGTGGGTGTTTGTGATAATGTGTGTGCGCTTGCGCATGTGTTTGTGTCTGTGTGTGTGCTTGCGCATGTGTTTGTGTCTATGTATGTGTGTGCATGTGTTTGTGTCTATGTGTGTGTGTGTGCGTGCGCTTCCGCACGTGTTTGTGTCTATGTATGTGTGTGCATGTGTTTGTGTCAATGTGTGTGTGCATGTGTTTGTGTCTGTTTGTGTCAACGTGTGTGTGTGTGTGTGTGTGTGTGTGTGTGTGTGTGTGTGTGCATGTGTGTGCATGTGTGTGTCTATGTATACGTGTGCATGTGTTTGTGTCTATGTGTGTGGTGTGTGCATGTGTTTGTGTCTATGTGTGTGTCTATGTATATGTGTGCATGTGTTTGTGTCTATGTGTGTGTGTGCATGTGTTTGTGTCTGTGTGTGTGTGTATATGTGTTTGTGTCAATGTGTGCATGTGTTTGTGTCTATGTGTGTGTAGTAGAGAGTGTGTTGACAGCCTGCAGCATGGCACAAGAAACAATAGAGAAAAGGGAAGTTGTTTGTAAGTTATTTGAAGGCAGAGCGCTGATCTGTACCAAAGGGTCTGTGTTTTCTTTGGTCTTGAGCCTCTGCTTCATATGGACCTCGCTTCCGAAGTCTCCCTTTTATTAATTTGTCTCAGCCTTGATACCGTCTCAGTAAAAGATGCTGAATTCCTGCCCAAGGCCAACGCAAGAAATTCAGAATAAAATGTGAAAACCGTGTAATACTCTTTGACTTTTTGTTTTTGGTGTATATGTATGTGCAACAGATTATGTATGTAACTGGACTACACTACTACTGATAACAAAATAAATGGTATCTGTAATTTTTTATTTTTTTTTATCATTACAGATCATAATATCTGGACCAATAATCAAGGACCATACCCAAGAACAAAGTATGGTCATGTCCAAGTCTGACTCCAGGGAAATGTGGGTGTCCTTTGAGGCTAATAACAAGACACATGTCTCAACATTCTAATGATAAAGCTATTCGGCTGTGTGTTGTTTTTTTAACAGATAACACATTATGCATAAATAACTTAGTTTTCTATTGGTATTGAGCAGAATTTCAAGAGCTAACCAAAATACTTACACAAGACAAGACCACGAGGGAAACAAATGTGGTCTCACGTCAAGATCAGACTTGAAACTAAGACTGACTGGACAGATTTAGAAGATAATGATTATGCTACTCAAATAAAATAATATTTGAATCGCCCAATATGAAATTGAATGGCCCAATTGAAATAAAAATCGCCCATCTGACTGCACAATTTAGATACTGTAGATAGATAGATAAAGGAGGACATTATTTCCCTATATGCATACATAACACAAGTAAGACATACAGAATTATAAAAAATACAGGATTTACAGAAACACTTAATTACAGGGTTCACACAGCAGAGACAAAAACATGAATTGACACTCTATATACCACAGACTGGATTTCACATAACTTAAAAGGGTACTTGTTTAAAGCTTGTATGGCTGTGGGAACAAAGCTCTTGCTAAAACAGGCTTTTCTGTACAGAAGGAAGGCCTTCCTGTACATGGGTAGTCTATAACTACGAGTACCAATTGCTGGGTAATTATTTATCTTCAAGAATGTATTCTTATTGGTGACTGTAAGCATATGGAAGAAACATATACAGAATAACTGTCTCAGATCAGTGGAACCCGAAACAGATCAGTGGTTCCTAAACCTGGGAAGACTCTGAAGATCCCAATGGTAGAGCACAAGACCCACAAGAATTTAAAGCAAGGGAATTATATTAGAGTGACTCCAAGACCTTGGACTAAATTAGAAGCATAATTTATCCTATTATTTTCAAATGGTTGTACCTCTAGTAAAACAAGTGTGCACATGCTTTATAGAGATGCTCAGAGGTGCGGCTGCCGACAGCACGGAAGAAGACACCAGCATTGGCGGCACAGCCAGCTGTGTCCTGAGGAAGTGATCGGTCGGATTTGATTCTATTGGAATTGGTATTGATTTTGACATCCTTAGCCAGCCAATTCCCATATAAATGTCACATGGAGGTCTCGTGAAAGATTGGCAGAAGGGTTGAATGTCTAGCCTTTTCATGAACACGGCACAAAGCAGCCATACAAAGCTCTTGTTCAGGGTGTATGATATCAAACCAGGTTTCAAGTGAAGTCTTACCCCGGAGTGTAAATGACTCGCTGACTTCTTTTCCTGAACCACTTTGAGAATTGGAGTGATTAGGACTGGCGCTAGGAGACGCACAGAGCAGCATCTCTCCCTCCCCGCGCTGCCTATTCTTTGATGTTGTTGTTTTTGCGCGTTGCGCCGCCCCCATCATTTGAATATCACACGGAGTGGGGGCTCCTGCTCGGCCACTCGCGGTGCCTTTGTTGCTGTGATTAAAGCAGGTGTCGCACGGGGGTTGTGTTTGTTAATGACACTTTGCATTTAAATAGCTGTCAGTCGCCTGTCAGAGGCAAAGGAGGAGGGGGAAGTGTTTGTTTCCGGGCCTCCAATGTACCCATAATGCATACTTTTACATAAGCTTAACCCAGCTTTGCAAATGAGCAGGGAAAGTTTTATTTAAGCATGCCTACAAGGGCTATTCCCCTGGGGATGGCAAGCGATGAGAGGCTAACTTTGAGGGAAGGTTACCTCAACTGAAGTCTTGAAGTATTCATCTACAGTGCCGGCCTGGGATAACGGTTCTTTATACATGAATATTTCTATTACTAGAAACAACTCTGTAAAGCCCCAAATGAGACCAAATGCAATCAGTACTTAAGAATCTCACTGGAGAGACGGAAAGAGGACTGACATCAACACTCTCACATTGAAAATATTTTATCTTGTTCTTTACCTAACCTTTATTTAGTCAGACAGTTAGTCCTGTGTGGAATCTGGAACACTTTTTCTGCATATTCATCACCGCCTTAAGCCCTATTTTCAGAAAATTCGCCTAAAAATACATACCTAAGTAAAATACTCCACACGGAAACTTTAAACAACACTAAAGAGATTGCCTCACTCACGGAAGAGGCCGGTCAGCAGAATCAACAACTACAATGCGTTGAGCAGAACCTAGCTACCAAGCTAGCCGAGCTAACCAAGGTTGATAGGCTCACCGAAATTAAGTCTTGTGAAAGACTAAATAACTTAAGAATTGTCGGAATGGGCACCAGGTTGGCGCACCACGTACAGCGCTGCGGTGCAACGCGACCGCCCCGGGTTCGACTCCCGGACCCGGCAACCTTTGCCCAATGTTTTCCCCCTCTATCTCCCATACTTCCTCTCTCTCTCTGCCGGACTGCCCGGAGAAAAACAATAGAAATATACCAAAAACATAATTAAAATAAATATAAAGAATTGTCGGAATACCAGAGAACACTGAAGGAACACATCCATCAAGCTTTGTTCCAGCCATGCTGCAGGAAATCATGGGTGAAGAGCTACTGATTAGCCCTCCGGAATGTGACGTGTCCATCGAATTGGTATGGCTAAACCGCCAAAAGATCAGAAACCGAGGGCTATGATTGTACGAATCCATAGACCACAACTAAAGGAAATAATCATCAGGGAGGCCCGGGTCAAAAGGGGCAAGTTGTTTTACAAAAACCAACCCATGGCGATTTACGAAGACTATCATCCGGAGGTCGTGGCACAACGTGGAGAATACAGAGGGGTCATGAAGGAGCTATGGAAAAGGGGTTGCCGACCAACGCTACTGTTTCCAGCGAGGCTATCTATAGTACTCAAAGATGGGGTGAGAAAAAGGCTTGAATCGGTTGGAATACCTTAAAAAGACACAGGGCAACCCAGAAGCTAACGAGGATGGTTGCTAACAACGTTCTTGACGAACATGTCTGCAGTTGGGCCAAGCTAAATTGGCCACGCTTATGGACCTTCATTGTGGCAATTTTAAGCTAAGTAACAAACTCATGTTGAATGGTCCCGAGACAACTGTTTTTATTTATTCTTTTACTAATGATGGTTCATATTGAGCTAGGATACTATTTCATTATGCTGGCTGGGTATATGTTACAAGCTCGCTATTTGGGCTGGCGTGTTGGGTTGGGATAAGCTGTTAGCTCGCCGTTAGCCTAGTATTTTTTATATGCAGGCTACAGTGGCTAGCGTGATCTGGGTGGGTCTGCTATTGATTGAATTGATTGATTGAAAACTTTATTAACAGATTGCAGAATGTGTACAATACAGTACGGCTCAATACAAAACAACTGCTAAGAGGATGCAAACCAGAAAAAGACTTTCGTCTTGTTTACATCGGGGTCTCGCATTTTCAATTCATCAGGATATTTATGACATACAAGACATACAGATATACATAACTGTGTAGTAAAAAGAGATCATAAAAAATATATACATCCGAAGGGGAAGAAACTACATCGGTGTGGGGGGATTGGACATTTACAGGGGCCAGTTTCTAATTGCAGCCACCCCGTAGGTGCTCTTTTTGAGCGGTTTTGAAGGAGGGTAGGGATTCACATTTCTTCACGGTTGTGGGTAGGGTGTTCCACATTATTGTGGCATAATTGCGAGACGTGTTTAGTCCCTTGTTTGAGCCGAATCTGGGTTGAACATGATTTGTGGAACTCCCTCTGGTGTTGTGGTCGTGGAATTCACTGACCTTTGGGAAGTATTTCGACATGCACATGGGTATCCCAGTGGTGTAGTATATCTTGTAGACCAGGCCCATTGCAAGTTGCTGTACTCTGTCATCTACTCTAAGCCATCCTAGTGTAGCAGGGTGGATTATCCCTGCTTCGTGGGAACGGGTGTGCACAGTCACTGGGTAGCGAGACACAGTAGATCTCTGGCTAGCTGCACCTCCGTCTTTGGGTCTGGAGCGTCCACTGGAGGCTGGCAGCGGGAGTGGATGGGGCCCGGGATTTACCAACCTGGTCCGGTACTCTGGTCTTCCTCTCCCTTCCAGGGCGGTCAGCAGTACTCCCCAACACGCTCTCACTTTCCCCAATTACTCCTCTAACCCTCCCACACCTAGTGACTGAATTGTAAATAAATAACTTGGTTCCCCCCGCAAATAGTACCCTCCCTCATTGACACTAGAAACCTTACAGTAGGAAAGGGAAGGTTGAATAGGAAGGGGTTAATTGTAGTAACGTTACCCACACCAAAATGGTTAAGACTGGGCACAAGAAGAGACACGCACACAGAACCCCAGTCAATGTTTTATATTAATTAGTACGGTGCAGGTACAACGATTTAGTCAGGATAGTCAATTAGAATAAATCCCTACTGTAACTGAGGGGTACAATTCCCTGACTGTATTACTAGATATGATACTTACTACCACTACCTTTGTACTTAATATTCGGCCACCCAGTACACGGCATAAATATATTATGATGAACACTGTCACGTAGATGAAACGGATCCAACACAAATGTACGAATTAGAAATAGGTCTTTATTTCTACACAGCGATGGTGTGTAGAGCAAGCACTTAATCAAATCAATCACATTTATGAATGGAATTAGTATGCACTTTTATGGCAAGAGTATTCGTCGGTATATCAATAGAGAATGTCCAATCTCTGAAGGCGCAGGTGTACATATACGACCTGGAATAGTTTAAGGAATAACAGCAATGATACTTTAATGATTATATACTGGATACACTAGAGGGGGTTAATCCGGTCGCTTGTAAGCCGACAGGAGTAGGAAGGGGGGGGGGGTAGAATCCGGCTGCCTCATCCGGCCAAGGGTATCCCAGGTGAACCCACTGTAGTGCCGTTCAATGCGCCGGCGATCCTTGGACCACAGATGAAAGCAGGTGGACTCTTTGTGGGCCGGCGTCATCCGGTCCACGGAGGAGAGACGTGAAGCGACCTCGTCTTGCAGAGCGTCTCCTCACCTTGCGTCCTCTCCAGGGGGGGGGGTTCCAACACACGGCAGTGTCGGGGGTCTTTATCCATGGAATAATCAATGTATACAAAGCATAATCCGTGCCTGGGAAGGCGGGCTGTCGTCGGTAGAATAATCCGGTATACAGGTCCACTCGCTCGTCGGCTCTGGGGCTCCTCGGGTGCAGCTTCACGTGGGGTCAACCACCCTGGGTAAGCAGCCAGTTCTCTGCCCGAAACGATGGGGTGCTGACTACGGTAGTACTCTCACCGCACGAAGCACTATATATTAACAGACTATTATTAGCTTAATAGACTACGTCCAACTCGACGATATAGTGCCAAATATGACTATTCAAATATTAATATACACGATGTCTCAATACCGATGGTAGGCGAACTTGGCCTTACTCCCACACGTGGCGTCGCGGGGAGGCTTTATGTCTGTGACTCTATTGGAGGGTAAGAAACTGGACTGAAAAGAAAGTCCTACTTTAGTAGCGCAGTATATATACGCACTATGAACAAATAGTCCCATTAGTGGTGCGGTAGTCAGATTCCTACGCGGAACTAGGACTTGTTCGTACATGTGGAGCGGTACGTTTGAACTGGGTCTGAGGGGTATGGCAGCCTGGCACCAAGGTCTCGACCAATAGTAGAATGGAGACTATTATGGGATGTTCAGTAGGCTAGAATGGATATTCAATGCATATTGTACAAGGAATATACAAGGGATATCAGGGAATATTAGAGAATATACAAATACAATTAAATATATATATATAAATAAATATATATATTCGGTTTAATCTGGCCCTTCACAACACCTACTATTACTCCGACTGTAACTCAACACCTTATAACCACCTATATTGTACACCCACCTCTGGGTTCCTATCAGAAATAATGTGGTTCAAATGTGTTTGACTCATCACCCACGTCTGGGTCAGTTCCATGTACATTACCTCTCTAATGCATACTTATGGAGTCACAGGTCTAGAACCCCCCCAAAGGGAAAGGATTAATTGAATGGGAAATTATTATACAAGAATCACACGTTATCACACTCAAAGGAAATCAAAAATGTGGGCCCACAATACCAAACAAAAGTCCTATACTAATGCCGGCATATATTGTTGATGGGGTACCCCTATGAACTGTAGTTAGCAACCATTAGCAGGCTGCACCACACTGTGTACTGTGTAATACATTTACATTTAGTCATTTAGCTGACGCTTTTATCCAAAGCGACTTACAAGTTCTGTATGCCGACGATACTCAACTCTTCCTCTCCTTCCCTCCCTCAGATATCCACGTCTCTGAGCGGATCTCGGCCTGTCTGTCCGACATCTCCGCCTGGATGACGACCAACCACCTCAAACTGAACCTAAGCAAAACAGAATTGCTCCACCTGCCGGCCAAATCCTCCCCCCTGACCGACCTTTCCATCACAGTCGAGAATGCAGCTGTGACCGCGTCCCCGACCGCCAAGAACCTTGGTGTTGTCCTCGACGACCAGTTGAACTTCTCTGCTCACATCGCAGCGACAACCAGAACCTGCCGATTCCTCCTGAGCAACGTCAGAAGGATACGCCCCTTCCTGACAAAAGAAGCCACCCAACTCCTCGTCCAATCAACAGTCATCTCCCGCCTCGACTACTGCAACGCACTGCTCGCTGGCCTCCCGGCCACTGCCACTAAGCCTCTTCAACTCATTCAGAACGCAGCGGCCCGCCTGATCTCAAACCTACCGAAGTCGGCCCATGTCACCCCACTTCTTAGGGACCTGCACTGGCTCCCCATTGCTGCACGAATCCGCTTCAAGGCCCTTGACCTAGCATACCGTGCGGCAAAGGGAACTGCTCCCGCCTACCTCCGGTCAATGGTCTCTAACTACACACCCTCAAGACCCCTACGCTCTGCATCTTCTGGCCGCCTCAGACCTACTCCTATCCAAGCTCCGGGAGGGTCATCAAAGAGAAGTCGCCTATTCTCAGTCCTTGCCCCACAATGGTGGAATGAACTACCCACCCCAGTTAGGACAGCCGAAACACGTCCAATCTTTCGCCGTCGACTAAAGACTCACTTCTTCAACCATTATCTGAATTAAAAAAAAAAAAAAAAAAAATCTAACCCTAACTAACCATACTGTCATGCACTTGTCCTAATAAACTAACCTACACTGTAGCACTCAACACTTTGATGAACATTGTTACTCAGCTGATAGAGTTGTGCTCTTCCTGATGGCTTGTCGTACAGAACTTGTAAGTCGCTTTGGATAAAAGCGTCAGCTAAATGACTAAATGTAAATGTAAATGTAAGAAGGGTACAACTCTATCAGCTGAGTAACAATGTTCATCAAAGTGTTGCATGTTACAGTGTAGGTTAGTTTATTAGGACAAGTGCATGACAGTAAGGTTAGTCAGGGTTAGATTATTTTTTTAAATTTTTTTTTTTTTTTTTTATTGATCATTTCAGATAATGGTTGAAGAAGTGAGTCTTTAGTCGACGGCGAAAGATTGGACATTGTAATGTAACTGTAATGTAATAGATCCGGAGCATTGATGCTCGATTGTACTCAACCAAAATGGCGGCCTCGCCGTGCCACCACCGTCCAGGTAGCAAGATGGCGTCGAACGCTCTCGTCGCGGGCGCTAGCAAGCGGGGCTGGAGCAGAGGGACAGTATCTGGCTGAGAGCGTGTGCTGGGTGATGGCGACCTCTGCTGGACGGAAGAACTCCCGTGCTTGGCTGTCGACCGCCGGTGCAGAGCAGACGTTGACGCCGGCGAAGGCTGGTTGTAGACGGCCGGTGCTGGGTCGACGCGCATCCATAAACTTGCCCTCACTGACACTGAAGCTACACTCTGGGTCCCAAACAGCCCTCCTGCTAGCCGTGATATATAATAACGCAGGGTGTCTCTAAACACCGGTCCTCTTCACGCCACGCTGGCGGGGCACCTCACTAGAGGGGATATCTTTAACTTAAGCCACCCTTGGCTATACCGCCTTTCTTCTAGGATAACTCGTTGTATATCACTAGGGTTATTCAGTGGGGAAAACATGCAATGCTCCCCTACGATTACTTTGCTAAAATAACCCGTCACATACTCAAGTTCAGTTCGTCCGCCCGTGTGCTCCACAACGGGGGCTCTCCGAGACACGTCTGTTCACAACAAAGTCCAGACTCGAAGAGGCTCGTCTTCCCTCTTCCGCCTCCATTCACTTGCTTCCCCGGCTCTCTCGTACACTCTCTGCCTGCCACCGCCCCCTGCTGGTACCGCCAACTAGTCACACAGGGAAAAGGATGGTAGAATATGATCCAGTAATACTGTTTATAATCCATATTCCAGCCGGTAGAAGAAGGAGGAGCCTGCGTCCTTGTTCGAGGGAATATTAATGGAAACTAATTAGTATGTCTTGGTGCACCAGGGGAGATAACAGGCAAGTCAGCACTTCTGAATAATAGCCATATTTTCAGGGTGCTACACTAGGTTGTCAAAATGTGCAGTGGTATGGTGGGTTTTATGATAAGGCCCGGCAGTAGTCTGACCAGTTTGTTTTGTGATGTTTGTAGCCTTGTTTTTAGGGCCTTTGAGGTGCTTTGGTACCATGAGGTACAAGCATAGCCATAGTACCCTTGAATGAGTGCTCCTGTTAGAGTCTTCAAGGTATTCTTGTTTACCAACTTGTCCATGTCAGAGACCAGCAGGGCTGAGTCGTCTGCGAACAGGAACAAGTTGCAGTCACAAGCTGATGACATGTAATTTGCATAAATTAGGAACAGTAAAGGTCCTAGGTACTAACCAAGTCTGCCCTTATGGTGTCTAAAAGAGGGGGAAAATTGGCCTTAAACAATGTATCATAGGTGGGTGTCACAAATACTCCTAGGTAAACGAAGCCGGAGGGCGACCAGCGAAATGGGAAGGGCTCGGGCAGTATCGGGATAGATTTGAGTGTCCCAAGTGGCATTGCTTCGGATTTGGAAAAGTTTATTTTGTACCCCGAGAAGGTTCCAAATGTGGAAATCATGCGGGTTAGACATGGAATTGAAGAGTCAGGTTTAGACACGAAGATCAGCACGTCGTCCGCGTAAAGAGTGATTTTGTGCTCCCTCCCGCCCACTCTAATACCTGAGATCTCGGCTGACTGCCTTACGGCCTGTGCGAGTGGTTCTATGGCCATGTCGAATAGTAAAGGGCTAAGAGGGTCCCCCTGAGGGTTCCCCCGCTGCAGAGGAAAGTTGCTAGACCTAAGTCCATTAGTCAGGACCGCCGACATCCGCGAGTTGTAAAGAACCTTGATCCAGTCAATAAAGGTGTCACCTAAGCCAAATTCAGCGAGGGTTAAAAATAGATACGGCCATTCTACACGGTCAAACGCCTTCTCCGCGTCGAGAGACAGAACCACCGCGGGGTGGTCCGTCTCACGAGTCATTTGGATGATATTGAGGAGCCGTCTCATGTTGTCGGTAGAGTTCCTACCCAGAATAAAACCGGTCTGATCTTCATTAATAATAAAAGGGAGTACTTTTTCCAGGCGCATGGACAGGATCTTGGAAAGCAACTTTTGGTCCGAATTGAGTAGGGCTATAGGCCTATAGGAGGTGCACTCCTCAGGGCATTTACCCTTCTTAAGGAGAAGGCAGATATTAGCCTCCCGTAGAGACTGGGGCAGTATCCCCACCTCAGCGGAGTGATTAAGCATTGCCAGCAGGGGATCTAATAGAATATGACCGAACTCTTTATAAAACTCGCATCCGAAACCGTCTGGGCCCGGAGCCTTACCAGATGGCATAGCCTTAAGGGCGCCCAGAGCTTCTTCCTTCATAATTGGGGCGTTAAGGAGCAAGTTCTGATCTTTCGATACCTTAGGGAGGTGTAACTCAGCGAAGAAGGCCTGCATGTCAGCGAGAGCACCATCGGGTCGCTCGGTCCTATAGAGTTGGGCATAGAAAGAGGCAAACTCTTTGTTAATAGTTTTGGTGTCAAAGGACCTGACCCCGTTGGAGTCGGAGATGGAAGGCTATTACTTGGGTGTCAGCCCTTTTTTTCGCCAAGTTAGCCAGGCACCTACCCGGCTTGTCACTGTGTTCGTACATTCTCTGTTTGGCAAATTTAAGAGAATATTCGGCGTCCTGGATCAGAAGAGTGTTTAGCGCCGCTCTGGTGGCCGTAAGCTCCGTAAGCACAGCCGGGGCTGGGTTTGAAACATGCTGATTTTCAAGGTCGGCTAGTTTGGATTCAAGAAGTTTACATTGTTCATTTTTCTTGCGCTTCTTGGATGATACATAAGATATAATCAGTCCACGAGAAAAGACCTTAGATGTTTCCCAGAGTAGAGACGGGTTATCCGTAGAGCGAAAGTTAATTGAGTAGAACATTTTTAATTCCGATTCGAAATAGGAGACAAATATATCATCCTTGAGGAGGTATGGGTTGAGGCGCCAATGCCTCGACAGCGCTCTCTCTTCTGACAGGGAGTAGACCAGATATATAGGGGCGTGATCCGATAGAACGATGCTTCCGATTGTGCAGGACGATACTAGAAAGAGCTTAGAGGAAGGGATGAAGAAATAGTCTATTCTACTGTTGCTCTTGTGTGGGCCGCTAAAAAAGGTGAACTTCAGTTCTGATGGGCAAAGGGTTCTCCAGACATCTGAGTATCCAGTGTCTTCGCATAGGGAGGTGAGCATCTTTGCTTGCCTAGAGGGGGAGCCAGACTGGGTGGGAGTTTGTCAAGAGACGGTATGAGGTGACAATTAAAGTCTCCGCCCACAAAGGCGTTCTCAGAGGCCAGGCCATTAAATTCAGCAAATATCTTGGATAGAAAGTCAGGGGAATAGCCTGGGGGACAGTATACATTCATAAATGTCATTTCTTTACCCCTAAGAACCCCTTTAATAATCACATAGCGACCTTGGCTATCCACAGAGGAAGTTATAAGTCTAAAGGGGAGATTTTTATTGATCAATATGGCCACGCCCCTACTAAACATAGAATAGTTTGTAGCAAAGACCTGTCCTACCCAGCTCTTTTGGAGTTTAGCAGTGTCGTTGGGCCCCGTATGAGTTTCTTGTAAAAAAGCAATCGACACATTTTCCCTCCTTAAAAAGGTCAGAATCGCCTTCCTCTTAGCCAACCTCTGCAGGCCTCGAACATTCCAGGAGCAGAGCTTAAAGCTCTCAGAGTTAGCCGTAGCCATAGAACATTGAAGGGCGTGTAGGTGGGGCAGACCTGGGCAAGCCTGTGGGCATGTAGAATTCACTTAACCTAAACACTATGCACACGTATTTCGAGCCATACATAAAACACATAATAATGACATAAAAAACATATAAATGTGTGGGACCGGTGGGTCTTTCCCCAACATCACAGGGACTCACCAACATTTCCAGAGACTTCAAACCTACCACTCGTAGAACCATCTCTGTGGCCAACTGCCACATTTCCCTGTATACAAAAGTGCCTCAGAGTGTAAAGCAAACAAGAAAAAATCAAATTGAACCATAAGCCAATAGTAAGGTCAACGACTGGAACCCAGAACTGTCGGTAAAAGGGGGGGGGGGGGGGGTGTATTTGCCAGGCATGCTGCGACAAAACAGGCGCGCAGTACCACCACCAGGCCGGGAGGGGGCGATACCCTGTCCGCGAGACTGTTATCTCCCCTGACGCTGGTTCGACCCCACACAGTTATGCCTCCCTACCAGAGGAGGGCGCTGTGCCCGGGGCCGCCCGCCGCTCCCGCGAGCACATTGTCAGCAGCAAACATTAATGGGAGCCATGCGGGTTGCATGGACCGGTTGAGATTCAAGCAGGTGGCGCAGTCACGAGACCCCATCTCGCTCGACGTGTAATCAACAGTAAATGCATCCCGGTGGCAATGACCAAAAACATGGCCGGGAGCTGGTATATCGTGTAAAAGTCATAAGCGTGGCAGAAATATCCGAAACGGAATAGAATAGGTCCCGCTCCTTCCGAAACGCTAACAGTTAGCAACCCAGCCCGTGGCTATGGTCGTGCATCAGTACAACAGTCATATACAACATACTTGTCCCCCTCCTCCCCTTATGTCAGATAGCGAGAGAAAAATAAAAAGATAACTTTCCAGGCGAGGCCTAATGTCAAGTAGTCATCCATACTCACATATGTAATAAGATACCAAATGCGACCCCTTTCTGTGTGATAGCCGTAGCAGTATGCTAGCGGTCCATCGCTACTACCACGTCAGGATCTGATGAGGCCGGTGTCGAGTCCGCGTTCGGCTCCGGTGGAGCCAGCATCGGGTCCGCGTCTCGCCCCGGTGAAGCTGGTGTCGGGTCCGCGTCTCGCCCCGGTGGAGCCAGCATCAGGCCCACGTCTCGCTCTGGTGAAGCCGGTGTCGGGTCCACGTCTCGCCCCGGTTGAGCCAGCGTCATGCCCGCGTCTCGCCCTGGTGAAGCCGGTGTCGGGTCTGCGTCTCGCCCTGGCGAAGCCGGTGTCGAGGTCCCTCTGGGTCGGGTCCTCAGGAAGTCCACGGCGTCCTTGGGCGACGGTAGATGCAGCCTGCCCTCCTTGGTTCGGATGATTAGCCTCGCAGGGAACTGGAGCGATGGTTTAAATCCGCGCTTGTACAGGGGCCCCATGACATCACGGTATTGTGGTCGTTGCTCGACCACCTCGAGGGGATAGTCTTCGAAGATAGCGACCGGTTTCCCTCTGTATGTCAGATTCCCTCTCCTCTTGCGAGCTTCCAGGATAATAGTCTCTTTGATCTTGTAGTGATGTAAGCGGGCAATTACGGCCCTAGGCCTGGAGCCTGGTGCTGGTCTGGGTGTTAGCGTCCTGTGGCAACGGTCAAGCTCCGGTGGTGTAGCGAGGACATCTTTCCCCATGATTTCCACCAGGACCTCCGCGAAAAAGACACTGGGACGGTTGCTGTGCAGGGATTCGTCCAGGCCCAGGATGCGTATGTTAGAACGTCGACTACGTGATTCAACATCAATTAGCTTGTTTCTTAGCTTGTCGATGACTATATCCTGAGCTGTGCATCTTACTTCTAGCTCCGCCATCCTATCCGACCACCTATCCATGCCGTCCTCCACGGAGGTCAAGCGTTGGGAATGGTCTGCGATCTCCTGCTGGAAGCCGTCGAGTCTAAACTCGAGCGAGGCAGCAAACGTTCTGAACTCCGTGGTGAAGGCCTGTTTGAGCTCCTCCATTAGCTTAGCCATGGTAGCCCCATCCACAGGGGCGGCCTCGCTTCTCAAGACTCGTGCAGTCATCACTCTCGTAATTTTTTTTCCTTTTTGGGTCGAATAGTACAGTCTTAGATACGGATGTTGTATATTAGTGGTTCAATCAACTTGAAAAGAAAAAGAAAAGGCTTTTTAAAGTAAAATAAAAGTTCGGGAGCGGCAGCGTGGCTCAGAAACGTTCACATCCTCCCGACCCGGAACCGGAACCAGCAGCTGGTCTGATTGTTACCAGATGACAGCGTGGGGATGATGGAGTCGGAAGCTGCCCATATAAGGGCGTGGAAGCAGGCGGAGAGATGGAGGCTCTCGGCGTGATTGGCGACCCTCCAGGCTTGTCCGGGTTGGCCCGATGGAAGTCCCGGATGGGGGCAGGATCCAGGATCAGCTGGCGGGAGATCCAACTGCGCTCCTCCGGACCATAGCCCTCCCAGTCCACTAAGTATTGGAAACTGCGGCCGCGGCGGCACACGTCCAGCAGCCGCCGGACGGTGTAGGCGGGGTGGTCATCAATGATCAGCGGAGGAGGTTCCGGAGCTGGAGGGGACAGAGGACTGGAGGCCACCGGCTTCAACTGTGAGACATGAAAAGAGAGGTGAACGCGCACATGGGAAGGAAGCTTGAGTCTGACAGTTAATAATAGACAGAATCTCGTAGGGACCAACAAAACGGGGGGTGAGCTTCCGGGAAACTGACTTTAGAGGAAGGTCTCGGGACAAGAGCCAAACCATCTGACCTGGTTGATAATCGGGAGCCGGGATCCGGCGGCGGTCGGCGAAGTGGCGATTCCGGTCAGCGGAGAGGAATATCCTCCTGCAGCGGCGAAGGTGCGCCTGCACCGAGGGGACTGAGATCTCTTCTTCCTGAGTAGGAAACAGTGGAGGCTGGTAGCCCAGAGAGGACTCGAAAGGGGACTGACCTGTGACAGCGGAGGACAGGGAGTTGTGAGCGCATTCGATCCACAGTAGGAAGGCGCTCCGGCCAGAGGGGTCCCGGGTCGTGATGCAGCGGAGGGCGGACCCAAGGTCTTGGTTGGCCCGCTCCGACTGACCGTTGGTCTGTGGGTGGTACCCGGAGGAGAGGCTGACCGTGGCCCCCAGGGCTCGGCAGAAAGCCTTCCAGACCTGGGAGATAAACTGAGGCCCTCTGTCGGAGACGATGTCCACCGGGATCCCGTGGAGGTGGAAGACGTGAAGCACCATCAATTCCGCAGTCTCTGAAGCAGAGGGGAGTTTGGGGAGAGCGACAAAGTGAACGGCCTTCGAGAACCGATCGACAATGGTTAGAATGACAGTGTTACCGTGTGAAGGAGGCAGACCGGTGACGAAGTCCAGGGCGACGTGTGACCAGGGCCAGCCAGGAACAGGCAGTGGATGGAGGAGCCCGGCAGGCGGTCGGTGGGAGGCTTTCCCACGAGCACAGACGGAACAGGTAAGGACGAAGGCACGGGTGTCTTCCCTAAATGGAGGGCCACCAGAAGTGCCGCTTCAGCAGGGACAGGGTACGGTCGACCCCAGGATGACAGGCGAACCGGGAGGTGTGGATCCACTGGAGCACCTGGGAGTGGACAAGGTCGGGGATAAAAAGCTGGTTAGGTGGGCCGTTACCTGGATCAGGCTGGGTGAGCTGGGCCTCCCTGACGACGGACTGGATCTCCCAGGTGGCCGAAGCCACCAAACAGGAGGAGGGGAGGATGGTGTCTGGGTGAGAGAGAACCACTTCGGGGACAAACTGCCAGGAGAGGGCGTCTGGCTTAGCGTTCTTGGAATCGGGCCTGTAGGTCAAGGTAAAGTTGAACCGACCGAAGAACAGCGCCCAACGGGCCTGGCGGGAGTTCAGGCGCTTGGCCGTCTGGATGTAGGCGAGGTTCTTATGGTCCGTCCAGACAAGGAAGGGGATCTCAGAACCCTCCAGCCAGTGTCTCCATTCTTCCAAGGCCAGCTTGACCGCCAGGAGCTCCAGGTTCCCAATATCATAGTTGACCTCGGCCGGGGTCAGGCGGCGAAAGAAGAAGGCGCAGGGGTGTAGTTTCTGGTCGAGAGCGGAGCGCTGGGAGAGGACCGCCCCCACCCCGGTACTGGAGGCGTCCACCTCCACCACAAACTGGCGGGACGTGTCCGGCTGGACGAGGATGGGCACGGAGGTGAAGCGCTTATGCAGCTCAGAGAAGGCGGAGTCCACCTTATTGGACCAGATGAAGGGCACAGATGGCGAAGTGAGTTGGGTGAGGGGTGCGGCGACCCGGCTGTAGTCCCTGATGAAACGTTGATAGAAGTTCGCAAACCCCAGGAAGCGTTGGAGCTGCTTGACGTTGGTGGGCCTGGGCCAGTCCAGCACCGCCACCCGGATCTGGCCACCCTCGATTATGTAGCCGAGGAACCCAATGGAGGAGACGTGGAACTCGCACTTCTCCGCCTTGACAAACAACTTGTTCTCCAGCAGGTGTTGGAGGACCCGGCGGACATGCTGGACGTGCTCTTCAATAGAGCGGGAAAAAATCAGAATGTCATCCAAATACATAAAAACAGAGCGGTTCAGGACATCACGAAGAACGTCATTGACAAGGGCCTGGAAAACAGCAGGGCCGTTGGTCAACCCAAAGGGCATTACCTTGTACTCGAAGTGACCGAGCGGCATCTTAAAGGCCGTCTTCCATTCGTCCCCCTCCCGGATACGGACGAGGGGATAGGCATTCCTGAGGTCCAGCTTTGTAAAAATGGTGGCACCTTGCAGGGGTTCAAAAGCAGAGTTAATCAACGGTAGAGGGTACTTGTTCTTGACCGTGATGTTGTTGAGGGCACGGTAGTCAATACAGGGGCGAAGGGAACCATCCTTCTTAGAAACGAAAAAGAAACCAGCGCAGACAGGAGAGGAGGAGGGGGTGATAATGCCAGAGGCCAGGGACTCGTGGACATATTTCTCCATGGACTCCCTCTCCGGGCACGAGAGGTTGAACAGGCGACTAGCGGAGAGCGAGGCTCCCGGAAGCAGGTCAATGGCACAGTCGTATAGACGATGGGGTGGCAGGGAGAGAGCATGCTGTTTGCTAAAAACAGCCTCTAGATCATGATATATTGGAGGGATAGTGGAAAGGTCAATGGCTTCATTGGGAACGTGAGAATCAGCTACCTCCAGTGGTGGCTGAGCAGACCGCAGGCAGGTGGCGTGGCAGTGGGTGCTCCAGCTAACGACCGAGCCAGTAGGCCAGTTTATCACTGGGTTGTGTAATTTCAACCAGGGCATGCCGAGTACAATAGGGTTATGGGGGGAACTAGTGACGTGAAAGCGAATAACGTCATTGTGATTTCCCGAGAGCAACAGGCGGAGTGGCTTGGTGTGATGAGTTATCCGTGAGAGCAGCCTCCCATTTAGGCCATGGGCATTGCGGGTCTCAGCAAGTGAGCGTGTGTGTTGGTTTACCAACCCGGCGTGTCCGTTGATGATGGTCCGGACCTCTCTCCACTCTCCAGCGTCCTGTGTTGCTGGGCTCGTCATGTTGGTCTCAGTGTTCTGTTAGGGCAGCGGTGGCGGAACCCAATAGCAGAACACAGGGAGAAAGATAATGGAGCATTTAGGTAGGTTTTAATTCCTTTGGGTACCAAGCAGACAAGGCTTCATGCTAGAAGTCAGATGATTGACAGGGGCTGACGTGAGCTGGGAAGTGTCGTTTTTTTTATTTATTCGAAAGCCCTGGGTCTCTTCTCTCAAAAGACTACACTCAAGTTAGGTTGCGCCAAGTCCTTGTGTCAATATGCGCTTTTTTCCGACTCGATGTGCTGAGATTTCTATAAACTCATATTTCACTAATAACATTTAAAATCATTGGTAAACAAAGGTAGTGCGGAAAATATACACTTTGACTGCTGTTTTGACAGGGTTAGTGTAACGTTCGGGAGACTATCCTCCTTAGGATTGTATCCCACTGTCTACCTGGGTCACTCCTGTTGTTATGGCTTCACCTTGTATGTCACCACTGATTGCTGTCATCACTAATTGTCTGTCACACCTGGGTGCTGTCATTGGTTGTCAGACTGCTGTCACTCATTGACAGCGTGGAATGTTGAGTATGTGACCTATTTAACATTTGCTCTATTCCTTGTCCTTTGCTAGAGCTTCACCTAATCCTACGGACAGACCTACAGCTGGACAAGCACAGACATATTGTCTTTCTCCCTGTAATTATTTCATACGCTTTTCCCTGTTAATAAACAGTACTGCTGTTTTGGAAGAGTAAAACATTCTCCGTCTCGTTCTTCTTCTCGACAACTTGGAAGTCACTTACCCGTTCGTAACAGGTTAGGGTCTTTACTCTTTGCTACATTTGAAAAAGAAACGCAACATGAATTAATATGTTCTGTATTGATCTATTTATGGCGTGATATCAATGCGGACCGCAGATGACAGATGAGTGTTGGGCAAGTTACTTTTAAAAAGTAACTAGTTACAGTTACTAGTTACTTCTTCCAAAAAATAACTAAATTACTTACTCAGTTACAAATTATAAAAGTAACTAGTTACTTCAGAAAGTAACTATTGCGTTACTTTCAAGTAATTTTTTTACATAAACAACATACACAAATCTAAACTATTTTAATGTTGCTGTGGGACAAAGTGAGACTAGCCTCCAATCAAATGCCATGTATATGTAGATATTATAATTACTATGTTTATATAGTGGATCATACAAATACAAACAGAATAGATTAGGGGTGTAACGGTACACAGAAGCCACGTACCTCGGTATTGGGGTCACGGTTCGGTACGAGTTCGGTACAACAGAAAAAAAATATTTATAATTATTATTATTAATATAATGATTTTTTTTAATTACTTTTTTTTAATATATTATATTTATGATCATTATTATTATTATTATTATTATTATTATTATTATTATTATTATTATTATTATTATTATTATTATTATTATTATTATTATTATTATTATTATTATTATTATTATTATTATTATTAAATAGAATAATTTTATATAGGCTTGCCGTGGGATACTGGTGTCATTCTGTGTTCAGGCATCCAGAGTAAATGAATTGCCTACTGCCCCTTTAACAACTTATAGGCTTGGTAAGTTTCACTTTCCCTTCTAGAGAGGATTTAACTGCACGAGACTAAATACTAGAGAACAGATGACATATTACAACAATGGCAAAGGATTATTTGGATTTAACTGGAGAGGAGCTCAGATGATCAGTCCGAAAAAGTATGTTTCTTTTTTTTATTTGATCAGCGTGAGTCCAGCGGGGAGAATGTTGTTGTTGTTTGTTGGCAACGTGCGTGTGTGTGTGTGTGTGTTTCTGCGATGCGCGGCGCGTGTGTGTCTGTGTGTGTGTCTGCGATGCGTGGCGTGTGTGTTGGCGATGCGCGTGTGTGTGTGTGTGTGTGTTGGCGCAGAGATCTGTCTGATGAAAAAAACTGCTTCAATCACAGTAAGGCGCGCCATTTTTTGGCAGTAACGGCGTTATTAAGATTGGAAGAGTAATCCGTTAGATTACTCGTTACTGAAAAAACTAACGCCGTTAGTAACGCCGTTATTTATTTCGTATTATCCAATTCTTCCCTCCCCTGTCTTGAACGTAGCTAGACTATGCCTCCCACTGGTCGGCTGTAGTGAGGACAGAAGCCTTGCATCACGTGTCCCCTCCGGTACACAAGGAGGCAGCCTGTCGCATCTTTTCACTGCAGCAGCTCGAACTCTCAGTGGCGAGGAGTAACGCGTGGGAGGCTCACGCTGCCCCCGCTACTTCCTGTTTCCGCTGCACCGGCGCCACCAAACAGACCTGTAGGAGTCGCTGTCCACAACGTCCAATCCACACCCACCGGCTTTCCCACCCTCTTGCCAATTGTGTTTGTATGAACGACCGGCCAGCCGGTAGCAACGCCGAAAGCTGGGCTCGAACCCAGCGTCTCCTGCGTTAGTGGCGAGCGCCTTGCCCACTGCACCAATCAGCCGCCCATCATTATAATTATTATGTCCTTGGTATCGGCAATCCTCAATGAAAGTGTCAATCAATCAAATTTGATTGATTGAAATTTGTATTAACAGATTGCAGAATGGGTACAATACAGTAAGGCTCAATACACACAATGTTAAGGAGATGCAGACCAGAGAAAGACTTTTGTCTTGTTTACAAGCGCCGTGCAATCCATTCTTTGTGGATCTAGCCCTTAACACATTGCCTGCCACGCAATGTGAGCTGACATCTTATACCACTCTCTGCCACCACTTTAAGTCTATGGAGATGTTCACCTTCTTTGCAGGGCTATAACTTTTTAAATTGTATTGCTAAATTGACATTACTATGGCCCATTCAACATCGATTATCTATCGTTCAGGATGTGGGAACGTTATACTTTTTCATTCATACATTCATACGAAAATACCATCTAGAACAGGGGTCGGGAACCTATGGCTCTTCTGGTGACAGCATATGGCTCCCAGAAATGTTTGAGTAAAAAAGAAAAAAAAAATCTTTTTAATACTTGTGATATTTCTTAATAATACTGTGTCATTTTAAAGTAAACAGAAATTTGTTTTGAAGATACAGCTAATAGTATCTGTAGCTGAAGATATAGCGAGCAGAGCTGGCGAGGGAACACAAGTGGACAGAAATTAAAAATCTTCAACCTGAAGACCAGCTGATCTTAAAACTTGGAACGAGCTTCCTGTGACATACCACACAATGCAGCGTGAGTATTGCCGTATTGACCATGTTTGGCTCTACATATGCATGTGGGCAGTCATTCTCGCATATGAGGAACATTAAGACCAGTGGCGTCGTTAGCCCTGGGCTTCCGGGGCTTTAGCCCCGGATGTTTTTCTCCTAGCCCCGGACCTAAAAAAAAATAAATAATTTTTTTTTTTTTTTTTTTTTTGCATTTTTTTTTTTTTAAGATGTCAGCATCCCCATTGTCTGTGCTGAATGTTTGTTAGTGTTTGGTTTTTTTGTTGGTTGTTAGTACTTTTAATCCATTTTTAGTAAGTAATTTTCATTTGATCCTATAATTTTTTTCATTCACCGATTTGTGGACTTTGCATTATTATTATTATTATTATTATTATTATTATTATTATTATTATTATTATTATTATTATTATTATTATTATTATTATTATTATTATTATTATTATTATTATTATTATTATTATTATTATTATTATCATCCAGGAGGGAAAAGACACTTTGGATAGTAGGGACTGCATCTCTGCCTGTCCTGACCAGGAAATACTTTGCAACTGTGATCTCCTCTGGCAATAGTTGGATATTGTAATGTGTGGCGAGGGGTTGCAGCAATTCCACTGAGAGAAACTGGTCTGAGGCTGGATAACATGCCTGTATGCCTCTCATAAGTTGTTATCCAACTCATGAGAACCTGCTCTCAAGCTCTTGCAGCATTCTGTCGACGACTGGATAGAACAGTCTCTGTCTCAGCTGATCTCCTGAGCTGAGGTCTGAGCTTGTGCCACAAGATGCCATTACATATGGCCTTTGTCCTGTCATACATGTCCACTGCCATCTCTGAGGTGCGATAATCTTTGAGTGTGTCCTGCACTGTGCTTTTAAATAGTACAGATAGGTATTGAAGATGTGCACGTTAACGCAGCAGCACCTGGAGCCATCCATACCCATGTCCAGTGTCCACTGACAAAGACATGCTCATGATACTGTGATAAACTATAATAAGCTTTAATCGAACCCTGGTTCATTTCCTCGGATAGTCCGGTTGGTTTGGGGTGGTGTGAAAGCTCATTCACTCTTGCAAGTGAACCCTGCTGCGGTTGTGAAAGCTCATTCACTCTTGCAAGTGAACCCTGCTGCGGTTCATTTGAGATGTGAATGCAAAGCGGACCAAAGGCAGGAAAAGACCCAAAAATCAAATTATTTTTTATGAGAAGACTGAAACATATGTATATAATGAAACACACAATACAGTTTTTTTTTCGATTGCTTAAGCATGATTTTAAAAACGGGGCCCGGTGTTTCAAAACACACAATTAGCACAACCACACACACAATTATCAGAACACCTCAGATCCTTTGCTAAATTAAACACGTGTCAAAACCATACACTAATTTATAAAAACTAAATTTTGTTACCATATGAAACACACGTTTCATATGACTTAATTCTGTTTGAACCAGTTACACACACTGCTGTGCTTAACCTAAAACACATTTAGCAATTCTACTTCTCAGTGATTAGAGTACTGTAAGTGAAGTACGCAGAGAATGTGCAAATATACAATAAATTCACCAAACACTACACAAGACCAATGCTGTAGACTGATGAAAATATAATTTATTTATCTACATATACCCAAATCAATGATGCAGACTGCTGAAAAAATATATTTTCTCTCCATATACCCAAATCAATGATGCAGACTGATGAAAATATAAATTTTCTCTCCTTATAACCAAATCAGTCAACATTTCAACATGGAGAATCACAACAAAACATGTCCCAGTTTTCATGCTACTATGTGCATAACACTGTAAGCTCAGCAAATATCAGACAAACATAAAATACTGTATCCAGTACAGGTTAAAATTACAGTAAAACAATTTTGAAAAAATTTAAATAGAGTACAGAAAATACTAGACATTATCTCTTTGCCTAGCTGGATCTGGCAAGAGAATTTTTTGCTCTGTGTGTATTGTTTTGCAAAAAGTGTGAGGCTGACATTGTGGTTATAGGGGTGCAAATCTGGGCCTATGTTTTGCTCCTTGAGTGTAAGGTTTTGATAATTGTGTAATACTTTTGATTTGAGTGTTTATGCAATTGAAGAAAACTGTAAAGACTAGAGATGAACTGTTTATTTCTTTTGTACATAGGCTGTGCATATGTTTGTTTGTTTGTTTATTTGCTTATGTGTATGATTTTTTATTTTGTTATTGGTGTATATGTGTGTATGTATGTACAGTATATGTATATGTATGTATGTGTATATATGTATATTTGTACTCCTGTTGGGGCCTCTTGGACCAGATCAATGTTTTATCTGGCTAAATAAAGGTTAAATAAATAAATAAGAAACTGATGATGATTTGAACTTTGAATTTTCTATGGGGACTGCCCAGATCCCTCTCATGGACATGGACCTCACTTTGAGAACCTCTAATGATTCTAGTTCTTCAGTATTCATCTCTAATTACTCTAAAATTGCGTATTTCTGTGTTTAAAAAAAAAAAAAAAAAAAGGGGGGGGGGAACCCCCCTTCCACCCCCCGGGCTGAAGCCCCCAATGTTTTCTAACCCTAAAAACGCCCCTGATTAAGACCAACCTACGCTCACGTCTAACTGATGGAAGCCTCAACGCCTGCATGAAGCTCAACCTCACCACGTATGAACCAGATTACAAGGCCATCAGCAAAACCATGCAGCACCAGAAGTCGCATTAAAAGTAAGACATATTTAATTTATTATACGTTAAAAATACTATATGGCTCTCAATGAAATATATTTAGAAATATTTGGCTTTTATGGCTCTCCCAGTCAAAAAGGTTCCTGACCCCTGGTCTAGAATATAAATATGTTTTTATCGTTTTCTGCAGTAATTCCTAGAACGTGAGATATAGGCATAAACGCATATATAGATTATCAACTGCCGTTTGTTGCCGATCCACGCTATATAAAAAATTTCAACTGTACATGATCCTAAACGTTATGACTTATCATGCGCGGATGAACGGGGGGGGGGGTTGTTTATAATTCCGTGATCGTCAGTAAATGCTTTATGTAGTATGGGTGATATATTGATCAGAGCGGTTTGCATTGATAATAATAAACAAACAGGCTGAAAGTAACGTCAGCGTCCTCTTACCGTTCGCCGATGAGACTGGAGGAGAAAGATCCCACTTATTTGACGGCGATCTCCTAAATCCATTTCCGGTTTGTATCATCATAATAAACGCCCAAATCGTATCGATTATTGCGTTATGGCAGCGATCGCTACACACGGACGTGTGTCTACAGTCACGCAACAATATGCGAGTGCCGGACGCATTTGTCAGATGCACCGGGATCACAAGAGATCCACTTCCGGTTGCAACTCGCCGATCATCCACCAGGCGGCAGTATTGAAGCGTTGCAGAGTTGTGCATGCTCCCACTGCATCAGACCAGGCTCCGTGAGGGAATTATGAATAACATGGCGAAAAAATGAAATATGATCTCAATAACGTCGTACGCCGTGGAATGGCAGAATTCGCATGAACTTGAAACACGCCGTTAGCCGTTTCCGGCGTGGGATGTGTTAATGTTCCCTTAAAAGTTGCATATTTTACTTTTCCACTTTCTTTCCCACTTTTCAGGTGTTTTATTTGAAGTCCCTGGTATCCAGGAAGATATGTTTGTGGTTTTATGTACCAAAACCCATGTCAATATAGTTTTACATCTCCTCTTGTGAAATATCACTTTCTACAATACTGGTCCTAAATAATTTTCTTTTTATAAATAACAACCAAAAATGTGTTGAAAAAAGTTAAATAATTACATTTCACAGTATCTGTGCAGCCTTCTTTATTCACTGTGTCCATGGAAACGACGATGAAAGCAGCCATGAATGGTTTCCTTACTCAGAAAAGATAGTCTGTTTACTTTTCTGATAACAACATCACTGCTTAAAATGATGATACTGAACTTAAATGTTCAGACAAGCTTAATATTTGGTTGTCCAGATGTCCAGATTTGGTACAGATTTTGGCTCTCTTTGCCAGAGCTGTTTAGCAGGCTGTGATGTATAGACTGCGTAGGAGCTATCAATCACAACATAGCCAAGGGAGCCATTGAGCCAAATTTGAATACACTTGGAAAAATAGTTCCTTACAAGTCCTGCATTTCAAACTTGAATTTTAGCTTGAAGAGGGCTTTTAATAATAGTGATTTGTAGCTAACATTGACAGTAATCTTCAGGTACATTCTGTAACAATTATTGAATATGGACAACATTTTTACAAATATCTAAAAAATAAAGCAATTTCGGGTCTGTGTTTATGTAAACTGGGCGATGTTGACAATGGACAGTGACATGTAGTAACACTTGTATGGTCCTTTAAGGTCAGTGTTTCTTTTAGTCAAAGTTACTTTATTTTTGCGTGGTGAATCAGTTGTACACACTGAAAAGCCTTCCTCTTTCCTCACTGTCTAAGGCAGTGGAATCAGAATGAGATGCTCATTGGAGACAGGCTTCTTAATTGGTAGAGCTTTTCACAGATCACTGACATCCTCTGTAATTGCACTTTGTGAACTGTCAATCCCAGTGAAATTTGAGAGAAGGTTGTAGAATGCAAGTCCCAGGAAACAGACCCAGCTGAGAGCATTCTTTTACAAGTGACTGTCTTCTGAACCAGAGCAAGAGAGAACAAGTTCGGTTTTTCACCTCACAGCGATATCGAACTTTGGTAGAATTTGCAGTCGTAGGTGATATTTCAAACCTTGATTTCAATTTTTATTTTTATTTTTTCCCTCCTTTTTCCTCCGTTTTTCTCCCATCCCAATGTTAGTCGTTATGCCAAATCCCAATCCCCTTCCTGGTCGCTGCGCACCTACCCCCTACGGTCGGTCTAAGAGAGTGGAGGCTATCACATGCTTCCTCGGACACATGTGTAGCCAATCAACCGCTTCTTTTCACCTGGCAGCGCGGACTCTCACTGAGAGGGTGTAACGTGTGGAAGGATCACACTACCCCCCTTAGATCCTTGCCTCGCTGAGCAGGCGCCCCGACCGAACTGTAGGAGTCGTTGTTTACAACGACCAGGACCCACCCACCAGCTTTGCCACCCGTAACAGTGCCAATTGTGTTAGTATGAACGACCAGCCAAGCTGGTAGCAATGCAGAGAGCTGGGCTTGATTTCAACTTCTAACAATTGAGGTTGCCCTCATTTTGCAATTGTGTTGTACATGCCATTCAAGATATATCATTAAACAGATGAATATAAAGGTAAGAAAGGGATTGTAAAAGTAAAACAATTACATTTAGGCATTGATAAACTGAACAGCTTATGCTAAAGATCATTCCAGGAAGTTGGTGCACTAAAACAAAAGACTGACTTTTCAAATGTAGACTATGCATTAGGGACCTTAAAGGAGCAACAAGCGGCCATAGATTTTGGTCACAATTTAGAAATATTTTAAAATACTTAACCACATAAGAGACCGAGCCCAGCGTTATCACAGTTTGAATGTTTAAGAACATGTGTTATGGTTTGTAACCGACCTCAAACGCAACGGCACAGACAGGTAGTTCAGAGTTAGCCAAATACTAGGGCGTATTTATTTACAGAGTAAAAAAAAGGGTAAAGTACAATTATCAAACAAACAGGGAGACTGCCTTCGGCAGAGTCATCTGCGGCTCTGCAGAATCCTCCTGGTGATAGCGGTGGGGAATTGGCATGTGACGTTGTAGCGGCTCTGCAGATACTCCCAGCTTTTACTCAAGGTGGAAAACGGAGAGAGAGAGAGGTATCAGAAACAGTCCAACGAAACACAGAGGCAGTGTGGTTCCCTCCTCCCTTAGCTGTGTCCAGAACCAATTGACAGTGACAGTCTTCAGTGTTCCCCACAACACACAATTTAGCTGAGTCAGTGCAAACAAAACGAAATCTTCAGTGTCTCTTCTAAAACACACAATCAGAATAATCCAGAGGGGTTAACGAAATCTTCAGTGTCTCTTCTAAAACACACAATCAGAATAATGCAGAGGGGTTAACGAAATCTTCAGTGTCTCTTCTAAAACACACAATCAGAATAATCCAGAGGGGTTTGGTTCCACTCACCCAAGCGCAACGCGTAAAGCGGGTAAAACGAGGCGCAGCTCCAAACGGGGAACAAGGTTCTCAACAGCGGTTCTCCACAGAAAGGTCCTGGAGAGAAAGTAGACCAGGACCAGCAACGGGGAAAAAGCAGGCAAATGCAGTTGTATTCCAGAACGACCCGACAACGATAGAAGGAAGGTCCAGGTATATAAAGCCCTCTGGGGCGCTGATTAGCACACACAATCAGGTGCGTGATGGTAATTGATACTTAACCTAGAAGTGTGCGTTAGGCAACGGACCAATCATCACAGCACCCCAAGAAGCGTGTGGCGGGGAAAGAACCAATCCTCACAGTACCCCCCCCTCCACGGGAGCCACCCGGCGACCCACTCGGCCCCGGCCCGCCCGGATGGGACCGAAGGAAGCCGGCGATCAGGGGCACTGGAGAGGGGGACAGAGACAGAGGCCCGGAGAGGGGGACCGGAGACGGGGACAGAGGACCGGTGAGGGAGGCTGGAGACGGGGACAGGGACCCGGTGAGGGGGGCCGGAGAAAGGGACAGGGAACCGGCGAGGGAGGCCGGAGACGGAGACAGAGGCCCGGAGAGGGGGCTAGAGACAGGGACACTGGGCATGACAGGAGGGGCTCCACCCCCTGATGGTGCCGGAGGACCAGGCGATGTCGAGGTCCTCAAGTGGAATGTTGGCCCGGGTGGCAAACTCAACGTCCAGGAAACTCCCATCAGCACCAGAGTCAATGAGTGCACCAACCGTCGCCCGCTGGTCCGCCCAGGCTAGGGTGACATTTGTCAGACGGTTAGGTGGTGCACGGGTGGGGGAACAAAAAAAAACGTCTCACCAGGATCTCCCGGGGTCCCGGCGAGCCTGGTCTTCTTGGCCGGGTAGGGCAATTGGAGACACAGTGTCCATCCCGGCCGCAGTAGAGGCAAAGGCCGGACCTGAGCCTGGACTCCCATTCGGCCGGGCTAAGGCGGGTGCGTCCCAGCTGCATGGGTTCCTCCTTGGTCACAGCACGGAAGGGAAAAACCCCACCAGTCACGGAGGGGGCAGGACGGTCAGCACTGTAGAGGCGGCTGCCGGGAAGGGAAGCCCCTGAGCGGAGGTCGATGGCACAGTCGTAAGGCCGGTGAGGCGGAAGGGCCTGAGCCCGGGACTCACTTAAAACCTCCTCGAGGTCGTGGTACTCGGGGGGTACGTCTGGGGGTCCCAGTCGTGCTCGCTCACGCCTTCTCTCCCGGAGGCGTCCGTCGATGCGGATAGCGAGGCTGATCAGGCCCTCGAGAGAATCGGGCTCCTCTTGGGTCGCGAGCTGGTCTCTTACTGCGTCGTTGAGCCCCCTCAGGAAGGTGAGACGAAGCGCTTGATCGTTCCATCCGCTCTCCGTTGCGGCCAGTCTGAACTCCAGCGCGTAGTCTCTGACACTGCCACTGTCCTGCCGGAAGGTGCCCAACCGAGCTCCTGGGTCCTGGCCACGGGCTGGGTGGTGGAAAACCCTGCGGAGCTCTGCCACGAAGTCTGGGTAGGAAAAACAGAAATCAGCCCCCATTGCCCAGGAGGCAGTAACCCACTGTGCTGCTCGGCCCGTGAGCAGGTTAGTCATGTAGGCTACTCGGGATCCCTCTGACGAAAAACGGCTGGGTTGATGAAGGAAGACCAACTCACACTGCATGATGAATGTGGCACAATCCTCGAAGTTACCCTCGAACAGACGTGGTTCGGAGAGACGGGGCTCCTGAGGTGCGAGGTCTGCCGCGGGTGGTGAGCTGGCTGAGACTCCTGGGACAGGTGGGGTTAAAAGCAGAGTGTTTAATGCTGTATTGAGAGCCTGAAGCTGGTGCAGAACAACAGCCTGCTGATACCCCTGGGTAGTCTGCTGGGTGGCCAGAGTGTCAATGGCATCCAGAATAAGCTGGACCTCGGCCCGGAGGTCCTGTAAAGCAGCCGCAGCCGCACCCAACTGTTGGGTGTGGTCGTTGACCAACTCGATCTGGACCGCCAACGCTGCCCTGACCCTGTCTGTGTCGGCTGAGGTCGTCATGGTCGGGTCGTAATGTTATGGTTTGTAACCGACCTCAAACGCAACGGCACAGACAGGTAGTTCAGAGTTAGCCAAATACTAGGGCATATTTATTTACAGAGTCAAAAAAAGGGTAAAGTACAATTATCAAACAAACAGGGAGACTGCCTTCGGCAGAGTCATCTGCGGCTCTGCAGAATCCTCCTGGTGATTTTACTCAGGGTGGAAAACGGAGAGAGAGAGAGGTATCAGAAACAGTCCAACGAAACACAGAGGCAGTGTGGTTCCCTCCTCCCTTAGCTGTGTCCAGAACCAATTGACAGTGACATTCTTCAGTGTTCCCCACAACACACAATTTAGCTGAGTCAGTGCAAACAAAACGAAATCTTCAGTGTCTCTTCTAAAACACACAATCAGAATAATCCAGAGGGGTTAACGAAATCTTCAGTGTCTCTTCTAAAACACACAATCAGAATAATCCAGAGGGGTTAACGAAATCTTCAGTGTCTCTTCTAAAACACACAATCAGAATAATCCAGAGGGGTTTGGTTCCACTCACCCAAGCGCAACGCGTAAAGCGGGTAAAACGAGGCGCAGCTCCAAATGGGGAACAAGGTTCTCAACAGCGGTTCTCCACAGAAAGGTCCTGGAGAGAAAGTAGACCAGGAACAGCAACGGGGAAAAAGCAGGCAAATGCAGTTGTATTCCAGAACGACCCGACAACGATAGAAGGAAGGTCCAGGTATATAAAGCCTTCTGGGGCGCTGATTAGCACACACAATCAGGTGCGTGATGGTAATTGATACTTAACCTAGAAGTGTGCGTTAGGCAACGGACCAATCATCACATCACCCCAAGAAGCGTGTGGCGGGGAAAGAACCAATCCTCACAACATGTTTACTATAAAAGCTAACAGTTATAGTATCTATAAAGGTAACATTTCTTTGTTTAAAGTCATGCTGTTCTGCGACTCTTTCCTTCTTGCATGGGGCGGAGTTAAATTTACATTTGAATGAAGGCGAGTGCCTTTGAGTTTTGAGTGACTCCCATAAGTACAATGTGTTTAAAGTCATTTAATTCTCATCACGATGGATGCGCAAACATTGACAGCTGCACAAATTCTCTGCATCAGGAACAGCAATTGATGCATCGGATCTAATGAACGAGTACATATTGGACTTTGTTAATCGTGTCGATGACATACAACATACAGATTTCACAACACCGTTGTGAGGGCCTACCTGGGAGAGGTAGAGAACCTGGCGCTTTGGTGCCGGGAGAACAGCCTCTCCCTGAACGTCAGCTAAACGAAAGAGATGTGGACTTTAGGAGGTCGGGGGCCAGGGACTTCAGCATCGACGGGGCACCGGTCGAGAGAGTGAACAGCTTTAAGTACCTTGGAGTCCACATATCCGAGGACTTGACATGGACCACACACATTGACAGTGTAGTGTAGATAGAAGGCACAGCAGCGCCTCTACTTCCTTAGGCACCTAAGGAAGTTCAAAGTGAGTCAGAAGATCCTTCTGAAGAACTTCTACTCATGCACAATAGAGAGCATCCTGACTGGTAAAATCACCTCCTGGTTTGGGAATAGCACCGCACACGACTGCAGCAGACTACACACGCGTTCAGCCGAACGCACAATTGGAGGTGCTTCCCACTCTCCAGGACATTTATAACAAGCGTTGCAGGGCCAAGGCTAAGAGAATAACCAAAGACTCTAGTCACCCAAACAACTGCCTCTTTGAACTGCTGCGTTCAGGCAAGCGCTACCGAAATCTCATGGCCAGTACAGAGAGACTCAAAAGGAGCTTCTATCCCCAGACCATCATGACTCTATGTAACAACCCATCATCTACACTCATTCCACACACATCCACATGCACACACTCACTTTTAAACAAACACTCACCTTATTAACACTCACTTTAGACACTTTAATCTATTTATTAAGGGGAGACACTACAGGTGAATAGGGTAAATAAATTAACTAATAGATATCACAATGAAACTTCCCCAGTTGATTACTTATATTAAGACAAGACTTTCTTGTATTACAAGTATTCTGAAATGTTATGTTTAAATATGCAAATGAGGCATGATCTACTTAAATATGCACTAATTTGCATATAATTCCAGGACAGAAATCTGAACATTGGATAAAGCCATTTTCAAAATTATAGTTTCATTTTGTTGACATATTAGAGCCAAAGGTTATTACAGAGGGGATTTTGGATATCTCTTTTTATCACTCCATAAATCAGAAAATACTCCATTCAGTCCATTTTTATGGTAAAATTCCATATTTCGCCATGTTTTTAGGAATAAAATGTGATATAAATCAGGGTATGAATGCGATATCAACAAACCCTTCTGTAAATACCTTCAGAACATAGATATGAATAGAACTGGAAGGTTTGGTGTATGTGAGTGCTACTGAAGTGGAGATTTCTGGCTCAGAGTATGAGGAAAAACTCTTAAAACTAATTTTTGGGAAAACGCCTTCAAAGTTCCGTATTGTAAAATGCCATACTTTTTTTTTTAAACAGATATTTACAAACACAATACCTAATCAAACCATTAGTAATAGACAACCTAAACACATGCCTGATAACTGAATAATAATAATGATGTTATTGAACTGAACAGAACTACACACAGCCTACAAACAGTGTAGTACAGTGTAGTACCCCCTAATAGGCAAAAAATATTTGAATAGATATCACTATGAAACTTTCCCAGTTTGTTATGTACATATAAACTAAGAAAAAATATATTGCAAGTTTTCTGAAATTTATGTTTATATATGCAAATGAGGCACTTCCCCATTTAATATATGCACATTTATGGATGCAATAAGGCAAAATGAAGTAAAATAAACAACTAAATGTGTGTTATTGACGTTTTATTGTCACTAGTTTCATAGAAGACATGTTTAGGAAGCAAAATATAACAAAATCTCAAAATCAACAAAAAAAGTATATTTGACTATAACACCTGCAGTGTCTCGCCTTAAAGAGATTTGCACTATATTCATACCTCATTGGCATTTGCATCTTACATTAAAGGTCCCCTTTCGTAAAAATGGCATTTTCCATGTTTTTGCATTGTTTTCAAGCTATGTGGGGTTAAACCAACATTGACAAAATGTGAAATCTGTACCAAGTCCTGTTTCTGCAGTTCAGCTGAGACAATAACGCCCCCCACTGAAACAAGCCATTCTGAATTGACTCGATCTGTGACGTGTAGAGGATCTGATCTGCATACCTCAGCCACTACTGTTGTTGTAGGCCACCCCCCACAATCAACTGTGATTCAAGGAGTTAGCATAACGTTGAAATTATGAGCAAAACGGGCAAGCAGCGAATACGTCCTTGCACTCCATTGTGCTCCACAAGCAATGAGCCAAGTTCGTTTTTGGATTTTTGCAATGACGATGTTGAGAATCAAGGACTTTATAATGCTGCGGTAATTTCCTGGCTGTTGCTAAAGAAGGGAGCTAGCCTGGTGGCGTCTATGCCAAATACAACGCAGTTCGGTTTCCGGGTTCCTCTGATTGGCCACGACGCCCACGTAACCCCCCGCTAGCACGCCCCCTTATCCACGCCTGCCGCTACGCCACGCCAAGCTCCTCTGTGTGTTGCAGCGCGCGGCAAAGCGGCAGAGGTCCCTGTGTGTTCTCGCTTCCTCAATTTATACTTATGGAAGTATTGACTACGCCGGAACGAATCATTAAAAAAATATACCGTTAACTGGAATATGTTGTTTCTTTACACATATGTTGGATTATGTAATTGGTTCTATATCGTGTTAGCTTCCACTCAGCATCATTCTGCACATATCTCGCTCCAGTGTATATGCACTGAATAAAAACGTCACAATGTACCTTTACATACCAACATCCGTCTGACCACACCCCCATCTGCTACCTACATAAGCAGGGGTGGGGCTACACACTCATCTCCTTCTCAAATTTCACCCTAAGCGAGTGCCTGTATACCAATCACTTGAAATGGGAAAGAAAGTATTTATCTGAAGAAAGGAAGAACAAGGAGATACGTTGACGTTATATCTTTATTTTTTCTCTCACTATTTCGAGAAAATACGGCGAGAATGTCTTCGTCACTGGTGTGTCTGGAAGATGATGATCATTCTGACCTCCACCGGCTTTTTCGTATTAGGGGCTCGCGTCGCTGATATACTCCCCACCTGCAGACCTCCTTGCTGCGGCTGGTTAGGTATTGAACCTCCGGTCATACAGCTGGACTGTGGGAGGCACCGGCTGTTGTGAGAAACTGGTTGCTTCCGAGCTGGGTGAGTAATGTTTTGCTTGCGAGCACTAGTTGTCTGCTAGTGCTATGGGGGTTAGCTGACAATTTTACGAAGGCCGGCCCCAGATTGGGGTCCTCTGCTCGGCTTCTTAGGCGGCGGACAGAGGATCTTGGTCTGACGCCCATGATGGTCAAACTAGTGGGCCGCGACCGAGACCTGGTTGAACCCGGGATTCTCTGGACAAGCGGATGCTTCTCTGTCCCGTGCAGGCCCCATCTTTCACATGAATGTGGAAGTACACCCTAAAGCACGAGGAAATGTGGGCCTGGATCTTCTTTATCGGTAGTTCCATGCTCAAGTCGGCTGCAGCCCGTATGGGAATTGAGCCGACTCCGCTGTATAACAGCCAGTCAGCTGTTAGCTGCGGTGCTAGCCCGTTGTGTCACTAGGCTAGGAAACGTTAGCTTGTTGCTATCAGTCGGGCGGCTGTTAGCTTAATGCTACACTGTTGAACGTTACTGTGACTATAACATGCCTTAAACACTCTGACTACGACGTCATCTTTGACAGAGGATGTTAGTCGACCCTACACCCGGGTGCCATGCCAGCGAGGACTTCGTCAACATGGAGAACGGCGGCTGGGTGGCGTAGCGGACCTTACCCTTGTCACCAACGCAGGAGATGCCGGGTTCGACTTCGGTGTCCCGTTAACCAGTGTTGCAGTCCTCTCGGCCTGCGCTCAGGGTGGAGGTAGGAGTCCTGACCGGACTTTAAACACTTCTTCTTTCCTTCCCTTCTAAATGTTTTGTAATAACGATGTTTCCAAAACGTGTGTTGCTACAATACATTGAGGATACGACGCGTGTTGTGTGTGAATTGTCTTGTCACTGGTATAGCTTCTCTCTCCATAGAAAATCGGCGTTGTTTTTTATATGTGTAAAAATGAACTAGTTAGTTGTGATGAGAACATGTGTGTTCATGTAACGTTTGTAACGTGGGTGAACTCACAACTAAGTGGGTTAATTAATTGCTTAGTGACATGTGATTGAGGAACGAATCATTTTCTCAGCCTGTGATGACAATGAACAGCATGTTCACATATTAACAGGGGTACCTGTTCAACGTGGTCGTATCAAGGGTAAGGTAGGAGGGGTGACCCCCCCGGTTTCCCTGGGGCTTCCCCCCCCCCTCCTCTCAGACATGTTTGTTTACAATATATTGTGTCACTGTGTTTGTGGGGAAACGATGTAACCCTCAGCTTAAAGGAAAACTCCAACATTTTGGGAAATTTGCTTATTTAACATCTTCCCTGGAGTTAGACAAGAAGATACATACCTTTTTTGTCTCTGTGCGTGCATTTAGCTTTGGGAACAGTCGCTCTGTTAGCGTTGAATGAATGAATGAATGAAAACTTTATTTAACAGATTGCAGAATGGGTACAATACAGTACGGCTCAATACATACAATTGTTAAGGGGATGCAGACCTGAGAAAGACGTTTGTCTGGTTTCCATCAGGGTCCCCAATTTTCAATTCATATAGACATTTATGACATACACAACATACATGACATTTATGGCATAGGGACATATAGGTATTTAGTACTGATACATTTGTGACATAAACGGTATTCAAATATACAGCACTGTTACCCCTAGATCCTGACAGAGTATATACATATGATGGGGAGGGGACTGTACATTAGGAGGGGGTGGGTGGGTGGGAGAGAAATATACATACGGCGGGGAGGGAATATATACATGCGGTGGGGAGGAGACTGTCTATTAGGAGGTGGTGGGGGTTTTGGGCATTTACGGTAGCCAGTTTAGAATTGCAGCCTCCCGTAGGCGCTCTTTAAGAGCGGTTTTGAATGTGGGTAGTGATTCACATTCCTTTACAGCTTTGGGTAGGGCGTTCCACATTGTTGTGGCATAATTGCGAAACGTGTTTAGTCCCTTGTTTGAGCCGAATCTGGGTTTTACATGATTTGTTGAGCTTCCTCTGGTGTAGTGGTTGTGGTATTCACTGACCTTTGGGAAGTATTTTGACATGTACATGGGTACCCCGGTCGTATAGTGTATCTTGTAGACCAGGCCCATTGCAAGTTGCTGTACTCTGTCGTCTACTCTAAGCCATCCTAGGTTGTCAAAGTGGGCAGGGGTGAGGTGGGTTCTGGGGTTCAGGTCAAGTAGTAGTCTGACCAGTTTGTTTTGTGATGTTTGTAATTTTGTTTTAAGCACCTTTGAGGTGCTTTGGTACCATGAGGTGCACGCATAGTCGTAGTACCCTTGAATGAGTGCTCCTGCCAGAGTCTTCAGGGTATTCTTGTTTACCAGAGAGGAGATCCGGTACAAGAATCTAGTTCGTTGGTTGACTTTTTTTATTACATTGGATGCCATTTTGTCACAGGAAAGATTTGCCTCTAGGATGGAACCCAGGTAGGTAATTTCGTCTTTCCTTGTGACAATATTGTCACCCACTGTAACTGAGAAGCCGTCGGTCTTGCTGAGTTTGTTATTTGAACCGAAGAGAATGGACTCTGTTTTGCCCATGTGTATGCATATGCAGATTTTGCCTAGTTCTGTGCTGAGGGTTTTTTCAACCTGCAGCTTGTTCTTGTCAGAGACCAGCAGGGCTGAGTCGTCCGCAAACAGGAACAGGTTGCAGTCACAGGCTGACGACATGTCATTTGCATAAATTAGGAAGAGTAGCGGTCCTAGTATGCTTCCTTGTGGAACACCACAGCTCACTGTGAGGGGGGGGGGATAGAGTACCGTTTACCTCTACCATCTGTTCTCTCCCCTCCAGGTAGGATTGCATCCAGCTCACTGATAAGCTATCAAAACCAATTGCTTTTAGCTTGTCCATCAGAATGGAGTGATTGACAGTGTCAAAGGCCTTTTGTAGGTCCAGCATGACCATGCCGCAGTATTTGCCCACGTCCACCTCTTGTTTGATGTGGTCGTTCAAATAGAGGAGGCATGTGTCAGTGGAGTGGGACGTTCTGAAGCCAGATTGGAATTCGTAGATTAGATTTTTTTCCGCCAGGTACTTTTCGACCTGTTTGTAGACTATTTTCTCCATGACTTTCGAGATGGAGGTAAGAATAGAAACAGGGCGGTAGTTGCCTGGGTCTAATTTGCTGCCCTTTTTGTGCAGAGGGGTCACTCTCGCAATTTTGAAGTCCTTGGGGACGTGTCCCTGTTTTATAGAGAGGTTTATTATGTGTGTGATGACTGGGGTGATGGCGGCTGCTGCGTTTCTGAGGAATTTGGAGGGGATGTTGTCATGACCAGTGGCCTTGTTAGGTTGGAGGGCGCTCAATTTTTTGAGTACCTCATCAGTTGTTACCATTTCAAGTTTGAAGTCATCTTTGTGGACCCCTAGGTTTTTGTAGTATTCTACTATGTGTTCTACCCCATAATGCCCTGAGTGGGAGGGTAGTTTGTTTACCAGTGTTGTGGCTATGTTTGTGAAGAAGATGTTTAAGTAATTGGCTACATCCAGCTTGTCTGTGATGAGCGTGTTGTCCGTCTTTATGTTTATGTTTGAGAATCTGGTTTTAAGTTTTTTACTGCAGCCTAGTTGATTATTGAGTCATTTCCAAAGTTCGCAGGGTTTGTTTTTGTTTTCCTCAGTTTTGTCGTTGATGAAATTTCTTTTTGCGGTTCTGATCATGGTGTTTACGTCATTTCTTAGTCTGTTTCTTTGAATTTTTTGTTCAACCATGTGGGCTTGGAGTTCACTGTTTGAGCTTTTGGAAAGCTTTGTCTGACTTTTATGAAGTTCAGAGCATTTTTTGTCTCTGGTTTTCATAGCGGCCAGTATTTCAGTGTGCATCCATGGCTCAGCGCGATTTTTAACCCTGGTGGTTCTTATGGGTGCCATGTTGTTGAGTATTGCTGTGAATTTGGTTTTGAATCCAAGCCATGTTTCTTCAACCTGTGTACCACTGAGTTCATCTGACCAGTCCAAGCTCCCCAGTTCTAGGTTAAAGGCCTCTCTAGAGTAAGTTTTGAGGTCTCTAGATGTGACTGTTTTGTGACAGCCGGCCTTTTGTTTTAGCTTTTTGCGGGTACAGAAAATCATATAATGATCACTTAACCTGCATGCTATCACCCCTTTATTGGAGATCATGGACTTGTCAGAGGTCAAAATGAGGTCAATGGTGGTTTGTGTCGAATCACATACTCTTGTGGGTTGGGTGATTAGCTGGCTGAAACCGTGCAGATCAGAAAATCTACTGAAGGCCTTGAAGACGGGTGCTGCTTTAATTTTTTCTACTCCCTCCACCCCAGCTAAACACCCATCAAGTGTGTCATAAAAGCCACTCTGTTCTGGCGGTCTATATATTGTGCCTACTAGTACTGGTTTCGCCCTGTCTAATAAGTTTTCAACCCAAACAGTTTCAATTTCATCATGGTTAAGGTCAGTACGGTTGATGTATTTGGTATCCTTGTGTATATACACGCAGACGCCACCTCCATACTGGTTTCTATCCCTCCTGACTATTGAGTAGTTTTCAATTTCAATCTCTGGATCTTTTACAGATGAGTCTAATTTTGTTTCTGTGAAACACAATATGTTAGCCTTACCGTTTAAAAACAACTGTTTGATTTCAGCCAGTTTAGGTCTCAGGCTATTTGTATTAATGTGGAATATGTGAAGTCCATTTTTGCTGGTAATCTGATCGATGTTGTCACACTGGAGGTAACTCTGTTCATTTGTGTCCTGTCCTGTGGTGGGGGGAGGGGGGGCGTTGTTGCTGTTTGTGCCGTGAGTGGGGAGGGGGGGAGGGGGTGATTCTTTGTCCTTTGCTGGAGTCTGTATTCCTCTGTGTGAAAGCCCGCGATGTGGGGGGGGGGGGGGCTGGTTGTTTACAGATGTGTCTGTTAGTACTCCGTTGTGGGGGAGGGGGGGTGCCTTTTGTCCTGGCCCCGGCCCGGGTAGACTAGCTGGCATGGCGGGGCCAGCCGAGCTAATCGTCGGGTCCTTGGTGATCCGCGCCGCTCTCCAAGTCTGCTGGGGCTTCGGTGAGGGTATGTCGCCGCTTGCTGGTCGGCTGGTGCAACTGCTGGCTGAAGCCAGTGTGAGGAGTGATGCCTCGCTGTTTTGTCCCCGCGACCTGCTGGGCACCTCGGTTGTGAACCCCGGTTCCTTCCCTCTCGCTGTGGCCTCTCGTGGTTTATTTTGCAGAGGTGGTAGAGGAGGAATGTTGCCGTTGATCATGTCGTTAGCCGTCGTCTGTGTGGGTAGCAGTTGATCTGTTGTGCTGGCGACGCTGGCTGCCGCTTCTTGGGTCAGCAGATCTAACTGTAGTCTCTGGTTCCGTGTCATTACGGGACCAGGGTTCTGATGTATGTCACCCGACATGAGCAGATATAATAAAAACATTGATCTCTTATTACACTTGCCTGTTGGGGGTAATTTCTTTCGTTCCGGATTCGCAGTAAGTACTGTGTGGATAGTCGTGGCTCCGTAGGCTGGATGTTTCCTCTCCATGCCCGTTAGCAAGTAGAAGTCGCAATGGGACTGCTGATTTGCGTTTTCTTCTGTGAGTTCGGACCCTCCTTCCCAGTGAGGGAGCCTCCTCAGAGTTTCAGAGCCTCCTCCTCAGATTGTCAAGGTGAGTAGAACTTCAAAAAGGAGTTCTGCTCTATTGTATGTGTATTCGATTCAATTCGATTATTGAGTGTGTATTGGTTCAGAGCCTCCTCCTCGGAGAGTCCTAACCCAGGTGTTACATAGCTCAATGTTGCAATATTTATTTTCAATCTATACGGCTCGCGTGGGATGTCTCTCTGGGGGTTCCCTGTCCTCTCCTTTTTGGAGTAGGTGGACGGGGTATTGTTTAGGGTTTCCCTGACTCCTCGCCTTATAGGTCTGTTGAGTCATGGGTTTCCCCCCGTCATAGGGGTACGTCGCTCACCGTCCCCTCTTATGAAGTGTGGTTGACGGGGTGGTATTTCCCTCAGCCGCGTCGCATGGGACCCATGTCCGTATTATTTTTTCTTTTTCTGAAAAAGGTAAAATTAAAAAGCGGCTTCTTGTCGTTCCCCAGGCGGCTTGGAGGAACGATATCTGGTGTCTTGTTAGACTTTCCATTGATGTGTTTTGGGTCTCGACGCGTACATAGTGCTGGCTCTGGGTGTTTCTGATAGGAATCATGCATGAGGCTGGTGCGCCTTGGTTGCTTGTTATTAAAACGGCGTTTTTATAGGGCAACTGGGGTGGAGTTTGTCTCTTCCGAGCTCCAGTTTACTAGGTTTGTCTCGACGAATTCTCATTCATATCTGGGGGATGTTAACGGAATAGATCAAAACATAGGTAGAGGGGTCTCACGCCCTTGGGGTGGGCCACTGAGCGCAGTACAAATGGGACCGTCTGGGTGGCGCCCTCTATAATGTTTAGATCGACACGCGTACCTACCCCCTCTCCTGGAGTGGGGATGTCGTGTGGTTAGGGCACAGGACTGAGTCTGGTCACGCTGGTCCAGGTCAGTTAACCCGTTGTCCGCCGGGGCCGCAGATCTTCTGTTCTGGTACCCTGAGGGACTTGTGCTTTTTTCAGGGGGAAAAATGCCGGGTCGGCCCGGGTGTCACAGGGTTGGGCGTTATGGAGACAGCTGTCATAAAGGGGCTTGGTTCTCCATTCTCTTCACCCCTCTCTTCTCCCGCTTACGCATGGCTGAGAGGGGGCTGTTGAGGTGGTTTTTATAGTACTCCCCTGTGTACGTCCCGGTCCGCCGGGCCCGGTCCGAAGTCGTTTTCGTCGACCCGTAGGCCTGGGATAACCCCTTTTTGAAAACTGAAACACTTGTACTGCGGCATAGCCAGTGTATACCCGCAGGTGTGTTTTGGAGTTTTTTCTTGAGGGGTTATAGGAACAACCACCGCATGTGGTACCAAGAGGGTGGTTGATTCCCTGGTGTGTTGGAGCGGAGTCAACTCCCGGGTTACCCGGTTGAGTGTGCCCCTGCACGTTCATGACGTCTGCCAATCGTGTCAGCCTTCTCTGCCTTGGCCCCTCTGGAGAGTCTGGGTTTTTTGGTGGAGGCTTTGTCATGGTGCGCAACAATGCCAGCATACGCCCCTTCCGCCGGGGTGCTGTTTTCAGTTGACCCCTTTGGTGCCTGTCTCGTCCGCAGTGCTCCAGGCTCGGGTCAAGTGCCTGCTGCCTGGATTGAGGGATCTGCCTCTTCTGGAGGTCGTCTCCACGGTGCGCTGCCTGCTCCCGCTGTAGTGTAGCCTCTTGAGTGCTTCAAGTTACAGCCATGCTGACTGCCTGAGTATGCCAGGGTCAGTGTGCCAGGCGGCGTGCTAGTGGGGGGAAGGGCCTGCTCTTGGATGGGCCCTGTCCGAATACGCTGGCGATGTGGGGGGCGGTGTCACTAGTGACCGCCTGGTGAGGTCTTGATGCTGTGGCGTTGTTGACCTCTCCGGGCCCCCTTTTTCCGGGGGGATCCAGTCCCTTCAGTGGGTCTGGGTCTTCCTTCACGCTCCGCTGCTACGGCCTTGCCACGGGGTTGAGTTTGCTCTTGACCCCGTGATTTTGGGGGCGGTAACGAGGTTTGTTCCTTCAGTTCGTTCCCTGGTGGCATGCGGGTTGTGCGTGTGCGTAGTCGTGGGGTCAAGCCACGGTCTGCTCACCCTGTGCGTGTAGTTGCTCGAGTTCCTCTTTGCACGGTCGGATCCGTCTCCCTCCTGTCCTCCAATAGGGAGGGTATCCTCCATTAGGGAGGGTCGGGGGTCTCTGTCCTCCCCGGTTCTGATGGTTGTGGGGGGCCTCAGTGGGGTACATTTGTCGAGCTTCAAGCTCCCGCTCAGCTCCCGTTGTGCAGAATGACGCTGAGCGGAAGCTAACACGATATAGAACAATAGGTTATGAATATAACCGTAGTTATATGAGTGTTAGTGACGCTCAGCGTCTAGACGCCACTGCGGCCCTTGATCTTTCCTTGTGGTGAAATGATTGAGAAGGAGATGAGTGTGTGGCCCCACCCCTGCTTATGTAGGTAGCAGATGGGGGTGTGGTCAGACGGATGTTGGTATGTAAAGGTACATTGTGAAGTTTTTATTCAGTGCATATACACTGGAGCGAGATATGTGCAGAATGACGCTGAGCGTCACTAACACTCATAGAACTACGGTTATATTCATAACCTATCGTTTGTCATGACAAACCAATAAAATCGCTACTTTACATCAGGGTGAACGCTGTTAATTAATGTCGGCGGCGGAGTCAATAAAATGTCCTGCAGCGGTGGTGGGTTTAGAAGCGAACATCACCGTCAATAATTACAGCTTTAATAGCGGAGAAAGTGGGATAAAAAGGTCTCTGCCAGTTTAGCCCGAAAAGGTTATTATTATGACTCTCAACGAGTCAGAGACAAATGATGACCACAACACAATTGCACATCAAACTACGGACATGGTAAACCAGCTGGTGCCACTAGTAACGTTGCGGCGATGTCCGTAGTTTGATGTGCAATTGTGTTGTGGTCATCATTTGTCTCCGACTCGTTGAGAGTCATAATAATAACCTTTTCGGGCGAAACTGGCAGAGACCTTTTTATCCCACTTTCTCCGCTATTAAAGCTGTAATTATTAATGGTGATGTTCGCTTCTAAACCCACCACCGCTGCAGGACATTGTATTGACTCCGCCGCCGACATTAACAGCGTTCACCCTGATGTAAAGTAGCGATTTTATTGGTTTATCATGACAAACCAATTACATAATCCAACATATGTGTAAAGAAACAACATATTCCAGTTAACGGTATATTTTTTTAATGATTCGTTACGGCGTAGTCAATACTTCCATGCGTATAAATTGAGGAAGCGAGAACACACAGGGACCTCTGCCGCGCGCTGCAACACACAGAAGAGCTTGGCGCGGCGTAGCGGCAGGCGTGGATAAGGGGGCGTGCTAGCGCGGGGTCACGTGGGCGTCGTGGCCAATCAGAGGAACCCGGAAACCGAACTGCGTTGTATTTGGCAAAGTCGTAATTAGTTAATTAGCAGTAGGACCTCGTTCATTCATCCGTTTGTGTCAATGTGGGTATTCGTTAGTGTTTGCGATGTTCCTCCATGCTCTGTGTGTGTGTGTGTGTGTTCCTCCTATGCATTTCATATGGGAGTTGAAGCTGAGCCATTGCCAGGACTCGCATCCTTCACTGTCAGGGTTATATTTATTATGGACAGAAGTTGTCAAATCATTACTCAGCAACTGTCAACTGTCTGCACATGTGTCAATAGTGTATTAACTAAGGCTGGGCCGTTAACGCATTTACCGGGCTAAGTTAACGGCAGACTTTTATCATGCGATAAAGAATTGCCGCCGTTAATCTATTCTCAAAATTGGGTCTGGGAGCCAATTACATTAGCTGATGTATACCTGGTCGAATTACTCTGTGTGTGCGTAGAAGTCCTGTGTGCAGGAGACACGTTGTGGTCGTGTTTGTTTACACACTGCTACTACACTCGCGTCGCCAATAAACATAATAGTTTCAAGACATCGCGTCGGTCTGAGAGAAGAATCAAGCATCGGAAATACATTTGGACTGCAGTATTCTGTTGTGGATGGTTAAAACTATGGATGTCCGATATTATCTGCCTATTATCGGCCGATATTGGCATACAAATGTGATATCGGAAAATATCGGTATCGGTTTTCAAAAAATAAAATAACATTTATTTAACCTTTATTTACCCAGGCAAGCAAGTAAGAACAAATTCTTATTTTATTTATTGTCAAAGTATGCATAATGTGTTAATTACACGACAAGTGATATGTAATGTTAATTACCTGAAATTATTCCGTTTTTTGGGGGGGAAACCCTGCATATATCGGTATCGGTTGATATCGGTATCGGAAATTAAGAGTTGGACAATATCGGTATATCGGTATCGGTAAAAAAGCCAATATCGAGCATCCCTACTCACGAGGTCTCATGCACTAGTCTATTGCCGGAGCTTATTGACATGACGGGTCTGGGAGGGGGAGGAGGAGGGGGAGGGGCAGTGCGCTGCAGCAGCAGCAGCTGTGTGCCTGAGAGAGAAGTCAGCGAGTGAGAACTCCGCTGAGAATTGGATCATGTTTTCCGCACGTGTCTTCGATCGGTTTTCACGATCGGAGAAAATAAAGCCAATCTCATATTTATACTGAATATCGGCCGATACCGATCGCTGGCCGATCGATCGGGCATCCCTAATTACAGCACTATGTTATCAATACACATTTATAAAACGAGGCATATTTAGGCAAAATATTGCCAGAACATTAAAAAAAAAAATATTGCCAATGCGCGACCTTACTGTCACCTACCCATGACCCCACTTTGGGTCGCGACCTGTAGTTTGAGAACCGCTGTACTGGAGCCTCGAAATGAATGAGCCTCTAAATTGTGCCGAATAACGCAGGTACACACATTACAAAAACCTGTGAAACACTCATTTTCCGTGGGATTATTATAAACTGTGGACCTGTACTACATAAGATGTCAGGCTCTGGAACCGTTATGTTTTCCAGCTCCTACCTCTATTCACTAAGTGCAATATATTTATACTTATTCATCCTATGGATATACTGACTGCAAGTCAGTTTTAACATTCTCAGAGACCAGTCTTGAAAACACAAACACAAGACACATGGACCCTGCAGTATACATACACTTTTATGCAAGACACTTTCTGTAGAAATTATATTAATTAATTAAATTATTATTATAAATTAAATGGAGTTACAGAGGTTTGAACACACTGAAGTAAAAGTTTTGTGTACTCACATTTCTGTTTACTTGTTGCCAGATGCCTGTTTTTACGTTTCAGCTGAGGTAGGAGCTGTAAAACATAACAGTTCCATAGCCTGAAGTCTTATCTACAGTACAGGTCCAAAGTTTATAACAATCCAATGGAAAATGTGTGTTTTACAAAGGTTTTTGTAATGTGTGTACCGGCGTCAATTCTGCATGATTATCCAAAATGGCCATCCACTTCCATTGATTCCGAGGCTCTAGTAAAAATAAAGGACTTCCCTGGCTTCTTCTACCCCTTTATCGTTGCGATCAGCCCCTGCATGTGATAGCGTTGGCTCCAGAATGTCATTGGCTAAAAAGGTCAATCATTTCCGCCATCAGCGGTAACTGGTCCGTTCAGGACCCGGCCAAACCGGACATGGTCACTTGACCGAATGGCTTGTCAAATGACGCTCGTTGGATGTTTTGTCTTGTAACTCGAGACTGGAAGCATGCAATAGGTTGAGTAGGGTGACGATCGAAATTCAACTTTACAGCAATGTCTTGGAAAGATTTCTTGGCAAACACACAGCCCGGAGCCGGCAGACCAGGGCAAAGTGCTGTGACGTGCGTGTACTAGGGCTGACCCCTATTAATCGATTAGTTGACTAATCAGTCGAAAAAAGCCGTAGTCGACTGGCCAACCTCTTAGTCGAATATAATAAAAAAAAATTAAAAAAATGTAATTACATTTTTTTATTTTATTTTTTTGTATCATTCTTTCCAAAAGAAAAGAGGCCTAGAAGTGTGGCTAACGCTAATGGCACGCATACCAGAGGCTAACTGCCTACGAAAACAGGCACAGAGGCACTGAAAGAGGATTTCACCCATCTAATGAACACAGACTAGACAGATATCAAGATGTATCCATCAGTGGACCAATTGCATGCTTTTGCAGAGGACAAGAAGAAGATATATATATATATTTTTTTTGGTCTACCAATAGTCGACTAACGGCAAATTTTGGCCAATCCTAGACGACCATCGAAATCAGCCCTAGTGTGTACGTGACTGCCCGCCGTCGGGCCGTCCGGTGCTTAAGTGGTTAAACCGAATTTGACAATGCCCTTCCCAACCAGGATGCGTCTATTCTTATCCTAACGGATTTATGCTTCCGCGTTCGCGTTTTGCACTCTGATTGGCCACTGACGTTTCTGGTCGCGCCAATCGTGTGACGGCAAGTTCTTTCGCCGGTTAAGCTTAGGCACTCTTTCGAAGTTGGTTAAGGTTAGAGTTTGGTGGTGTAGTGGTTAACACTGTCGCCTCACAGCAAGAAGGTCCAGGGTTCGATTCCCGCTTGGGGACCAGGTTTCCATGATGCCAGTTACCCAGGTGGGGTATCTCCCAGGCCTTTCTGTGTGGAGTTTGCATGTTCTCCCCGTGCTCGCAAGGGTTTCCCCCCCGATAAGATAAACCCAATGGAAAAACATGCACAACAATAGATCGCTAACGCTGTGGCGTCCTTGACGAAGACGGACAGGAGCACTTGGATTGGTCCCCTGGCGCGGCTCACGTTGACGCCTGTCTGCTCCCGGCTGCCCTTGGGGGGGAAGGATGACGGCATGGGTTAATCGCAGATACGAATCGCATGCATGCATCGCATGCGTGCCGATTGATGACCTATGAGCAGGTCCTAAATTATTATAAATTATGTCTTAGAGCAGGGCGATAGAACGCCAGCCCTGATTCCAAACTCTAACCTTAACCAACTTCGAACGAGTCGCCTAAGCTTAACCGGGGGGGGGGGCAAACAGAGAGAGAGAGAGAGAGAGAGAGAGAGAGAGAGAGAGAGAGAGAGAGAGAGAGAGAGAGAGAGAGAGAGAGAGAGAGAGAGATCGCGACTCACTTGTTGTTTAGTTGAAACGAGCCTCGAGCGTCAGGTCCAGCAGGCAACAGGGCTTGATAAAGTGTATATTTCCACTGTCCAGACTGTTGATTGTTGAGTGATGATGGAACTAACTTGATGGGTAGCTGGTAGCTGCATCCAGCTAGTCATATAGCTTCTTGTTAGCCAATAGCCACCACAAGTACAACCAGCTAGAAAACGACAGAGTATATCCTTCTTCTCCTGTCTGTTAATTGTTTCTGAACTGAGGAGATATCAGGCTGATGAGGTCAAAACTCTTTCACTCCAGTGTTCATCTCTCAAAAGGTATTGTTTTGAGGGATTTACCTGCATTCAAAATGTCCTGCCTCCATGCTCCATGGTAGCGCCTACTACTAGTCTAGTACGCTGGCAAACTGTCCGGACTGGGGGCGTGACAACACAGCAGGAAGGACCCTGCTTGCTTGGATCGCTAGAAAACGCGCCCGCTTCCATCATATTACATCATATTTCAACGCACAGTGCGTTACGCACTGATAGGCGAAATGTATTTGCTTGACCTATTTCATTGTGTAAGATCCTGATCAAACTGGCCAGTATCACGTCTTCATCTGTTTTGGCTCTCCATCCAATTCCTCTGCGTTGTGTCATTTTAATGGTCTGACGTCTCGCCGACACTGGCTGATAAGATCCTTATCTCCCCTGTTAGTGCAATCCATAAACCATACTAATTCTCCACCTCCGTAAGAATTCGACACTTCGACACCGTGAAATACCTTATGAGGAAAAGCGTTGTTTTATTGCTATAAACCTCATAATCAGATGTTATCAGATGTTATCGTCCTTGAAGAGTCTATTCTAATGATCTTTCGGTGTGTTCGTCTATCGTCCTTTTGTTATTCGTGGTAGCCGAAGCTAATGGTGATGTGGCATTCTTCCCCCCCCCCCCCCCCCCCTCTCTGTGATGGGAGGAGAGAGCGTCTTCTGTGTGATCTCAGTCCTACTCGCTCTTGGTCAGATTCTAGTCTGCCTTACACCCGGAAACACCGTTCGACTTATAGATGTTCTTCGTCGCAACGACGGCCCCGCCTTCTGGTTGTCATGCGACGTGCTGTCATGACAACTGCATTAATAACCTTTACACACATTTCACGTTTCATTAAGATGAACCTCTCTCCCTCCTGCTCTGGGAGACACTCGATCTTATCTCAGATGTTCTTACAAGGAATGTCAACAAACATTCGGCTGGCTGCTAAACATTCTGCTGGCTACTGCCTCTGAACCGCTTCTTCTATCACCGTCTTCGTTGTTTTATTTCGATCACCGTTTTAGCTGTGATCATCTCCCCCCAATCTATACATCACATACATTGAAAAAGCACCCCAAATCCTTCAATTGGCTGCGAGGATACAGCGATGATACAGTGCACGCCCACTGTGTGCGCGATACGTCTCCGCCCAGCCTCAGAGGTAGTTACTCTCTATCAGACAGTGACTTCCTATGAATCACAAAACAATGATTTATATTTGATATATTAACGTTATATTGTGCATTGGAAACACAAACATACTTAAAATGAGTAAATATTATTCATTTTAAACATGTTTATTTTATTTCTAGGGGTCTAAAATAAAAATAAAACATTTTCTTTTCCTGCTCTCTTTACAAGGGGGGGCGGCACCCCAGCGCCCCTAGTGGACAGCCGCCACTGGTCACATGACCAGAAACGTCAGTGGCCAATCAGATCGCACCAGAAATGTCAGTGGCCAATCAGATTCGCAAAACGCGAACGTGGAAGCATAAATCCGTTAGGATAAGAATAGACGCAACCAGGATACCTGTGAGGATTGGTTCATTCCCCGCCACACGCTCCGCTCCTTTAAGGTACTGTGTTGATTGATGCATTCCCCGCTACACGCTCCGCTCCTTTAAGGTGCTGTGTTGATTGGTGCATTCCCCGCCACACACTTTTGGAGCAAGTATCAATTCCAGCGCGCACCTGTCATAGTTTTTGATTAGCGCCCCAGAGGCTTTTTATACTGGGACTTCCCTTCAATCGATGTTGGGTCGTTTTGAATACTTCTGTTTCTGCCTGTTGTTCCCCGTTGCTGTGCCTCATCTACTCTCCCTCCAGGACATCTGTGGATTGCCGCTGGTGAAGACCTTGTCCCCCGTTTTGAGCTGCGCCTTGTTTACCCGCTTTACTCTTGCACTTTGGTGAGTTTGAACCAAACCCTTTTTTGGACGATTCTGTTTTGTGTGTTTTGAAGAACACTGAAGAGTTCTATTTTTTGCTTACACTTGACTCAGCTAAGTTGTGTGTTAAAGGAGACACTGAAGATTATCATTTGCTTGCACTGGACTCAGCTGGGGTGTGTGTTTAGAAGAGACACAGAAGTTTATCGTTTCTGTTTTGCACTGACCCTCAGCTAAATTGTGTGTTGTGGTGTGACGTACATGGGTACGTGGGTTGGGCATTACCATTATTCCTGTATTTATGACACCATCTGAACATCAGGTTAGTATATTATTTGTGTTGTCTGTTATGTGTGGTGTTGTGTCATCTCCTAATTGCTGTTTCTATTCACAGATGCCACTCATCTCCCTGATTGGATTGGTTGCATCTGATTGGTGCACCTTGGAACAGGCAGTGGAGATGGGTGGTTAATAGAGTGGAGATGACACACATCGGGGCGCCTCACTCTGTCAGTGCTACTGATCAGAGTTTCGTGAGGTTGCCAGTTATTGACCATTGTGGAACGATACTGTGCTTATCTACTGCTTCGTGTGGACTAAGTACTAAGTATATAGATATCAGTGGCCTCTGCGCCACTTCTCTCTTGTTGTGAGTACTCTTGTTGGCTTTAGGCCTATTTTTCCACTGAGTGTGGAATTGTACCTTTGAGTGTCTGTGGGCGCTTATTTAGTATATCTCACTTTGTCTGTTCTCCAATTACCTTTTTCCCTATTTGTTACATGTTTGTGGGTTGTCTTTTCCCGTTGTTGCATCATAAATCAGAGGAGGTTTAAAGCCCTACCCTGTGTAATAAATATAATTTACTATTTTGGATCAACGTCTTGTGTTCACTTTGTTACCTGCTCGGGACCTTGCTTAAAGCACTACTGGACGGGCTGGTTTTCACATACAGCCCGTTCCAGCTTATATTATATATTGTCTTGTGACATTGGTATGTGACATGGGGGCTCATTTCCGGTCTTTCATGTTCTTGTGACATGGGGGGCTCAATGCCGGTCTGCTGTGTACGTTTGACATAGGGGCTGATGGTATCAGGTAAAGTGGCGTTGTTGTTTATTAGTATTTATGTATCCATGCTGTGTTTTATATAATAATTAACCATTCGTGTATGCTCTTAACCAGATCTCTTTTTTCTACCACATAGGTAACAGGGGGGGTCACCTGCTTGGCTAGAGGGTGGGGGGCACGAGTCATGATTCCGGTGGAGTGCGCAATGAAATCGGTAAGCGACTGAAGATATGTGTAGCCTTCATCCCGGTAGGGGAGTAGTTTAGCTGGGATAGGCTAGAGTGACACAGGTGACTCCTAGTTGAGTGGTTAGGAACATTTGTTATTGTTTTCATTTGGTAGATGTGGTCAGTTGGATTGTTTTGGTTAAGAGGTATAAAAGCAGAATGTGTCTATTATTATTGCGCACGGTCATGGTTAACTAAGTGAGGACGTGATATATATATTTTTTTTGGTGTATCATAGTCACGCATAAAGACATATTATGGCTGCGTCGGCGTTTGTTTTTGAAGTCTTCGTGGCGGATCCAACAGAGGATCAGGTGGAAGGTTGCACTAAGGCGGAGTTATGCCTTATTGCTAAGCATTATAATATTGCGGTGCAAAGTTCCCAGTCCAAGGCTGATATGAAGGCGGCTGTAATAGCTGGGTTGGTGGAGCAACAGGTGTTCAGCACGGCTGTGGGAGTGGTGAGTCATAGTGACTCACTGTTAGAAGACCAGGAGGTTAAATACACTGGCGATAAATCTCCCTTGCATGATCTTAACCCGGAGGGTGGTGCTATTAGGAAGAATGGTAGTACTCACAGAGCTGAAAGTGAGGACGCGGGCGATTCAGATAAAGAATCCGCGTCTTCTGGCCATACGCGCTCTAGTCTGCGTTTTGCCCGTCTCCAGATGGAGGAGAGAGCGCTTTTACGCAGGGAGGAGCGAGACAGGGAAGAGAGAGAGAGAGACAGAGAGGACAGAGCAGCTGTACGAGATAGAGAGGAGAGAAGGGAGGAGAGGGACAGACTGGAGAGAAAGGAGGAGAAAGACAGGGAACTTCAACTGACAATAGAGAGAATGCGGTTGGAAGCTGGTAGTGGTAGTGCTACCTCCTCTCCTGCTGGGGTTTCCCCGGCTCACTTTAATATCGGCCAGCACGTTAATCTGGTACCCATGTTCCGAGAATCAGAAGTAGAGGCTTATTTTTCTGCTTTTGAGCGGATTGCACAGGCTCTGCATTGGCCGGTGGAGATGTGGGTGATTTTACTTCAGACCAGGCTCACTGGCAAAGCCAGTGCAGCGGTAGCGTCATTAACTATGGCAGACAGTCAAAGTTATGAGCGGGTGAAGAATGCTGTTTTGCGTGTGTATGAGTTGGTTCCCGAAGCATATAGACAGCGTTTTCGCTCGCTCAGAAAATCCCCTTCTCAGACAAATACAGATTTCTCCCGTGAACAGAGGAATCTTTTGAACGATGGTGCGCGGCGAGTAAGGTGCAGGATCTTGCAGCCATGAGCGAGTTAGTACTCATGGAACAATTTAAACTCTGTATGCCCGAACGAACCGAACTGTATCTGAATGAACAGAAAGTGTCTACTCTCCAAGACGCTGCTGTTTTGGCGGATGAATTGGCGTTGACGCACAAACATGCTTCCGTGCGTAACGATACTGTGTGTGTTAAAAACTGTGCGTTTCCCTGTCGGGAATTACCATTTCGGGGAAATGGCGAGCGTGCGTATCGGCCACGCTCGCCTCCGTCTGAAAAGAGACATTGTAATTATTGTAGGAAGCCAGGTCATTTGGTGGCGGACTGTTATGCATTTGTGCGCGATCGGCAAAATACTGACAGGCCAGCTCAGGAACCAAAGGTGGTGGGGTTGATTAGCACTGTCTCACGCCCTGGGCGGGAGAAACCAGACAGTTGTTTTGATCCTTTTATGTCTTCTGGTTTTGTGTCACTGTCGGGTAAAGTCTGTGACCAGCGCGAGGTGAGGATCCTTCGTGATACAGGTGGTTCACAGTCCTTTATGCTGGCGGATGTATTGCCGTTAAATGTGGAGTCGTCTTGTAAATCAAGTGCTATTTTTGTGCGGGATAGAAATGGGCTACACACCCGCTCTGTTACATATGATACATGTGAGGTCAAAACTAGTCACAGGTTGTTTTCCCGTGGCGGTTCGTTCCTCTTTTCCGGTAGCCGGAATTGATTTTATCATGGGGAATGATATAGCTGGGGGGAAAGTAATTCCATTTCTGGAGATGGTGGCCGCCCCGGTGTCTGAGTTTCTGTGCGATGCGTTGATTGAGTCAACATTCCGGCCACGCTCGCCGCCGTCTAGGAGACCGGTGGTGTGCAATTATTGTAAAAAGACAGGCCATGTGGTAAAAGGATGTCGTACGCTGAGGAAGCGACAGGACAAAAGAAAGTCAGCCCAGAAACCAAAAGGTGTGGGGGTTGATTTTGTCATGGGGAACAAGTTCGCTGGGAAGCGAAGTGTGATCCCTGTAGTGGAGGTTGAAAAGGCTCCATTGACTGACTTGTGTTGTGATGAATTGATTGATAATCACCCCAATGTGTTTTCTGCTTGTGTTGTCACTAAGGCACAGGACGGGAAGCGAACTCAAGTTTTGACGTTGAGTGACTCTGTCGGTGGCGAGGCTCTCGCCGAGGACAGGGGGCCATCTTTTGGAGAGATGGAAGAGGTTCCCATATGTAGCGTTCAGGGGAAGCTGGTAATTCCCGAACCATCTATTGGAGAGATGATGATGGAGGACGTATCACTACCACCTGAATTTTACATTCATCAAGCAGTGTCGCCCGAGCAATTGATCGCTCTAAAGCGGTGGAGGCTGGGTGTGTAGCTGACCATGTGCGTTTGACATGGTTATTTGTGAGTTAGATCTCACCACATTTTGAGAACGGTTTGCATACGGTAGCCGGTGTGTGCTGCATGCAGTTTTCACTGACGTCACTGCGCGTCTGTTTTGCATACATGCATTGTTGTGCGTAGTGTTGTACGTGTGCATGAGACAATTGTTATGTTGTCTGTTGTGTTTTCCAGAACGACCATGCCCATTTGGTGGGTGATTGTGGGAGGAGGATTTTTTTTGTTGTTCTGTTCTCCCTGGTGTGTACTAACCTCATGTTGGGTAATAAGTAATAATGTTTTGCTCACCCTACAGGTTCGCTCTTATGGGGGAGGTGTGACGTACATGGGTACGTGGGTTGGGCATTACCATTATTCCTGTATTTATGACACCATCTGAACATCAGGTTAGTATATTATTTGTGTTGTCTGTTATGTGTGGTGTTGTGTCATCTCCTAATTGCTGTTTCTATTCACAGATGCCACTCATCTCCCTGATTGGATTGGTTGCATCTGATTGGTGCACCTTGGAACAGGCAGTGGAGATGGGTGGTTAATAGAGTGGAGATGACACACATCGGGGCGCCTCACTCTGTCAGTGCTACTGATCAGAGTTTCGTGAGGTTGCCAGTTATTGACCATTGTGGAACGATACTGTGCTTATCTACTGCTTCGTGTGGACTAAGTACTAAGTATATAGATATCAGTGGCCTCTGCGCCATTTCTCTCTTGTTGTGAGTACTCTCTTGTTGGCTTTAGGCCTATTTTTCCACTGAGTGTGGAATTGTACCTTTGAGTGTCTGTGGGCGCTTATTTAGTATATCTCACTTTGTCTGTTCTCCAATTACCTTTTTCCCTATTTGTTACATGTTTGTGGGTTGTCTTTTCCCGTTGTTGCATCATAAATCAGAGGAGGTTTAAAGCCCTACCCTGTGTAATAAATATAATTTACTATTTTGGATCAACGTCTTGTGTTCACTTTATTACCTGCTCGGGACCTTGCTTAAAGCACTACTGGACGGGCTGGTTTTCACATACAGCCCGTTCCAGCTTATATTATATATTGTCTTGTGACATTGGTATGTGACATGTGGTGAACACTGAAGATATCGTTTTGTTTGTTCTGAACTCAGCAAGGGAGGAGGAGACCGCACTGCCTCTGTGTGATGTGGACTGTTATTTACCTCTCTCTCTCTCTCTCTTTTCCACCTCGAGTTGAAGCTGGGAGTATCTGCAGAGCCGCTTCAGCGTCAAGACCGTTTCCCCACCTCGAACACCAAGAGGATCTGCAGAGCCGCAGATAACTCTGCTGAAGGCAGTCTCCCTTTGTTTCAAGATTGTTACTTGCTCCTTTTGACTCTGAAAATAAATACGCCCTAGTATTTGGCTAACTCTGAACTACCTGTCTGTGCCGTGCGTTTGAGGTCGGTTTCAAACCCTAACAATACCTCAAAAGCCACACCTCGCTAGATAGCAAGCAGGCAGCTATGTGTTAGAAGCAGGCCTTTGTTTATGCACGCAACTGTTCTGCGCATAACAAGCGCAAATGTCACCAAAGGGTTTGATAGACAGCTGGCTCGTTCCAAACATTTGACTTAGTCGTTCGTTTGATTGGAAGTCGTTGTTTTAGCTCCTGCCCCTTACTAAAATGATGGATTTCTTTAATTTCTGTGTCAAACGTCTAATTTCTTTGAGTACTCTCGAGATGTAATAAAAATCGGCAGCCGTCTATTGATCCTTTAAGCATAAATAATTTGAGCAGATAGGGTCAAAAATTCCAATATAGCATCGTTGCAATATAAGGTGGTAGCTTTCCGATAATGGCCTTATTAGATAAATAAATACCAATGATCATTCCGCTCGTCTTCATCAGTTGCTCCTGTGGTCTATGTGGGGAGAACGGTGATGTGTTTTGTTTTTTTCTTCTTCTCTCCAAACCGAGCCTCAAAACCACACTTCTAACAAATAAACTAAATGCAGACAAAGCGGCTCCTGCTAATATGAAACGAGTCCTTGTGCCTATTAGTATGAGAGCCTAATGCTTCTATTTATGTAAACACATGAGCCCCCTGCTTGCACTGACGAGCCTCATATCTAGTGTGGGAACATAGCATTTTTATCAATGAGCCTTGTCGTTTCATACATTAGCAGAATCCCCATTGTTCATGTTTGTTTGTGTATTAGAAGATAGATGTTGAGACTTACCAAAGGTCCTACCAATGTTCAATAGTGCTTTAGGGTTTGAGTTAAAAAATAAAAATAAACATTTACCACACTAGACGGTTAACCCTTTCACTACCACTACAACGGGTTAACCATTTCACTACCAAACTACAGGTTGACCCTTTCACTACCACACTAAAAAGGGTTAACCCTTTCACTGCCACACTACAGAAGGTTAACCCGTTCACTACCACACTACAGAAGGTTAACCCTTTCACTACCACACCAGTGAAAGGGTTAACCTTCTCAAGTGTGGTAGTGAAAGGGTTAATTAACTTGCACAAGTGGAATTCCTATTTACAATAACGGGCTCTGGACTGTTGTTGAGCTGACCTTGATGGGTCAGCAAGGAGACACACTCACAGAGCTGTAGTTCATTCATGAGAAACTCTAATCATAAATAAATTGGTGTAACAATAGAGAAGTGTTGGGGAAAATTGCCTTCTGGAGGTAATTAGCCATATTCCTGCTGCTCATTACCTTTGGTGCCATTGGTGGAATCAGTTCTTAATTACCGTTTGCTTATGAAACACCCAGGGGTCCCGAAAGTAACATGTGATCTCTGGAATTAGAATTCTGAGGTGGGTTTGTTAGTGTCTTGTCATCATTTTAAAGCGGTTGCCTCTACCTGCAATGTCATAAGCCATTCTGCTGTGGATGACAGAGGTTGGGGTTTATACAGAACATTTGGGGTTAGAAGCATCTGTTTAGTCACTAACACCAACTCATTTCAGGTAAAATGAGACTTTGACAGACTGGCAATAGCCATCCACATTTGTAGCACTATAGTTAAATGTGGAATTGGAGGGGCTTGTGCTTTTGATATAAATGGTTCCAAATGTTTTCATGCTACCATATTGGTCACAGTCAAGACCAATTATATGGAAAAAATAGACCACAGTATATATGATCTTAAACCTCCCTGGAGCATCGTGCAACTCATTTGTATTCATATATATCTTTTTTTTAATCTGTGTTTTGCTTGTATTTTATTGTTTCTATTGTGTTTCTATTGTTGCCTAATTTGATTGTTTTTAGCACATTTTATTATGTCTCGTCATTGCCTATACTCTGTAATCTCGGCAACATTGGGAACGAGGGCCCACCCTCAATTGTTTTCTTTCCAGGACGTAAATAAAGGTTGATGATAATGCCGCAGGCTGGAAGTGCCGGTGCATGTTGACTTACTGCTATGTGTATGTACACCCCAGTAACGTGCTGTTCTCAAGTCCTTACATCCCATGTTTTTGTTTTTCAGATATGTATCCAGTCCAAATGAGATTTTATCGTATTAGCAGTGAACAACCTGGCTGCTCATTACACTCACCTATCGATTGGCTCATCCTAAGAGAGGGGAGATTAGCGGTCAACTTTCAACACTTCGATCAATAATCATCTCCCTAATTGGGTATTAGCAACAAGAAAGTGGACTCACCACATAAACAAACAAAGCAAACCAAAAAGGCAGCCAGGTTTGGTCTTTTATTCAATCGAAGCGTATACCCCTACCTCTAATTGAAATGGTGTTATGCAATCAACTCAGTCACTGTTACAAGAGCAATTGTACTAATCCAATGACAAGTCAATATTTGTATTTATTTATTTATTTATTTATTTATTTATTTATTTATTTATTTATTTATTTATTTATTTATTTATTTATTTATTTATTTATTTATTTATTTATTTATTTATTTATTTATTTATTTATTTATTTCAAAACATCATCTATCTAGTAAGTGTTGTTTGTGCTGTTTGTGTCAGTAAAAAAAAGGTCAACCATATTTATTTTGTATCTGGTTAATGACCAATTATGCTGAGAAAAATTAGGGCTAAAATGAAACAAGTTGGAGGAGGAATATTGTTCTAAACTATGGTCCTACACAAATAAATACAGCCCCTTCTCCACACACTGTTTTTCTTTCTCCACAGCACAAGGTCAATGACAACCCAGCAGTGCCGACTAGATTCACTTCCAAAATATAGCGTTAAACCTTGATCCTGAAATATCTTGGCATTCTTTTGTCGATCATGGCATTTACGTCCAATTGATTTGTCTCTCAGCCATTGTGAATGCCAACATATTACGAGCACGTCCATAGTATATTTGTGTGGATTCTGTGGATCCCACTTGGCTCTCCATCTGACCAGAAAAGATGCAGAGTGTAGTTTTGTACAGCCACATTGTGTTTCCAAAGCACCATTTCAGGAGCACCGCTGTCTGTCTTAAATGAAAATGCCAACATTTTGGGAAATTAGCTTATTTGCCATCTTCCCTGGAGTTAGACAAGAAGATACATACCTTTGTCTTCTCTGTGCATGCATTAGGCTTAGGGAACGCCCGCACCGTTAGCTTAGCTTAGCGTCAGTCACTGGAAGTAGGCTCCTCCAGCAGCCAAGTTCCCAGGCAACTTCAGTCAGTCACGAAATACACTCCAAATACAACTCCAAAACGTTCCTGTAAACATGTTGTGACCTGTGTATTTACCACGTGGAGAAATAAAAAATAATTGAATTAGACATTTCCGTTTTCTAACCAGATATACTCAGAACTATTTTTTGCTAAACCGCTCCTGTCTGGTCGCAGTCATTCTACGTCACCAGTGCTACTTTTTAACGTTGGGGGAGGCGGCCAGTGTTGACCAATGTGACTTGTAGCTTAGCGACAGGACACGCTTTCATTGAGTGAAGTGGATACACGGAGGAGGAACTATACGTGTTTTGGAAGCTGACCGGGAAAGACACAAGGATGAAGCAGAACAGCTTGGGGCCATGGGGAGAGTCAGAACAGACACGGATTGGTGGTGCAAATGTGGATCATGTGGATCATGCCGACAGAAATAGAATGCTTCTGCTGCAATGAATGGGACTCTGTGCTGCCATCAAGGATCGGAAGGCTTCATATATCGGATGAAGAGGACAGTGCACAACGAGACTGTCTAACGAGCAAGGAATATTTCTCAGCGCTAACACATCCAGAAGTGGTTGTAACTTTTTTCCATGTTCCAAAAATAAATTGGAAAAGACGCCCCATGCCGAGTGGACCTAATGGACAGTTGTCTATCGAGTAAGTGACTATTATAATCATCATGATGCATGGGGCAAACTAAGTTCTCGTTTACCTCTATATTTACATTCACTGACATTCATTTTTTAGCTACTGTCTACATGTATATAGTCCTGTATACTGTCCATATCTTACTTTACTGACGGAAGTTACAACAGGGCTTTTGAGGTGATGCGTAGCACTGCATCACGTGAAATCACTGCGCCCAGACAGCAGTGGTTCGGCAAAAAATAGTTCCGAGTATATCTGCTTAGAAAACGGAAATGTCTAATTCAATTATTTTTAATTTCTCCACGTGGTAAATACACAGGTCACAACATGTTTACAGGAACGTTTTGGAGTTGTATTTGGAGTGTATTTCGTGACTGACTGAAGTTGCCTGGGAACTTGGCTGCTGGAGGAACCTACTTCCAGTGACTGACGCTAAGCTAAGCTAACGGTGCAGGCGTTCCCTAAGCCTAATGCATGCACAGAGAAGACAAAGGTATGTATCTTCTTGTCTAACTCCAGGGAAGATGGCAAATAAGATAATTTCCCAAAATGTTGGCGTTTTCCTTTAAATTACAACAGATGTGAACCTAATGTACATGAGAAACAGCAGCTATTCTCCATTGCTGATATTGTTAGCACACCTTTTAAGCATGCTCAGTTTTAGTTGCACCTAGTCAGTAAAAGCAAGAAGACCCAACGAAAAGCAATATATAGTTCAAACTGAAACTGAAAGAAGACAAGTTACACTTACAAGTGTAAGTGGTATTTTCTTGTTAAAATAAGTGGTCTACATTCCGACAGCCATCAGTTTGTGGTCAGTAACATGGGTCTCCTAGTCCCTTCACTCTGCAGTAAATGTTCTGGTATCCCATTCCCACTTGGCAAGATTTCTGTAAAAAAAGAATTTTACTCTGTGAAATAAGTAAAAATATCTAGGGTTTTCTCTCCTGATTGGATAAAATAGGAAGGGATACCATATTTTGTGTTTACTGCAGAGCGGAGGGACTGGGAGACCCATGTTACTGACCAAACACTCTATGGCTGTCAGAATAGAGAACACAAATACCACTTACAGCATCTTTAATATAAGGTCCCTATAATTGTGATTTATTTTTCATAAGAGGATGCATGGTTGATGTTATGTCTCTTATTGCTCGAGTGTGGGTCCTGACACCACAGGCGGGGGGGTCTTCCAAGGTTAGCGGGCCATGCATTGAGCTGGTGTTGCCACGGGAGCTGTAGCACCCCTCCGCTCCCCTGCCCTGGTGCATCCCGCTCCCAGAGGTCCAATGGTAAACAGTGCTCGCCTACCGCGAGGCCAATTAGCCTCCGAGATGAGCCCGAAGGGGCGGGGGACTTAATTCAAAGAGCAGGCTCTGCGAGAGTTCAGCTAACCTAATCACTAAAAGAACCAATGTCCCAGGGGCACGATTCAAGCTTTCAGGAAATATAAGGGAGTTTTACTATTCGCTAAAAGGTGCAGGCTTTGTGCTAATGCACAGTCGTGATTTATATAATCATGTCAGTGTTATAATTGGAGAAATAACAAGCAACACCAAGGGGGGTGGAATCAACGGATGTTGTCGGTGCCTGACCTCTGGAAGCCGTTCCAGCTCACGTCCACCAGACGACACACAATGTCTTCATGTCCGTTTTAAGCCATCGTCTCACGTTGAACTTTACTTTCAGCTTTCAGTCCATGACTGCTGAATGACCGAAGCTCGTAAAACATTTTACAGTTTGGCAACTAAGGAGGGAAGTGAGTTTAATGGGAGTGCGTGTGAATCACAAATTGGTCATTCGAATTTACAGGTCTCGATCAGTATCCAAGCAACAGTGCCGGGGTGAGAATCTGTTCTTTTTTGTTGTGGATGTTGGACACCACGTCTTTGGAATTGATTTCATCCATCTTTACTATTTGCCTTTTTCAAGAGGTCTCCCATGAACCATATCTTTGTACTCTTATTAACATTAATAATAATATTATATTATAATAACATTATATTATTCCTCATTCACAGGTATAGATGCTACATTGCACAAGTGGGCTTCAGAGTAGAATAATAAACACACAACCGTCTACGCATGCACACCTTATTCACGTTTAAGTGTTCATTTCGGGATCATCCCTATGTTCCCCGGGTCTTATGTTCCCCGGGTCCTATGTTCCCTGGTTGATTGATTAATTGATTGAAAATTTTATAAATTTTTATAATTTTATTAATTATTAATGTCCGCCTTGTTTCCGACTGGTTAAGCTTAGGCCCTCTTTCGAAGTTGGTTAAGGTTAGAGTTTGGAATCAGGGCTGGTGGTCTAAAATTTTCAATCAATCAATCAATCAATCGGGGAACATAGACCCGGGGAACAGACATGCTCCCTTAATTTCCAGTTGCTGTATAGGTTATGCAAATCCATTTCTAGTATTTTGTGGGTGTGTGCAGACAAAAAGGATTCTTGACGGTTATTCAAAGACGACCCTACTGCTAAGAGCAAGCGTTCGCTATAGGATTGTTGTCCTCCACATGAGTGTTATGGATTATAGACTTTCTGTTCTGACAAGAGGCCATAAACGTCACCAGACATACAGTAGCTGCCTAACAAGACTTAAGCATGTTTTTTTTCTGAGACACGCCACCAAGGAAGGGCTTCCTTTCTCCTCTCGCTTCAGAAAATGAGAGAACTTTTTACAGAAATGTGTCCCGCGGGGACTCAGAGCTTGCACGGTCTGCCAGTCTATCACACAGGAGCACACTGCTTTTGTCACAAACTGGCAGACTAACATCTTTCATTGCCGTGGCTCCTCTGCGCTCTTCCCTCTCAGACAATCCTCTCAGACAATCCTCCCAACAATAACCTCGGCAGAATGTGCACAGCTACACCTCGTTCCGCAGTGCTTTGTGTCAAGGAGAGAGAGAGAGGTGCACCGGTCCACCTATTCTCCATTGCTATACAGACCAGGGTCGGGATAAGTATTATTATTATTTTGATGCATAAAAAGTGATATTATTAACACACAAGTGATTTTTGATGCATACAAAAGTGATTTTAAAACAAGATAACGCTAAACTCAGGCCTATATCTTTTGACAGCTGGGTGTCGTCAATTCACTCCGAACTCCAACAGGTGTACGACATTTTATCATCTACTTTATACATACTTTATACATTCTGCTGCAAAGCCAATTACATGCAAATATTTACATGCTTATACAGTAATAAGTTATGTATGTACAAATATGTTTAAGATATTGCTCACCATCAACAAGACTCAAACAACGTTCGGCAGCAGAATATTGTAGATTGAAAACGCGTGGAAGAGGATTGTGGGTCATGCGCATGCGTGCGCAAGCGCAGGAGCGCTGGCAGCAGAATTCAGCAGGGAGTAGAATTTCGCAGAACACCGGCGCACCGACAAACTCTGAATTCATTAAGAGAGCGGAGAAGACACAGTAGTGTTTTCTCGTTGGAAAAAAAACAAGGCTGGCAAAACTAATTGTCTCTGTAAGACATCATACGTGCAAATAGTACAGAATAAAACCCCACCATTGCTCATTTACTGGGTGTAGAGATGATGTTGCTTTGACAGGAGGATGGACTCGCAAGCTGGTCCCCATTTAACAGGTGAGCAGCCCCGCCATCCCTCAATCTTACCAAGAGGCTGTGTTCATTACAGGATCTATGAGAGGTACAGTAAGTAAGCCACGGACCGTGGAGGGGCTTGCTTCACTGCACAACACCACGCGACCCCTCTCTCTAGTCTAGTTGGCGATTGTTAAAATCCACACTGTCAAGTCTCCTTCACACTCGGAAGCTGTTGGGAGTATTCTCCTGGACAAACCTATACCTACCTAAGTCTTTGTATGGTGTACATGTATGGTCTTTGTATGGTACTGTATATTTGCATTCAAACTGAGTTTGCATGCCAACTAAGTATCCAGCCTTTACACTACTGACAAGGGAGCATGTCTATGTCTACTTTGAACTGCAACCTCTGTATGAAAAGTGCTATACAAATAAAGTTATTATTTATTATTATGTTCCCCGGGTCCTATCTATGTTCCCCGGGTCCTATGTTCCCCGATTGATTGATTGATTGATTGATTGATTGAAAATTTTAGACCACCAGCCCTGATTCCAAACTCTAACCTTAACCAACTTCGAAAGAGGGCCTAAGCTTAACCAGTTCAAAACAAGGCGGACATTAATAATTATTAAAATAATAAAAATTTAAAAAAAATTCAATCAATTAATCAATCAACCGGGGAACATAGGACCCGGGGAACATAGGGATGATCCCACTGACAACATACAGTGTGGTGTTGAGGAGTAAATTATAATGCCTCAGTGACTGCCATTGTTGCCCCCCTTACTTGGTCGTCGGGGGGCGGTATTAAATCCCGCCTGTACTGTGCTACGATAAGAATGTAAGAGAGACACGTTCAGCTGGTGTTCACCGCAAAGGCAGGCGGATTTATTCTTCCTGGTATCAGACATTTTTCTAATCTAAAGGCCTTAGTTGTAGTCCAGTTTTTATGACACAGCTAAAAGAGCTGAGCTAAAACGTGTTAATTTCACATGTTCATTCAATCCACTTTACAAAATGACCTACTCTCTCAACAAGAACTGTTCTCATTAACAGTCTTATTTGAATCGAAAACTAATACAAATGGCTTTGGTTCTATAGGCAATAACCTTTTAATTAACATGAACTAAACAACACTTTTCCCATTGAGTTATATTATGCTCCCCACACGTTTATGCCGTCGCCATTTTGTATGCTAAACAATTTCACAAAATCATCTTCTGGTTCTGGTAATAAATCACAAATGTGTCCATCTGGCCACAGACAATATCCAAGAAATAAAGTGTTGCATGAAAACGTTAGGTTATGACTATAACCAAGTTCTGTTAGTATAGCGACGCTCGGCATCGCTCTCGCATATGTGCACGCGCACTGAATAAAGACCACAAATGTACCTTTAATCCCAATATTCATCTGACCACACCCCTATCAGCTTACCCATATAAGCAGGGGTGGGGCCACCCACTCGCCTCCTTCCCAAGCTTTCGCCACAAGGCGAGGTCAAAGGCTGCAGCGGCGTCGGATGCCGAGCGTCGCTATACTAACAGAACTTGGTTATAGTCATAACCTAACGTTCTGTTTCGTATTCGCTCTCGCTCGGCATCGCTCTCTGCACAAGGGAGGCCGAGCGAGAGCCAACGGCCGACAAATACACCCCGCTGACAGCCACCCACAACCATCAGAACAGGGAGGGCCGAGCCCCCCCGACCCACCCTAATGGAGGGCACCCCCCCTATTAGGGGCTTCACGGGAGGGCGACGGACCCGACCATGCGAAGAGGCACTCAAGCAACTCAACGCACAGGGTGAGCAGACCGTGGCTTGACCCCACGACTACACACACGCACAACCCGCATGCCACCCGGGAACGAACGGAGGAACAACCTCGTTACTGCCCCCAGAATCACGGGGTCAAGGGCAAACCCAACCCCGTGGCAAGGCCGTAGCAGCGAAGCGCGAAGGAAGACCCAGACCCACCAAAAGGACTGGACTCCCTGGAATGGGGGCCCGGAGAAGTCCATGATGCCAGCATCAAGACCCCACCAGGTGGGCACGTAGTGCCCCGCCCCCCACATCGCCAGCGTATTCGGACAAAGGGCCCTCAGCCGAGCGGGCCCCGTCCCCCCAATAGTACACCGCCTGGCACACTGACCCTGCAACAGGCAGTCAGCATGGCCGTAAGCACACAAAAAAGGTTAACCAACGGAAGCAGGCAGCGCACCGGGGAAAAACCAGGCAACAGGCTATTAACCCTAGCCTGGAGACTGCGGACGAGACAGGCGCCAGAGGGGACAGCTGAACACAGCCGCCCCGGCGGAAGGAGCGTAAGCTGGCGGTGTTGCATGACCAAGCCTCCATTTAAAAAAACCCACCCAGAGGGGTCGAGGCAGAGAAGGCTGACACGATTGGCAGACATCATGAACGTGCAGGGGCACCCTCAACGGTGAACCCGGGAGTTGACACTGCTCCAACACACCAGGGAATCAACCACCTTGGTGTTACCCAATGCGGTGGTTGTTCCTATAACCCCTCAAGAAAAAACTCCAAAACACACCTGCGGGTATACACCGGCTATACCGCAGTACAAGTGTTTCAGTTTCCAAAAAAGGGTTAACCCAGGCCTACGGGTCGACGAAACATTACTTCGGACCGGGCCTGGCGGTACGGGAAGCACAGGGTCACCAGAGGAGGTCAAAAACCACCCCCACAGGCCCCTCTTCGCCATGCGTGAGAGAGGAGCGAAAAAGAATGGAGAACCAGCCCCTAAGCACACCGTACTTGGTATTCCCAGGCGGTCTCCCAACCAAGTACTAACCAGGACCAACCTGTGTAGCGGCCGAGATCCGACGAGATCGAGCGTGTACAGAATGGCATGGCCGTAAGCCATTACGACAGTGCTGAGTAAAAACGTACCCAACCAGGGTCTCCATAGCGCTTAACCCTGTGACACCCGGACCGACCTGGCATTTTTCCCCCTGAAAAAAGCCCAAGTCCCTCAGGGTACCAGAACAGCAGATCTGCATCCCCGGCGGACAACGGGTTCAACTGATCCGGACCAGCGTGACCAGAACCAGTCCCGTGCCCTAACCACGCCGACATGCCTACTCCAGGAGAAAGGGCAGATATGCGTGTCGATCTTAACATGAAAAGAAGGCGCCACCCAGACGTTCGGGCGAACCGCGCCTGGTGGCCCACCCCAAGGGCGTGAGACCCCTCTACATATGTTCAGATCCATTCCGTCATCATCCCCCAGACATGAACGAGAATCCGTCAAAAAACCAACCCAGGTCGTGGGATTTGGTCGTCGGAAGAGGAAAAACCCCCATCTCAGTTGCTTTATAAAAACGCCGTTTTAACCACAAGCAACCAAGGCATGCCAGTCAGTCGCCTGTTTACAGCGAGCTAGCACTATACGTGCGTCGGGACACACCCCCATCAATGAACAGGCTATTTAGACCTGTCATTGAATCCCCAAGGCGCCCAGGGGACCGACAAGAGGGGTGTGACACTCCCTAACTCCAACACTTTTTGAATAGAAAAGAAGGAAGCATCAACAGTATGTATCCCAGTCTACACAGCCGGGGGTAAAAAAAATTCACATTTTTACATCCCACCACCCTCCCATAGGAAGGAGACGGGGATCCCCAGAGAGACTTCCCACGTGAGCTGTACAGATTGAAAAGAATATATTGCACCTTGAGCCATGTAAAAAATTGGTTTTAGGGCTCTCCGGGGAAGAGGCACTGAACCCATACACACTCAATAATCGAATTGAATCGAATACATTTACAATAGAATAGGACACCTTCTAGAGGGTCCACTCACTTTGACAATCTGAGGAGGAAGGCTCTGTACTCTGATGGAGGCTCCCTCACATGGAAGAAGGAGTCCGAACTCACAGAAGGCCCGAATAGGCGCTTGGTGAGGAGGAGCCCTGACCACCCCCCTGAAACAGATCCATCACATGGACCTGAACAGCACACGGAAGTCCTACCAACAGAGATGCGCACGGTGACGTCTCTATGGCGGGGGAATTCCTGCGGTGCACACGCCCAATATACCAGGCCGTGGGACCAGGAAACTCCCTCCCCCCCGTAACGTGCCGAACCGCCACGTGACGGGAACCTTGAAGGACAGGGGGTGTACCCCTGACCGACAGAAACAAGGAGGAGAGGAAAGGTTACCAGTTCACCCCTTTACGACCCCACACCCATGATACGATGTAATGACAAAAAGAGAATATGACACAGTCATAGTCAGCTCTATGAAGCGTTTGACAGCTCCACACAGCGCATGAGCTAACCTGCTATCTGATTTTTACTAAGGAAAAAACACAGAATAGAGAGGGCTCTAAGAGCCCCGGTCCAACATACACATGTGCTTCTGTGGCCAGTCCAACCCAGTTGTAGGTCACATGACACACACAACCCATCATCACCTACAAAAAAAAAATGGCAAAAACACTCTACAGAGGAACGCCGTTTTTCATAATGAGAGAATACATAATTCCCGATTAGTATCGGCCACAGGCCTTGCTAAGCACACACGACAGCGACCAAACAATCTTTTCTTTTAGGGAAAAAAAAGTTTCTCCAGCAGTTTTAGCACAACCTCAGCAATCAAGCTAAGGGTTACATCGCATCCCTACCACACAAAAGACACAATGTAGTGCAACATGTCTGATAGGAGGATGAAAAAGTCCCCAGGGAACCGGGGGGAAACACAATCCTCTTATTTTACCCTTAATATGGCCAGTTAAAACAGGAAAACCTGTTAATATGTGAACACTGTTCATTGTCATCACAGGCTGAGAAAAGAACATTCTTTTACTCACTTGTCACTAAGCATAGCTTCATAGGTTAGTTACCTTAGTTGTGAGTACACGGTACATATAAACACACATGATGTTTCTCACACAACAACCAGATCATTTTCTGTAACAACCCGATTTGCACGGAGAAGCTAACTGCCAGTGACAAAGACAGTTCACACATAACTTGCGTCGTATCCTAAATGTATTGCAGCAACACACGTTTTGGGAAAACATCGTTATTCACAAAACATTTAGAAAAGTAAAACCAGAAGACGTGTTATAAGGTCTGGTCAAACCTTGTCCTACCCGGAACGTAGATCAGCGAAGTGCAGTCACAAGACACCGCAGGAACACAGCCGCTCCTGTGTTGTTTGAACTGGGCAGCGTCGCCGCTCCAACCCGCACTACAGTCCTCTTTGTTGACGCAACCTTGCCGTCCTGGCTCAGGGCAGGGTCGACGAACATCTCCTGTCAAAGATGACGTCGTAGTCCAGAGTGTTTAAAAACATGTCATAATCAAAGCACGTTCAACAGAGTAGCATTAAGCTAACGGCCGCTCCAACCGTTCGGGCGCTACTGCCCCTGCTTGCGAGACGCCGAGCTAACAGCGCACGCGACCAGAAGCGAGCTTGCGGCGGCGCACGAGGAGCTGAAGCTACCCCGCGCCAGGCCTTGGCCTATAGCAGCAAGCTAACGTTACCTAGTGATCACGACATGCTAGCGCCGCAGCTAACAGCTGACTGGCTAACAGTAGGCCCAACCTAAGTAGGCCATGCAGCGATCCCAGCAGGCTAACGCAGCAGCTAACAGCTGACTGGCTAACCGTAAGCTAAGCAGCTATCACCTGAACATGTATACAATGACATAACACTCACCCAGACAGGCCGCCGTTCTGAACCTCTCCTCACTTTTTAAAAGAAAAGAGAAACAAGATGTCAACACTGCTTTACAACGGTGATTTTACCAACACCTGACGGAATCAGCACAATACCAAACTGGCCTGTGTAGCTGACTTGAACATGGATCTGCCGCTATCGCACATCCATGCACATATCTCCTCGTGAAGGAATACTCTCATTTGGATATGAAAGAAGGGGCTTAACACGGGACAGAGAGATACCCACTCGTCCAGAAAACACAGGGATCACCAGTGTTAATGGTCGCGGCCCACTAGTCAAACTAAAATGGCTTCAGACCAAGGTCTTCCGTCGTCTAGGAGACTGAACAAAGGACCCTAGCCTGGGCCCGGTTTTCATAAACATTGTCAATTAGTCCCCATAGCACTAACAGACAAGTGGAGCCTGCCAGCAAAACACTACTCACCCAACCTGGAACGCACCGCTTCTCACAACAGCGGCGCGCCACTACAGTCCCTGCACCGCCGGAGGGTTTCACTCCGTCCAGCCGCATCAAAGAAGACTGTAGCTGGGAGGTATGTAGCGGCGTGAACCCCCAATACGAAACCGGTGGAGTTTGTGGAATGATCACCATCTTCCAGACACTCCAGTACGAAGACAATATCGCCGTATTTTCTCGAAAACAGTGAGAGAGAAAATAAAGATATGATGTCAACGTATCCTTGTTTCCCAAAGCTGCTCCTAATCCTTTCTTCCAGCATGGTGTCAAGTGTGGGGATCTACCGAGGCACTTCTTCCTTGTGGTGAAAGCGAGAAGGAGGCGAGTGGGTGGCCCCACCCCTGCTTATATGGGTAAGCTGATAGGGGTGTGGTCAGATGAATATTGGGATTAAAGGTACATTTGTGGTCTTTATTCAGTGCGCGTGCACATATGCGAGATAGTGCAGAGAGCGATGCCGAGCGAGAGCGAATACGAAACAGAACTGCATTCTAATCATGAATTAAGTACATTTATAGAATTGAGACGTTTTTCTGTTGTGTTTCTGCCCTGCCCCCTCAATGAAAATACATTAAAAAGGATAATAATAGATAGGGGGCAGTCTGTGTTCTCTCTCAACTTATTTCTGAGGTTACCTGTTTTCAGCGCTTTACACAGTGGAACAACCCAAATATGCAAATGTATGTACTGGTATACTAGATTAATCAAATGTATGGATACTTTGCCTTTGGGTCTGACCTTTTACCAAGCAGTGGTCAGTTCCCGCATGTAATAATAACTCCTCTCTAGCATTGGCCAGTATGACAATGTTGACACAGGTGGCATCGTCTAGCCCATAGCTTCTTAGGCCGCCCACTCAAAAGCTGGGATGACGGGTGACACGTTTTTTTTTCACTCTCATTATGATCATTTCAGAAAACATCTATCTTACTGCATGATGTGTAAACACCTTCTGGCAAGACAAATGGATATATACATAAAATATACAGCTATATGGTTAACATCAAATGGAATTGTATGGAGCATATTTTGGAAAAGTGAAACGTGGGCTAAGATAGCAAGATTGACAGGATAAAGACGGCAAAGTATAGCTGCCTGTAGCTCACTTGCAGAGTAACTGGTGGAAACATGCAGACAACCATTTTGTCTCTGTAACAACTTTGTGATTATAACAATAATAATAACAAGGATCTTATAGCGGATTTTGGGGATGATAGACATTTTGGGAGGGGAGATTGAGTTTTAGAATTTGGGGCTGAATTGGCCCCCTAGAGATTGCTGCAGAAAAATCGGCTGATCCTCTACATTAAATTCCTCCCTTAGAAATGAGATTCATATCCATTAAAAGTGCTGAGGTACAATATGAAAGGGATATGCATTTGCGTGATGATTTGTCAAGTCTGTGTCTAATAGGAAGCTTTCCCCACACCGCAGTCTGATCCATCTGCCATCAGTCCAGGGTCTCTAACTGCTAATTACTCACGCCTACACACCAGCACCAGGCAGACGCATTGATTCGTGAAAGAAATGAATGGAGAGATAGGCTACCGTGTTGGAGCAAGACACAAGAATGTTTCTGTTCTTCAGCAAGAGTGGCTCACTGTCTGTGACCAGACATTTTGATGTGCACAGCCACACAGACGGGTGTCTCACACCCTTGCGAGGAGGCTGGATTCGCGAGAGCACAAGGTCACGCGTGAATCCATCTAGTCAGGCTTCAGGTTATGCGCTTGTGGCCAAACCACAGTGGTTCGGACCAATCAGCATCCTAGGAACTACTGGCAGCTACGAGCGTGGTTTAGGTGTGACGTTTGCTTTCTTTGGGCTTGTTACAAACAATGCAAATAATTGACTGTTGAATGCCAAGTGATTGCAGAATCCAAAGTGTTGGAGGACGATGATGTGTGTTAGAAATATATAGGTAACCCTTTTGCCTGCATGTTGTGGTGTCCATTTGCATTGGGTTCGCTCGGAACCCATCCAGAACCACGGGACTCTGTAAGTAAGCTAATAGCTTTGCATCCACTACACTTTACTGGCAAGTATTTCATACAACTTAATGTCCAAATATCTGAACTATCCCTTTAATGTTATAGCCATTTGATTTAGTGTGTGAGTGTAACCCACCTAGAGTCGAACCCGGGTCCTTATGTGGGACAACAAACATCTGCCGTTCGACCAAATGTGTAAAGGGGGGGACTCTTATCTCTGGGACCCCTGAAAACCATGAGCCCGGCTCCCCGGTGTAGTTCCACTCCCTGCACCCTATTTAAACTCCTGCCCAGCAGATGTAATTAAATCTCAGGATTTAAAAAGCAAAGAGAGAGTGTTTGTCTAGAGAATCGATAAGGACAGACAAACAGGACAAAGGAGACTGGTCAAAACGTCCTCAAGATAGACCACTTAGGAAAGCACAACATTAACACGTCAAGGAAATCTTCCTCTGTGAACATAAATCTGGACATTACTCCACGATCAATTACTTACAATTATCACTATAGATTTGTGTGTACAATTTGGTGTGAGCTCAGTGTTATTATCTGTATGGATTTCATGTACATGTTTTTATTGGATTTGATATAATCACAGTTTGTATCTTATGACACCTCTCAATTCCTTGAATTCATTACTTTGGCATGGTGGCCATGTGTTCCTCTGCTCAAAAGAGGGTGATAACTATTGTCCTCGTCCAGATATAAAAAAAATCTGAATTTGACAAGTATAACGACATATACTGTAGACAGGTCCAGAAATAACCATTATCTGAAATGAAAAAATATATCTAACCCTAACTAACCTTACTGTCATGCACTTGTCCTAATATACTAACCTACACTGTAGCACTCAACACTTTGATGTACATTGTTACTCAGCTGATAGAGTTGTGCCCTTCCTGATGACTTGGCGTACAGAACTTGTAAGTCGCTTTGGATAAAAGCGTCAGCTAAATGACTAAATGTAAATTAAATAGAAAGGTAAGTTCAGTAGAGCGCCCTTATGGCCTATGCCTGCCATTAGAAATGCCTGCCTGCTATCAGAAATGCAAGCTGAGGCCACAATGAGACATAACAAAGGTCTCAATCAGGCATTCCGGCGTCTCATTAAGTTAAGTACACTAGAACACGAAGGACATCTTTCTCTGATCAGATCTTCGTGATCACGGTTAAATGAACAGATTAATGTGTCCTGCATACTCGGTTGCCATATAGGAAAACTACAGTACAGATGTCTCGCTCTCACATCAACAGTATTTGTTATGTGCCTCTATCCTCTACCTACTACAGTACAATATGTATTAGCATAGTTTATGTTCTTTGGATACACACACACCAAAATATTTGCCATGCCTATCACAGAAGCTGTTCAATTTGCATAGTAGGCTATACAAATGTTTGTCAACACTTATAGTCCAGTCCTAACAGTAATCTACAAACTGACAACTTTGTCACTAAACTTAGGTCGCTTTCATAGTTGAGCTTATAGGACTAGATAGTACAATCCCTTAGATAATCAGCACTTGGTAGTGAATGGGGTAGTGGTAAAAGCTTCACTGGGGTCTTCAGGTGGGCACCCTCCTTCATTGGTGTTTCGTTGACAGGCCCACGACACCTCCAAAGGGCTCAACGGCAACACCTGGCGTCCCAGGTGTGCCCCCCTCTGCTTTTACCCTTCGATGGTCATTTTGCAGCCCAGTTGGGGTCCTTTCTCTTAATCCATAGCCATCTGCTGCTTCGTTCGGCAGCCTCTGACAGTGATTTGACAGCTTGTCGGAACGCCTGTCCTCACACTCCCATCCCCTTGAGAAGCTTGGTTGTGGACATGGCAACAAAACTTCTACACCCGACCTCAACCGGAAGCACCTGGGCACGCCAGCCGCGTTGTTCTGCCTTGGCTGCTATGTCGGAGTACTTCAGTCGTTTACGTTCATATGCTTCACCAACTGCAGCCTCCCATGGTACAGTTAGTTCCACAATGAACACCGACTTCTGAGAGGTTGACCACAAGACCAGGTCCGGCCTGAGGTTGGTTGTAATGATCTCAGGTGGAAAGATGAGTTTCTGGTCTAAGTCAACCTGCATTCTCCAGTCCCGGGCAGTGTCTAGGAGGGTTGCTTCTACTCTTGCTGGGAGCTATCCTGCTCTTACAAAGGAGGTGGTGTTTGAGTGTCTAGGCATTGGGGGAGGGAGGGCATTATTGGTAGTTCTCCTTCCTTCCAGGGTGATCACCAGTTGTCTTATGACCTGGTTGTGTCTCCAGGTGTAGCGCCCTTGGGACAAACTGGTTTTGCAGCCGATGAGGATGTGCCTCAGTGTTGCAGGGGTTTTGCAAAGCGCACAAGAAGGATCTTGTCCAAACCACTGGTTTAGGTTCTTGGGCGTGGGAAGAACATCATAGGTGGCTCTGATGATGAAGCTGATTTGGCTTCCTTCCATCTCCCAAAGATCCTTCCATGTGAGCTTACGATGCTCCAGGTTTTCCCAGCTAGTCCACTGGCCCTGTTTGGACTGTGAGACTGCCTTTGCGCATCTGTCTGCCTCCTCTTGTTGCCGAATCTGAGCCACCACCAGCTTTCTCCTCTGGGTTGATGTTGCCTTGTGCCATGTGGGTCGACTTGTCCCAAGTCCAAACCCACCTCTTCCATGCTGCACCTGTCCTACAATGTCTCCATGCCTGAGAGCAGATTTTGCTTGCTGTACGGCCTCAGATGGAATCCATTTCCTCCCAGTTGCCAGTCTGGGAGCAGCCACTCGGATTACTTCATCTTGAGACTCGGTCAGGGTCATGTTCAGCCTCACTTTGGTGCATTTACACTCCTCTATGAGGCTAGAGACAGGCAATTCCAGGGCCCGTGTCCATACAAGCCGATGTTGCTGAGGCAACGCGGGAGGCCAAGCCACTTCTTGATGTATGAACTGACTGTCCTCTACAGCTTCTCGACTTTGGTCATGGGGATCTCGTAGACCGTTAGAGGCCACATCAGGCGGGGGAGCAATCCAAACTGCAGGCACCACAGTTTCAACTTTCCAGGGAGCATGGTCTTGTCTATGCTGACAAGGCATTTGATGGTTTCTTCCCTCAGCTGATCACTCTGGTCTGAGTCTTTGAGGCTCGCGTTGTACCATCGCCCTAGGCTCTTGACTGGCAGTTCTGACACCAAAGGAATGGGTGTATCCTTGATGTGGAACCTCTGGTCCACGAGTTTTCCTTTGACGATGGATATGCTCCTGGATTTGCTGGGTTTGAACTTCATCCGTGCCCATGTAATGTTGGCATGAAGCTTTCCCAGCAGATGTTTGGTGCATGCTATGGTTGAGGTCAAGGTGGTCATGTCATCCATGTAGGCGCGAATAGGAGGTAGACGCTGTCCAGATTGCAGATGTTCTCCTCCCACAACCCACTTGGAGGCTCGAATGACCACTTCCATTGCCATGGTGAAGGCTAGTGGGGAGATGGTACATCCAGCCATTATTCCCACTTCCAAAGATTGCCATGATGTTGTGTATTCTGTTTTTCTTTTTTTGTATCCACTTTTTCTCCTTATTTTTCAAATGTTCTCCCATCCCAATTTCGTGTCGCCAATTCTCCTATTCAATTCTCCCCTCCCCTGTCTTGAACGTTGCTCGACTATGCCTCCCACTGGTCGGCTGTAGTGAGGATAGAAGCCTTGCATCACGTGTCCCCTCCGGTACACAAGGAGGCAGCCTGTCGCATCTTTTCACCAGACAGCGCAGTCTCTCAGTGGCGAGGAGTAACACGTGGGAGGCTCACGCAGCCCCCGATACTTCCTGACTCTGCTGTACAGGCGTCACCAAACCGACCTGTAGGAGTCGCTGTCCACAATGTCCAATCCCCACCCATCGACTTTCCACCCGCTACCTCTGCCAATTGAGATAGTATGACGACTGGCCCAAGCCGCAGGCAATGCTGACTCCGGGAGTCGAGACCGCAGCCTCATGCATTGGTGACGAGCGCAATCTCGCCTTGTATTCTGTTGTTTTGATACAGAATTGCAGATCTTGGAAGTAATTTCTCACCAGGTTTGTGATGGTATTTGAAATGTGGAAGAGGTTGAAGGCTGTCCAGATGAGAGAATTGGGGACGGATCCAAAAGCGTTGGCTAGGTCCAGGAATAAGACGTGCAGGTCTCTTCCTTCCCTTTTGGCAGATTGGATTTGGTGCCATATCAAGCTTGTATGTTCCAAGCATCCTGAGAAAACAGGAATGCCGGCCTTCTGCACAGATGTGTCAATCAAGTTGTTTTGCTTCAGGTATGTTGTCATCCTTTTAGCAACAATGCTAAAGAAGACCTTCCCTTCAACATTCAACAGGTTGATCTGCCGGAATTGATAGATGTTTGAGGCATCCTTCTCCTTGGGGATTACCACTCCCCCTGCTCTTCGCCACGCTTTTGGGATGGTTTGCTTCGTCCACATCACCTTTATTTGCCTCCACAGAAAGCGTAAGATATTTGGGGAGTTTTTATACAGCCGGTATGGAACTCCATTTGGTCCTGGAGCTGAAGCTAGCCTTGCCTTCCTCACTGCTTCCTCAACCTCCCTCCACCGTGGAGGACAGTCATCCAGCTGGTGTTCTGGTTGAGGAATTGGTGGCATGTCTGGTGGTAACTCCCTCTGTTCATATCTTTTGCTGTCTGTGTGAGTTGTTTTCAGGTGGTCCTCAAACTCCCTCTTTGGCACCTGACCCGCTCTTTTCCTTTGTGAAGAGTCCTTTCACAAATCTGAAGGGATCCTTGTAGAAGGATGTTCTCGCTCTTTCCTTCCTCTTGCATAGAGTCCTGAGGTTTTCAGCTATCCGCAGTCTTCCCAGGCGTCCCTTCAGGTCTGTTTGCAGGAGGTCGATGCCCACTCTTTCCTCCAATGAGGCTCTCTTCCATTGCTTCCTCAAGTCCCTTCTTTCTTTGACAAGGCGCAGGATTTCTTGCTGCCTTCTGGACTTGGGAGGGGTTGTTGGTGTCATGTCCTTCTTTCCTGTCTCTTTTTTTCCGAACCTTTCTGCTCCATAGAAGTAGATCAGATCGCCCATTTTCTCCAGTTTCTTTTCTACTGTTCCTTTGATTCCATCCAGGATTTTGATCAGGTCTGCATCGATTGTCGCCCACTCTTTCTTGCTGCTGGACTTTGGCCACTTCACATGAGGTCTGTGGCCTTGCATGTTCTTCTTCAAAGAAGGTTGCAAGTGACTTGGTTCCAAGTTCTCTGATGTGCTTGAATTACTTTCAGCCACTGGGGTACTGATGCTCGGTGGACTGTGGGTTAAATCCTGCCGCTGAGCTTCACTCACCTGACCTTTCTCTCAGAAGATAATGATCAATGCGAGGTCCCAGCCTCATAATATATATAATAGTTTGGTGGACTTGTGCGATTCGGGGGTGAAGTTGCAACATTGTTGCATTCTTCATTTGTTTTGGTTTGCTTTCACACTGCAATTTGTCAAGTGTACCAAACTTTCGGAACAATGTCACACGATCGAAAAGGGCGCTCGTCTATTGGATATGTTAAGAATCCCAAAAACAGGCTTCGGGGACAGCTCTACAGCGCACATCCATACACACACCACATTATTATCAGGAGCAGCCCAGCACACACACATACACACACCACATTATTATGCGGAGCAGCCCAGCGCACACACACCACATTATTCGTCCCCGGAGCAGCCCAGCGCACACATACCACATTATTCTCATATATTGCTGACGCAGTTTTTTAACTTTGATGTGACATTGATCGATTGTTCGATTGCCATCATTCTCTCGCTAAACAACTTGTAGCCTACACCTCGTTGTTTTTGTGAGTGGCCACAAGCAGCTGTGTAATTTGCTCGTCTGACCATATTTCAATCAGGGCTTTTACCTCCTCATTCGCCCACGTCTGTCCATGAGAAATTGTTCATGTGTGCTTCCAATTATCAGTGCACGCTGCTGTGTTTGTTTTGTTTTATTCTATCCAAGATGCACAGTTTATCGGGTCACTTCCTATATTTGGTATTGCGTTTGGTCCGATAAGCATTCACACCACAAAAATACGCACCAGGGTTCACTTGGAAGCTAACCGAGACCTACATTTTCAGGAGGACCAGAGTTAGCTTTTTTGGTCCGCACCAGAGTTTGAATGAGCTTTCACACCACCCCAAACCAAGCGGACTATCCGAGGAAACAAACTCTGGTGTGTTTAAAGCGGACAAAACAGCTCTGGTGTGAATGCGACCTTAGGGTCAATGATCTGATGCTCTTGTTATTCATCATAACGTTGTAGTGAATTAGATACATTTTAGCTAAATGTCTAGTCAGCTGTGTCATGAATTAGTCTCATGTAGGGATGCCCCGATCACTTTTTTTGCCACCGATACCGATCACAGATCGTCTATGAGCCATATCGGCCGATACCGATACCGATCGTTTTTGGTAGCTGTTTGCAGATAGCGAGCATTTTGACTTGTTGCGTGGTGGCGATGTCTCGCAGATAATACAACTACAAGTATAATTATATAATATATATATTTGATATAAAAAAATTTATAATTTTTTTTTTACCAAGTTTCAAGTTTCAAGTTTCTTTAATAGTTGTCATACAGAAGTACAGAATACTTTCATACAAAATGCTTCTCTGGAGCGTAACAGTAAGAAGCATTTTGTATGAAAGTATTCTGTACTTCTGTATGACAACTATTAAAGAAACTTGAAACTTGAAACTTGGTAAAAAAAAATTATAAAATGTTTTATATCAAATATATATATTATATAATTATACTTGTAGTTGTATTATCTGCGAGACATCGCCACCACGCAACAAGTCAAAATGCTCGCTATCTGCAAACAGCTCCACTGTCTGTGTGTATACTCTGCTTTGTTCAGCATGCCCTCAGCGTCCCCAGTCAGAGCGATAGTTCAACAGGGTCTGAAACGTGTTATGAAGCATGATAGCTAATTAGCCAATGTTCAGCTGCAAAAACGAATAATGTAAATTATGTTATAATACATTGATATCAGGAGCTATCTGTAGCTACTGCTAGCCGGCTAGATGACGTTAGACAATGCATCATGTATTAAAATAAAGTTAACTATTTAGTTTACTGGGTCATTTCGTTAAAACTAACTTGAGCTAACGTTAGCTACCTAGGTCTCATGCTGGCGCATCCCTATCATTCTTAAACTGAAATGCGCATTTGTTGATATCAGGAGATATCAGTAGCTAGCCAGTTAGACAATGCATCATGTATTAAACTAAAGTGAATAGTTGACTGTGTAGTTTTGTTTAAACAGTAACGTTAGCTTGGTAGCTAACGTTAGCTCACGAGCGATAGCTTGTTAGCCAACGCTAGCCAGCCCAGCACTTGCGAAAACGAATACCAAACTGATGATATCGGACGTTGATATCAGGAGCTGTCAGTAGCTAGATAACATTAGACAACGCCTCATGTATTAAACAAAAGTGAATAGATGACTGGGCCATTTTGTTTAATGCTTGTTATGTTGAAAGAGGAGCTCTGCGGTGCTCATGCAGTCGACTCTTGCCGAAGGGTTTGTTGACATGAGATGGGTCTGGGAGAGGGAGGAGGAGGGGGGGGAGGGGGGGGGGGGGGGGAGGAGGGGCAATACGTGCAGCAGCAGCTCAGCTGTGTGGCTGAGAGAAGAGCGAGTGAGAACTCCGCAGAGAATTGGATCATGTTTTCCGTGCCATCGATCGGTTTTCACGATCGGCGAAAATAAAGCATTATCGGAATTCACCAATCTCATATTTATACTGCATATCGGCCGATACCGATCGCTGGCCGATCGATCGGGGCATCCCTAGTCTCATGTTCCATAACAAATCCAAAGGAAATCAAATAAAACTAACGTTACATCTTAAGTGGTTATGACAGCATTATAGCATAAAGCAAACAGGCCATGTCGCCTGGTTAAGTTGACACTTGGGCTGAGGAGCTCAACCGTAACATATGTTGTCACTGTCAGTTCGACCGGGGCAGAGTTCTGACTCATCCGATCTACACAAATTACAGGATTGCATCCCTGTGTTGTAAACAAGTGCCATAGAGTTGTGTAGTACTTTATACTGTAACTTTATAATGTAATATTACATTGGAAATTAATTCAGATAAAATACTTGTCGTTGCCCAATTTGAAAAGTATTCAAGGTTTCAGGTCCATGGCCTGCTGTCAGCCTATGTACGGCATTTCATCCAAATCTGCCGTGTAGTTTGCAAGATTAGCTGTGGACAGACAGAAAGACACAACCAAACCTATAATCTCATTCCAGACCTGGCAGAAATAATAACACACACATCCACAGAGGTGGCGTGCAAATGCAGTGGGGCAAAGGATCAAAGATTAAACAAAAACTGAGAAATAGTGCCAACCAGAATGGTTCAAAGGTTCAATCGCCAATGTCAAATTCACTATTTGAATGCTTGGTTTTCTTTGTTTTTGGTTGTGTTCATTTTTACCCCTCCAACAATGTGCCTACATCAATGTGCCTACATCAGTATAAGAAACGGCGTATAGAAATAATAAACCAACATTCATTTTAAGAATCGGTTCTTCTCACAATGACATCATCAACAAACTATCAGAAAACCTACCTAGCCTGCGTAGCTCTAATCGATACCTGCCACATTGAGAATTTAGTGCAAGAAGGATGTAGCTTTGATTATTCGATAACATACAAAATATACAGTCTAAACACAGTCTGTGTGAGAGCCGTAACTATTTACCTGAGGAAAGGCGTCGATGCACGAGAGTTGTGTGCAGAATACATGCTGCTCTGTTGAAATGTGTCTCAACTTTCGTATTAGTGTTTCAACAACAATTGGAACTGCAAGTCCCCCCAGTCAATATGGCAGCCAGCCAGGACAAGCTAATTTCTTTGGCCTAGCCTCAGATGTTTTGCATAAAATGACTTAAACCAGCTAACATAAAAGAACCAGGAAAACGACTCTAATAGATAGCTACAGCAGTGGAACAGTGGGGATCGGTTGGTTCACGCTATGCATAATCCGTCTTAAAGCACCGAAATGGGACAGTAGCACTGGAGGCAGTGTGATCTACAGTGTGTGTGTGCATTGGGCATATGAGGCAACCGCAGGACCGGTAATGATGATGAGGACCATGATAACAAGCACCAACATCATTAATTGCGTTCCTTCTACCACTTGGTTATAAACACGACGGTCCCACGAGGATCTCCTGACTGGATCTCCTCCTGCCTGGTGGCTTTTGTTTTTGGCTCTACTGAACCAGAAAGGTGGACTCTTAGTGGCTCTCTGGGAGTTTATCTCTCTCCTTCTCTCTCTTCCTCTCTCTCTTTCACTCTCTCTCTTCCTTTCTCTATCTCTCCATGTTGCCTTTTTTCATGTGTTTATGTTTCATAGGCTAATAGAGTCCTAACACTCGATTTGCTGTAGCTGCTTCGATTTTCTCTTCCCTTTCTTACATCTTTGTCACAGTTTCATCATCCAAAGATCAACTAACACACAGGTGCAACTATCACCCAATACAATTACGATAATCACATGAAATGTAACTACTCTATACATCATTCCCTTCATGTAATAACCTCATTACGAAAACAACACCAGCTGCTGGTCTCCATATCGGTTATCTAACACTCCTGATAAAGCAGAGACCTGCGCTGAGCTGCGGAACTATCTGCGATCAAGAAAACTGATTTTGTCACTTTGGAGGAGCACGCAACATCTCTGTGGCGACATCACAGGCTTAATCTACACTACAGAGACGGACACGCGGCAATGGCAGATGTACCGAATACATAGTGTCATAATTACCCAGACGTAGTTATCTGCGCTTTAAAAGCAATACTTCAAAAGCATTCGTAGACACAACACTCGCACTGTGAAGATTAAAGGTAGATATAAAAAATAAAAAAAATAATCCAATATCAAGACAGAAATCAGTCTGATAGCATCAGCATAATCTTTCTCTCTATCTCTTTGTGTTTCTCTCTCTCCAACCCCCTCGTTCTCTCTCTCCTCTGGAGTGTACGACTGTATGACCCTGTCTCACCTGAAATACACTGTTGTTGTTCATCTACAGATATTCAACAATCCTTTGTCGATTGATCTTTTTTCATTTTCTTTTTTTCATTCGCTTTCTGTACAGGACTCATTGTGTCTACGTGACTGATCTCAAGTCTCAAACTCACTTTGGGCCAGTGTTCATGGTGTGTCTGTCAAGTTACTAAATGCCAGATCAGTCTGGTGGAGAACAAAAGGCTTGGTTCCTGTTGCCATTTGTCACTCTTGGCTTTGGAGGGAAAAGATAAATAGTGCACCTCCATACCCCCCCCCCCCTCCCTTCTCTCTCCTTCTCCTTTCTGATACTCAGGCTGTATAAAGACTGGACACGGCGTGAGAGAACTTCAGTGTAGTATGTAGTGTAGTGTCACTTAGCCCTAATGATAATGACTGCAATAAATGAAAACTCCACAACCGTAATGAATGATAATTCAAACATTCATAAGGAAAAAAAGAGAATACAGCAAGTTCAATGGCACAAGGTGAATGACAGGCTTTTTGAAGAGCAGGCTATAGGTATTGCTGATGTACTACTGACCTCTAGTGGCTATTGGTTGAATTGAGATACCACCATGATAAGGAAGCAGCAGCAGCAGTGATGATCAGAGTTTGTAAATGACACGGTCCTTGCCTGGTAAACCCAATAAGTAGAAGATCTAATGTTGATTTCATGTAGGATGTCTTGAGGGTTTGTTTCACTGGCATACAGATACAATGTACAGTAGGAGGAGCTGTTTAACAGGATCCTCATCCAGAATATAACTATTGCTTTCTGGCTAAATCGGTTATATATATATATATATATATATATATATATATATATATATATATATATATATATATATATATATATATATATATATATATATATATATATATATATAATCGGTTATATATATATATATATATATATATATATATATATATATATATATATATATATGTATGTATGTATGTATGTATGTATGTATGTATGTATGTATGTATGTATGTATGTATGTGTGTTGTGTGTGTGTGTGTGTGTGTGTGTGTGTTTGGGGTGTGTGTGTGGTGTGTGTGTGTGTGTGTGTGTGTGTGTGTGTGTGCGTGCGTGTGTGATATATATATATCATCTTGATGGTAATCATACAAAAACTTATAACAGGCTAGCTAGCTAATACTACTTTTTTAAATGAGACGAAAATCAATACAATTATATAGCTTTAGAAAGACAACAGGATACAAGCAAAACAGGGCACAGTAGTTCGGGAGCTGTAGGTGCAAATGATCAAGCATTCGAAATAGTCAATAGTATTGGTGGTACCGAGGCAGTGGGGAGCCCCCAAATTGAAACATATTTGCTTAGGGCCCATTAAGGCTTGGGCCAGGGCGGATTTAGAATTGTAGGAGATCTGGGGCTTAGCCCCGATAGGATTTTTTTTTTACTTCGACACCACAACCTTTAACTTATACCACCACCTTAAAGCGGCCAAAAGGCACTAGAGAACACTTAAATTCACACCCTTTAATTAATGAAGCAAACAATAATAATAATTAATAATTATTAATAATAACTGCGGCCTGCAGGCGGGGTCTAACTACTCGGTCAAGCCAAACGATTATAACGCATGCATCGACGAGGGTCGGGTTCATGTTCAATGCTGGATTACGTTGGCACCTTGATCGACATCAGTACTTGGAATGGCGATCAGATAATTGGAATATTCTTTTCGGGACATATCCTGGTCAAGGTAAGGACTATATGGTATCAATATTGCGTTGATCCAAAAATTCCTTCATGCTGATCGGGGCGTGTGTGTGTGTGTGGCGTGTTCCGTTGGTTGCGATCAAAGCCCCCCCCTTCATGCATCCACGATGAAACATAATACCGATAATCTAAATTTGATTTGAGAACAGTAGCTAGTCCAGGGAAGAAACGATAACGCGTTTACTAGAATACACGTTGCCGGCCATTATGAAGCATTTTGGAAATGACACCAGACCACCCTGAAACTACACTCATTATCTGTTCTTTGCATCTTGACCGGAAGAAACTCAATGACAATCGACTATATTATTAGATCCATAGCTATAATATAGCTGTAGGCCTGCAAACACAGCCACGTATCCCCATGTTAAAAGGCGCTGGCATTTCAACAGTAACAGTAAACAGCGCCATCTGGCGCTGAAAGTGTTAATAGGCGTCTTTGTTTACGGTTTGATTATCACTGCTACAAAGTAAAATAGTGCAGTGCAATAAAATAGTTAGTAAAATAGAATAAAATAATGCAATAGTGCATTGCAATAAAATAGTTATCGTATTTTTTCAGGAGGCCGGTAAGGAGTGCATTACAGTATTCGAGTCGGCTTGAGATAAAGGCATGGATCTGGTTTTCAGCGTCCTTTTGATTTATAAATGGCCGTACTTTAGCTATGTTTCTAAGGTGTTTTTGTCAACTTGTTGATTGTGATTTAAAGCTTAGGTCTGAGTCAACCATAACACCAAGACTTAACTCACTCAAATACAGTTAGCAGCTGGATAGACTACAGATGGAAATTAGCTTCTGCTAAATCTGGTGCAAACATATTTTCATGTAACAATGATTAATTGTCAAAAAAAATATTATAATAATTGAAAGTAGATTCAGGGCTTTTCAGAAAACATTCAGGGCTTGAGCCCAAGTAGCCACCCCCTAGCCCCGCCCCTGGGCCAGTGTAGGTACCGGATACATTTCCTTATACAGTAGGCCTATATGATACATAACGGCGATAGCATCAAAACGCCAGACATTTATTGTGCTTTACCAAAGCTCATTGGTTGTACTTGGCTTCACGGCGATAGCATCAAATCCGTGTTGTCAAGCAAGCTTAATTGTTCCGCCTTCAAAATAATTGTGCCAGCCAAGCCAATTCATTCACCACGTTAGCACGCTAGCAGTAAAGCATAACAGTGGGGCCATTGTCTCAAGAGTTTATTTGTGCCTATGAAACCTTGTGCACATTTTACACAAACTCAAGTGATAAAGACAAGGTTTTTATTTCTCATATAATGTTAATTCCATTCGTTCCACCATTTCACATCAGCTATTTCAGTCACTTGATGACAGATTTGACACTATCGCTGTGAAGCCACGTACAGCCATTCTTATTGACACCATTATATTTAGGCACGCATGCACATTCAAATCAAATCAACATATGTGCGTCATTATTACTTATTTAGGACCCCGACCAGCCGACCATAATATCACGCATGCACATTCAAATCAAATCAACATATGTGCGTCATTATTACTTATTTAGGACCCCGACCAGCCGACCATAATATTCTGTAATAATATTCTGTCTGTCTGTCTGTCTGTCTGTCTGTCTGTCTGTCTGTCTGTCTGTCTGTCTGTCTGTCTGTCTGTCTGTCTGTCTGTCTGTCTGTCTGTCTGTCTGTCTGTCTGTCTGTCTGTCTGTCTGTCTGTCTGTCTGTCTGTCTGTCTGTCTGTCTGTCTGTCTGTCTGTCTGTCTGTCTGTCTGTCTGTCTGTCTGTCTGTCTGTCTGTCTGTCTGTCTGTCTGTCTGTCTGTCTGTCTGTCTGTCTGTCTGTCTGTCTGTCTGTCTGTCTGTCTGTCTGTCTGTCTGTCTGTCTGTCTGTCTGTCTGTCTGTCTGTCTGTCTGTCTGTCTGTCTGTCTGTCTGTCTGTCTGTCTGTCTGTCTGTCTGTCTGTCTGTCTGTCTGTCTGTCTGTCTGTCTGTCTGTCTGTCTGTCTGTCTGTCTGTCTGTCTGTCTGTCTGTCTGTCTGTCTGTCTGTCTGTCTGTCTGTCTGTCTGTCTGTCTGTCTGTCTGTCTGTCTGTCTGTCTGTCTGTCTGTCTGTCTGTCTGTCTGTCTGTCTGTCTGTCTGTCTGTCTGTCTGTCTGTCTGTCTGTCTGTCTGTCTGTCTGTCTGTCTGTCTGTCTGTCTGTCTGTCTGTCTGTCTGTCTGTCTGTCTGTCTGTCTGTCTGTCTGTCTGTCTGTCTGTCTGTCTGTCTGTCTGTCTGTCTGTCTGTCTGTCTGTCTGTCTGTCTGTCTGTCTGTCTGTCTGTCTGTCTGTCTGTCTGTCTGTCTGTCTGTCTGTCTGTCTGTCTGTCTGTCTGTCTGTCTGTCTGTCTGTCTGTCTGTCTGTCTGTCTGTCTGTCTGTCTGTCTGTCTGTCTGTCTGTCTGTCTGTCTGTCTGTCTGTCTGTCTGTCTGTCTGTCTGTCTGTCTGTCTGTCTGTCTGTCTGTCTGTCTGTCTGTCTGTCTGTCTGTCTGTCTGTCTGTCTGTCTGTCTGTCTGTCTGTCTGTCTGTCTGTCTGTCTGTCTGTCTGTCTGTCTGTCTGTCTGTCTGTCTGTCTGTCTGTCTGTCTGTCTGTCTGTCTGTCTGTCTGTCTGTCTGTCTGTCTGTCTGTCTGTCTGTCTGTCTGTCTGTCTGTCTGTCTGTCTGTCTGTCTGTCTGTCTGTCTGTCTGTCTGTCTGTCTGTCTGTCTGTCTGTCTGTCTGTCTGTCTGTCTGTCTGTCTGTCTGTCTGTCTGTCTGTCTGTCTGTCTGTCTGTCTGTCTGTCTGTCTGTCTGTCTGTCTGTCTGTCTGTCTGTCTGTCTGTCTGTCTGTCTGTCTGTCTGTCTGTCTGTCTGTCTGTCTGTCTGTCTGTCTGTCTGTCTGTCTGTCTGTCTGTCTGTCTGTCTGTCTGTCTGTCTGTCTGTCTGTCTGTCTGTCTGTCTGTCTGTCTGTCTGTCTGTCTGTCTGTCTGTCTGTCTGTCTGTCTGTCTGTCTGTCTGTCTGTCTGTCTGTCTGTCTGTCTGTCTGTCTGTCTGTCTGTCTGTCTGTCTGTCTGTCTGTCTGTCTGTCTGTCTGTCTGTCTGTCTGTCTGTCTGTCTGTCTGTCTGTCTGTCTGTCTGTCTGTCTGTCTGTCTGTCTGTCTGTCTGTCTGTCTGTCTGTCTGTCTGTCTGTCTGTCTGTCTGTCTGTCTGTCTGTCTGTCTGTCTGTCTGTCTGTCTGTCTGTCTGTCTGTCTGTCTGTCTGTCTGTCTGTCTGTCTGTCTGTCTGTCTGTCTGTCTGTCTGTCTGTCTGTCTGTCTGTCTGTCTGTCTGTCTGTCTGTCTGTCTGTCTGTCTGTCTGTCTGTGTGTGTGTGTGTGTGTGTGTGTGTGTGTGTGTGTGTGTGTGTGTGTGTGTGTGTGTGTGTGTGTGTGTGGAGCAGAGATTTAAATGGTGTCAAATTAGTAAAGTACCATGAACATTATTGAATGTGTTTCCATGGTGAGAATCCATGCAGACTGTAACATATAAACACGCACAGGCAGGCAAACACACATACATATGCAAATCACTCTGGTGCGGAAATGCGGGCCGATGCTGTGAGTGCAAAATTATAGCCGTCTCCCCTCTTCAATCAAAATGTGATCGACGAATGTAGCCTTGAGGTCGCTTGAACCTTCGGTTAGAGAAGTTATTTACGGTGATTAAAATGCACTGCAATGTACTTTCAGACACACACCCAGTATGCAAATGAAGAAATCAACCATTATTACCGTACACGGTATCTTCATTTTATTATGATGTTATACGGTGCATTCCTTGAGTTCCAACTGGTTCATTCATGTCTTATAATCATGAATATTGTTTATACATTTTAAGCCAACATTGTGCATACTAGGCATAGATGATGGTGAAAAAATTATTATCTGCATACTGTTTGAAGTAACATTAACTTCAGCCTCTGTTGTATGGCATTGGAAAACACGTGAATACTTGAAAACTGTCAAAACATTTGAAAAAAAGGACAGCGGCAGTAGACATATTCAGTGAAAACATTTGTAAGTGCCATCGTTTATTTCTTGGCCCTGGGGGCGTCATCCCTCTCCGCTTCGAAGATGTCGATCTCCTTGATGAGGCGATCAGCAATCGTTTTGTTGTTTGCTGAGACCATCCTTCGAGACATCAGGTCAAACGGTCCCCCTGGATCGTCAAGTAAAGTAAGAAAATAGTTTTCACTAATTATATAATAGAGCGATAGAATCTACTCATAAGGGTTAGTCATAAATCGTGTGCATAGCCACCAAATCCGGCCAAATCCTCCCCCCTGACAGACCTTTCCATCACAGTCGAGAATGCAGCTGTGACCGCGTCCCCGACCGCCAAGAACCTTGGTGTTGTCCTCGACGACCAGTTGAACTTCTCTGCTCACATCGCAGCGACAATCAGAACCTGCAGATTCCTCCTGAGCAACGTCAGAAGGATCCGCGCCTTCCTGACAAAAGAAGCCACCCAACTCCTCATCCAATCAACAGTCATCTCCCGCCTCGACTACTGCAACGCACTGCTCACTGGCCTCCCGGCCACTGCCACTAAGCCTCTTCAACTCATTCAGAACGCAGCGGCCCGCCTGATCTCAAACCTACCGAAGTCGGCCCATGTCACCCCACTTCTTAGGGACCTGCACTGGCTCCCCATTGCTGCACAAATCCGCTTCAAGGCCCTCGACCTGGCATACCGTGCGGCAAAGGGAACCGCTCCCGCCTACCTCCGGTCAATGGTCTCTAACTACACACCCACAAGACCCCTACGCTCTGCATCTTCTGGCCGCCTCAGACCTACTCCTATCCAAGCTCCGGGAGGGTCATCAAAGAGAAGTCGCCTATTCTCAGTCCTTGCCCCACAATGGTGGAATGAACTACCCACCCCAGTTAGGACAGCCGAAACCCGTCCAATCTTTCGCCGTCGACTAAAGACGCACTTCTTCAACCATTATCTGAATAAAAAAATTATAAAAAAAAAATCTAACCCTAACTAACCTTACTGTCATGCACTTGTCCTAATAAACTAACCTACACTGTAGCACTCAACACTTTATGAACATTGTTACTCAGCTGATAGAGTTGTGCTCTTCCTGATGACTTACAGAACTTGTAAGTCGCTTTGGATAAAAGCGTCAGCTAAATGACTAAATGTAAATTTAATGTAAATTAACTCACTAATACAAACACTTGACATAAAGTGCATTTAGTTTAACTCAATGGACGCCAGACCTGAGGATAGTCTGGTTAACTCGCCAACCATTCAGCGCCAGAGTATAGTCGGGTTTTCATCGTTATTTCTTTTATTCGATATTTCTATTCATTTCAGGCACACGGACCTCGGGTTACCACAGGGAATCATCCTGAGATCGCTAAAGTGCAATACTGGCCGCATCCTGCTGGGTGGCAGTATCGAGCACCCTTTGGAACCTTGTATCTTACTCTGTGTTACGTTCAAATCCCTCCGGGCGCAGTTTTCTGGGTCAGGGGAGTCGAGCCCTATGCATTTGTTGTGGTGGATTATGTTGGAGACACGATGGACACCAATACTTGGAATCGCGATCAGACAATTGGAATATTCTTTTTGGGGTACCTCCTAGTGAAGGTAAGGACTATTATGACATCAATCCTGCTTTCACATCGATCGCAACGTGTGTGTGTGTGTAACGTTACTCCACAACGTATGCCGTTGGTGACGATCAAAGCATCAAGAAACGACGCCCCCCCCCTTTCATGCATTCATGATGAAACATAATACCTATTATATACATTTTATTTGGAAATAGTAGCGTGTCCAGGCAAGAAACGCCAACACTTTTAGTGAAATTCACATATTGCTGCATATCGCCGTTTTCTGGGATTAACCAGGATCACTCTAAAACTATACTTATATTCACCACGGTATAACACGCGAACGTATGGATGAAAACATTTATTATTTTTCACATATTGAACGATAGATAGTTGATGTAAAAATGGCCATAGTATTGTATCCATAGCTATAATATAGGATATAGATATAGCCCTGCAAATACCACCACTTATTCCTATCTCTTAGAGCGTTGGCGTGGTAGGAACAAAAGATGCTCAAGTCCGTGGCGTCCAAAGAGTTAATACATATTTTTATGTTATCAACTTTTCATTCACTAACTAGTTGACTTGTAATTACTTGACAAAAAAAAAAAAAAAAAAAATTGACCCATCTCCAACCATGCCCTCTTTTATTGATCCTCCAATCACAACTGTTGGTTTCCTCTGACAAACTGTTGCTTTCCTCGAAAGCAACAGGTGTGATTGGAGGATTGAGAAAAGAGGGCGGGGCTTGAGATAGTCAATAGGCCTCCGCTCATTACGAGGTGAGAATCTGAAGACCCACTGACCGTTGACGTCCAGTAATACTCCTCCAGCCTCAGTGACTATAACTGCCCCGGCGGCGACGTCCCAGCAATGGATCCCGATCTCAAAGAAGGCCTCCACTGCCCCTGAGGCCACCAGGCACATGTTGGTGGCTGCTGTCCCAGACCCACGGATCCTGTGATGGGACAAAACCGTGGAATGTACGAGAGGATGAGAAATATGCTCTTTGTCTCAAGGGGGTTGAATAATAACGTATCACCTATATATGCCTGTGTATAATGCACCTGTGTATACTGTTTACTTTACTTACTCATAGTATATATATTCAGATTCTAAGTGTCTTATTGCCCATATTTATTTATTGCCCAGCTTTGCAATCTGAATTGTGTTCTTTTCAGGTGGCAGAGATCAGATGGGATTTGAATACTGTGTAGGGTCACATGGTGCCACGGAGCTCTCACCAGTCCAGACTGGCCACAGGACTAGTGCCGAGTGAACATTGATCAACATTGATCATAATTATGCACAATACGTGTGTGTGTTAGCCTAAAATCTGCAATACATTACAGACTACACACCAACTTAGAAAAGAAGATGATTTTTTAGGTCAGTGGTTAAGGTTAGGGTTAGGGGCTACGGAATGAATGTACGTAAGTAAATCCAATGTCCACAAAAGTGGCATAAGTAATGTGTGTGTGTGTGTGTGTGTGTGTGTGTGTGTGTGTGTGTGTGTGTGTGTGTGTGTGTGTGTGTGTGTGTGTGTGTGTGTGTGTGTGTGTGTGTGTGTGTGTGTGTGTGTGTGTGTGTGTGTGTGTGTGTGTGTGTGTGTGTGTGTGTGTGTGTGTGTGTGTGTGTGTGTGTGTGTGTGTGTGTGTGTGCAATGCAGGTCCACTCACCCATGCACAGGGATGCAGAGAATCTTCTGCATGGTGGAGAAGATCTTGGAAACGGTGTCTGGGGTTCTGTTGGACCCAAGCTCACTAATGATCATGGACTTCTTGATTTCTGCAACAAGAGCATACTATGCTTTGAAGTGCTGCTTCGTGACGGTACGTAGGAGAAATGTGCTGGCGAGCATGGATGGGCACATACACACACATACACTCTTAAATACTAAACACTGCATGGACTCTGGCACAGTGTGCTACTACTATGTATACAATGTATCCTATGATCGATAGAATATATTATTTAAGCATTACATCACACGCAGGAGTGGTTTGTGAACAATAAACCATGCCTAGGGGTGGTCGTTAGACCCCCCTAGGCATGGTTTATTGTTCACAAATCACGACTGCAAGTGGTGTAAAGCTTTTATACAACTGCCAGATTCATCCAACCTTATTTCTATACAATAAACACACATTAATCGAAGATTTATTGAAAAAACCATCCGCCAGAAAAAGTAGTTCCCACAACTACAAAAAAGACAAATTGCCTCCATGTGGAAGCAGCTTGAAGTGCATCCAACCAAACTAACACATCCAACTGTGTATTATTGGAATGATTGAGAGAAGTTGCCTCATGTGGAAGCAGCTTGAAGTGCATCCAACCAACTAACACATCCAACTGTGTATTATTGGAATGATTGATTGAAAATTTTATTACCAGATGCAGAATGGGTACAATACAGTACGGCTCAATACACACAATTGTTAAGGGAATGCAGACCTACTTTCCATAGAACTTCATTCTTAGATGCTTCTATATAAAGTAGGTAAAACAAATTAAAAAGTTTTCTTTGCCCTATAGGAAAAAAACGTTTTCTTCACCCTATTCTTTTATTTATTTTTTTAAACCTACTGTAGAGGGCCTAAACTTAACCAGTTGGAAACCAAGCGTACAGTAATAAAATTAGCAATCAATCAATCAATCAATCAACTCAATAGGCCATGCTCACTTAGAACAGCGCAGCACCCAGCTCTCTGACTATCCCCCGCGTTGCAGGCAGAGTGTGTGTGTGTGTGTGTGTGTGTGTGTGTGCGTGTGTGTGTGTGTGCGTGTGTGTGTGTATGTGGGGGGGGGGGGGTGTGGCGGTGGGTGGAGACTAGAGCGAGCGCTGACAGTCGAAAGGAAAAAAAAATTGAAAATAAAATTGAAAATTAATCAATCAATCAATCCGCGATTTTTCTTTTGTTACAGAATGATTCAAGACTCATCAATTACATCATCCAACATTGTTTAAACGACTAAGACATTCGCTGTGACAGAATCGCTTGATATTTAGTCGTTTAGTCGCTATCAACATATCCATTTGTAAAGATTATTGTCCACCTTCTTGTGATCCGGCGGAGTGATGTGATGTGGTTCGGTTGTGGGCGGGTCCTGGGCCAGCAGCGTGGAATTGTTGCCAATAAAGACGTGTAAAATGACTGTTTCAGCCAATCACAATCGAGAAATTTGCATGCCGTTGTATAATATTATATACAGACAGTGGCTCAGGAGGTAGAGCAGTCGTCTGGTAATCCTCTTCCCAGCAGCATGTCAAAGTGTCCTTGAGCAAGACACTTAACCCTTAACTGCTCCCGATGTTCATGGTTACCGAACTTGCATGGCTGCCTCCACCAAGGGTGTGTGAATGGGAGAATGTGAGGCACGAGTTGTAAAGCACTTTGGATAAAAGCGCTATATAAATGCAGTTCATCCATTTACCATTATTATGTTCCATTTTATTATTATTATTATCGAGTATTATCTTTTTTCCTGCCTGTACCTGCCCTCCCCCCCATGCTGCCTGCATTTCCCCAAGGGGATTCATAAAGGAACACTTGACTTGACACACACACCTGTCACATCAGATACTTGCAGTCTATCTCCGTCACAGAAGGCTCCCTTCCCCTTCCGTCCGGTGTACATCTTGTCCTCTAAACAGCTATACACCACACCAAACTCCAGCTGGAAACACATAAAACAACACACATACAGTACACACACATACACACACACACACACACACACACACACACACACACACACACACACACACACACACACACACACACACACACACACACACACACACACACACACACACACACACACACACACACACACACACACACACACACACACACACACACACACACACACACACACACACACACACACACATTGTTTAAGTTACTCAAGTCATGTGATCTACTCATAAGCAGTGTGTATGTACCCAGTTGTTTAATTAGCTGCAATCAAGCAGCTGGTACAGGTTGGTCTGCCCACCCATCAGTTAGAATTGAATATATATTATAATTTATAACGTACTTTCAGGAGAACCTATGACACATATCACCATTCCTCATGCACTCATCCTAAGGCCCCCTGCTCCACCCTATCTCTCCTCACACACACTACAGGTAGACACCCATGCAGCTTTCCCCTTCCACCATGAGTCATTCCTGACTCTGTCACTTTGTTCCATTCCCCCTTTGCCATTCCCTATGCTCAACCATCTACATACCAATCACTGCCTATCACAGCCGGGTAAGCACACTTGTGTAGTTTGCATCCACGCCAAACCGCCAGTTTGGCACAACTCTTCTTCTCTGCACTCTCTTGGTTATTGGTGTAAGCCTGAACTAATGTAATGTGTAACTTTAACCCTTTCACTGCCACACCACAGAAGGTTAACCCTTTACTATCACACTACCGACGGTAACCGTAGTGAAAGGGTTAACCTTCTGTGTGTTGTCGCAGTGAAAGGGTTAACCGTTTGGTAGTGCGGTAGTGAAAGGGTTAAGGGGCAACCATTGGTGTGTTGTGGAGGGCCCAGGGCCAAGATGAGGGCCCATAGGAATGTCCCTACCCCTGCTGCTAATTCAGCACCGCTAGACCCAACAATACCACTTACCCTTCACTCAGAACACTCCTGCTGACTTGTCTTGTTGTACACAATTAGTAAGTTGCTTTTGGATAAAAGCGTCAGCTAAATGACTAAATGTAAACATAAGAAACTCTAAACGTATTGGTCACATCGATTTCAGTCATTATTTTAAACATACCTCTTTGTTGACAGCAAAGCCAATTGACACTGCTACAAATGGAAACCTGTGAATAGGTAATGCAGAATGACACGTTTTTCTACGCAATTCACAAGAATCAGCCATCGCTAGTGTAAGTCAACTCGGTATGAAAGTGCTTGTAACAATAACAGCTAATAACAATGTATTCCAACAACACTGGTGCTAATTTGTCAGCAACACAATCACCAGTGTGGAACAGTTTTTGAAAGTACCAACAGCAGACTTGGTTAAATAGGCTGCCAATGACTTGAACCTTCATTTAAAAAGGCAGATAGAAGTTATCTGAAGATATCTTACCCATGGACAAAGTTTGTAGTGCCATCCACAGGGTCAACGATCCAAGTGGGGTTGTCTGTAAATACACAAGGCTCCCCAGCCGCCACCGACTCCTCTCCAATGAAACTGAAACACGAGGGATGAGATAAAGGCTATATTATGACACTTGTGTTTGTATTATCTGTTGTATTATTGTCAGTGGTGCAAGGTAACTAAGTATTTTTACTCAAGTACTGTATTTTGAGTATTTTCATTTTAGGGAACTTTATACTTTTACTTTGTACTACATTTATCTGAACCCATCAGCTACTAGTTACCGTTGAGTAAAAATATTTTGCATAGAAAACATGGCAAGAATTGTGTCCCATTTGAAGCCTGCCCACTTCAAGAGGACGTAATCAGAGCAGCATAACTGGACCACATACCACTTTAACTTAACATAAAGGTAAATGGATCAATGGATGTGTCACCACCTGTGTGTGGGGAACTTCTCCTTCACAGAGGTGATGATGATCTTCTCCACCCTCTGGTCGGTCTGCGTGACCAGGTCCACCGAGCAGCTCTTGGTCATGACCTTCACCTCGTTCTCCAGGGCAGCCCTGATTACCTGGTCAAACAGAACGTGCAGAGGTTGTTCTTTTTCCCTCTTGGAAACGCTATCTTCTAATTATAAAACAATGTTACGAGTCTCAGGGTGCCAGTAGCTGTTGTTACATCATCGTCAGAATGATCTCATGTATGCGAGATCAGACATATGAAAGGGTTAACCACACATACTCACATTTCTCTTGGCAAACATTCCCATATTAGGTTTTTTGGAGGGAGTTCTGATATTACAAACAATAAATCATCTCTCCGTCACCATGACAGCTTCCAAGCACTCTCTTAAGTTGAACCAGTCAACAGTTTTGTTTTTCTGCACATTTTCTCCTTATGATAAATGTTCAGACTGAGATACACCTAGGAATACAAGGGAATGAGAACTACGCTATTTGAAAATGAAAAGCCTTGAGCAACATTGTTTGGCCTCCTCACCGTTGCTTTGTGTAGAGGAACTACTGAGATGAAACGTATATTATGAGCCGATCGCTCAAGCTTACCACTCCGGCTTTCCTCGCCACTGCAACAGCGTGGTCAAAAGCTTCCTGCCAGGGGTCAGACATGTTGTTTCTCAGCGGGTTCCTCCTCTACGAGAGCCTGCAAAAAAACATACGCTTATCAGACCACAGCGATGGCTTTAAAAGCATGGAGATTAAAAACATTAGCAACAAATATTATTGATAGTAGTCGATAGTTGTTCTGCCGCAATTAGGCACTCACTTCAAATTCGAAACCACCATTGAAAGGAAAATAGTTTGAAGTGAATTAAGTATACCGTTTGAAAGGGACGCTGTATAATTTTGTATCTTATGTTCAAACGGTGTATTTAATTCTCTTCAAAACGTGTCCAATTGTATTAAAGGTTTTTAGAGAAAACTGGACGAAGCACCCGTACTCTGTAAAAACTGAGCGTCATCTTGTCACTTTTAAACTATCAGCTAATTCTATTCAACTAAGACTGTGTAAAATGCAATTCATAAATGGTTCAAATTAATTGAATTCAGCTCAATTCGATTTCAAATGGCACATAGTATTTTTTTTTTATTATGTATAGGTTACTAATAATTATTTAATAAATATTAATTAACCCCAATCCCAGTGATATGTCTCACTGAGATGAAACAGTGATACACTGTCTGAGGCTCACGGAAGGATACTGTGAGAACCACGGCAATCGTCTCTCAGGACAGATCGGGGTTATATAACACTTCCCTTGTTGCTGGCATCCGTCTGTCCTCAGAGAACAGTTTTTCTTTCCTGAGAACTGGCAGTACCACAAGCCATGGATTTTACAAGCGCCACAACTTAACTACAGTACACATGGCTTGTTGTAATAAGAAGCATTAATGTATGATCATGGGTCAAAAAACAACTTGTCTTTTTCAATTATCCCACAAAAAGATCATGTAATTTTCAAGAAATCATCCAAAACTAACATTTTGTCAATGTAACACAGTGTAACAGTAGAATAAAAAGAGTGAAACTGTTATAGCTGCAGAGAGGATGCCCCTTCAGTTTGTAAGACTGAGACCTCAGCTGAACTTGTTGTACTAACATACACACACAGTTTCACTGCATTAGTACACTCATAGCCTTCATCCACCTCTCTCAATAGTCATCCATCACATCTCCCTAGTCTCTCTAACATAATGCAGAGAAGATAAGTTGAGCAGTAATGCACGCTTTTATTGGAGACTAAACGTCCACTATGAGGATAATCGCACACCTGCACATCATCTTACTGATAGCCGTTGCATCTATTTATTATAAAAAGTTTTAATGAAAAGAAGAAAATCATACCTTGAAAAGTTGGGTTTTATCAACGGCGCTGCCTTTCTGTGTAATTCCACGAGTAGAAGTTGCCTCTACCAGAGGATATATAAAATAGCTGGCATACGACTAACACAGGGAAAAGTACTAGCACCGCCCTTGCCACATTTCCTCATTACTACCCCCTCGGAAGGTGGAAAAAAAACCTTGTGTTGTCATAAAAGCCAGACTTGCAACAACATGATGCTGATGGTTACCGAAATGAGGACAAGCCTATATGGGAAATTGCAATGCATGAGATGGTTGTAACCACTCGATGATGCAGTGCATCCTAATCCTGTGATGTTTAAAACCACCCAATAACAGAAGTAGAGAGTGCTTCATCACTCACACATATTCTACCATTTCTAGTATTATGTGGTCTTTGCATTATTTCCCATATGCTACAGCACACGACTAGTACAGTATACTGTATACTGTATATTGATCAGTGTGCAAAGTTCCATATTCTCAAGAGGACAGCCCATTGCCTGACTTGGTTCTGACATGGGATTGGTACACCGGCGAAACAAAAAAAAATTCTTGGCTGGTTTCCTGTTTCCTGACAGTCTTGTTATTGGGTACTCACATTATTGTCCTTTGTTGCATTCCACTGCTGGAAACGATTTTGAGAGCTCCCTTGGCAAATCATTGTAAATTTCGCATCCCTGTGCGTGCATGCATCCATGCGTGCATCCGTGCGTACATTTGTGCGTGCATGTGTGCGCACACGGGTGCAGGTGTGCAGTCTGTATGACTGCCTGTGTGCCTGTTTGTGTATGTCTCTCTTTTTACACAGAGATTTTGTTCCATAATCATCGAAATCAAGAACGTAAGCTATGAACAAGTCACGAAGCATGAGCAGCAGCAGTTGTAATCGGACCTTATCAAAGCAGATATTACGCCATAGCAGCGTTCTCATGTCTCTACATGAGAGTAGTGAGAGACAGCATTACTTAGTAGTCCCATGGATCTCTGCCAAAAAAACAACACCTTTCATTCTCAGCCCCCTCCTTTTGCGCTCTGCATATCTCGACATGTTTCCATTGTTAACGCTTCTATTTCACAAGCAAAATTAAAGCGTTTTGCATTGGGGAACTGTCTCAGAAAGTAACAAGCAGGGGGTGTACGTTTAAATGAGTGTCTCCTCTAAATCTGCCAGCACTCTTCAAGCAAATTGGTGCCCCACAGAGTCGTTGGGATACCAACATTTGAGGCGCGCCTTATTAGAATGAAGCTTTGGGCAATCTTTAATAAAGAGAAATTCCCATGCACGAGGACTGTTAAGTTTTGTAGGGAATATCTGTCTTCTAAAATTCAAATACAAGCATTCTGGTAACACTCCCACCAGACAGAAGTGCAGGTCACATACTGGAACCAGAGGTGGAAAAAGTACTGAAATATATTACTCAAGAAGAAGTACAGTAGTTACCTACAGTTTCTACTGTACTATATTTGTATTGCCTGTATTTATGTCTTCTACTGTTACCATGTCCATACCTGTACATCCCTTCCCCCCTCCCCTATGACGCCTGCATTTCCCCAAGGAGATCAATATCACCTGAGACAATCACCTGCCTCTATCACCTGAGACAATTAAGGAAGTACAGAAGTATCCTGACTGGGAATATCACTGCCTGGTTTAGCAACTGCACTGCCCAGGACGCGTGAATATTTTAGGCAACCAACTTGTGTTCAGCGTTTCTCTGATTGGCCACTACGCCCATGTGACCGCCACTACGCCCATGTGACCGCGGCAGCGCGAGAGAGCTGCAGTGCGGAAATAGGCTGCATTCTATTGCCATTCTCTGCGACAAACTCTAACCTTAACCAACTCCGAAACAGCGCCTAAACTTAACCCTTCTAACCTTAACCAACTCCGAAACAATGCCTAACCTTAACCAACTCCGAAACAATGCCTAAACTTAACCATAACCTTAACCAACTCCGAAAGAATATTGCCATGCTCTAAGACAAACTCTAACCTTAACCAACTCCGAAACAGCGCCTAAACTTAACCCTTCTAACCTTAACCAACTCTGAAACAATGCCTAACCTTAACCAACTCCGAAACAATGCCTAAACTTAACCGGCGAAAGAATGCACGTAAAAAAAAAAAAAAAAAATTTAAGGGATTCGAACTTGTCACAAACGCACCGCAGGATCCACAGGAAGGCGGCGAACCAGTTGAGCTAACCGTCAATGTTAAAAGAGGGGGAATTACGGCTACATAATGCTGCCGCGGCAGAGCGCTCCACGGCAGAGCGGAGTGGCGCAAGTTGGTTGCCTAAAATATTCACGCGCCCAGGACAGGAAGGCTCTACAGAGAGTGGTGCACTCAACAGAGCGTACTACTATTGCACTACCACCCCTGCAGGACTTATACAATAGGAGGTGCAAATACAGAGCCTGCAGAATAATGAAGGACCCTCACCACCCCAACAACAGCCTGTTCAAGCTGCTGCGGTCAGGCAAGCGCCTCTGCATACATGCAGCAAGAACAGAGAGACTCAGACTCAGCTTCTTCCCCCAGGCCATCAGAACACTGAACACTGATCTCTCCATACACAAGCACACATGAACACACACCACACATCCTGCACTCTCTCACACACAAACTAACTACAGGTAACTTTAAACACAAAAGAAAAGGTCATTTTAAAGAAGAAAACATAACTGTTGTTTGTATAGTATAGTTACTATTAGGGATGCTCGATATTGGCTTTTTTACCGATACCGATATTCCGATATTGTCCAACTCTTAATTTCCGATACCGATATCAACCGATATCAACCGATACCGATATATGCAGGGTTTCCCACCCCAAAAAACGGAATAATTTCAGGTAACTAATCATTTCACTGGATATATATATAACAAATATTGTTATTGTTTTTTTCTTTTTTTAAACCGATACCGATATTTTCCGATATCACATTTTAGCTAGTATAGGATAGTTAATATATAGGTCTCTGTGTGCCCAGTTGAGGTCTAGCACCCTGCCATTGGCTGTGGAAATGGATAGATTCCAAGGTAAACCTGAGGAGGAGCGGTTGTGTGTTCTCTGTGATCTCGGAGTGGTGGAAGATGAATATCATTTGGTTTTTTATTGCCCCTTGTACACCGATTTGAGAGTTGTATGTTGAGTTATTTTTTTGCGGAGGAGATCTTCAGTTTTGCAGGATTTTTGGAGAAAGCATGGCACTTGAGACAAAACACACTATATCCTATATAATTGTATATGAATTCCTCTTGTTTCTTTGTTTGCATGCATTGTTTACAGCTTGTTATATTACGTTTTATTTTTTTTGTGGCCATCTTGGTCTATATAACTTATTGTTAATGTCAAGTATACTATTATATACTTATTGTTTATGTGTCTTGTAAGCCCATATGGGCTGGGCATACACCTGTATGTAAGACACGAAAATAAAAAACATCAAATCAAATCAAAATGGACTTCCGGTTTGACGACAGTATGTGACAGTCGCATTGTCACAAGCTCCGCTCCAGTTTTTGTTAATTTCGCTTAAAAACCTACTTTATACAACACTAATGTGTTTAAACCTCAACTTATATATTAACTAAGACCTTCAACTAACTATATCAACAGGAAAAAACAGCATGCCAGCAAAGAAAGATAATACAAAGAGCCGTGAAGCAGACATTCCAACGGCAGAAGTTGCGGTGACGCGCTCTACTGTGAAGGGGAAAGCAGACACTATTGAGAACAAAAAGCTCGACAATCTCATGGATTCCAACATTCCTACGACCTCATCCGAGACAGACATGGAGAATACTTCACCCGATTTCAAAACGGTGACAGCTCTGATAAAGATCTTAACCGACAAGGTTGATAAAGTTGATGCCAAGGCTGGTAATATAGCTAGAGCGGTTGAGAGAGCCGAAGCTAATGCTATCGCATTTAAGTTAGCTATAGAGGCTAAACTTGAAGACATCAACGCACAGATTGTAGTACAATCCGATCGCATAACGGCAGTTGCAAATACTGTGAACGAATACTCACTGAAACAAGAGGAGAAGAATAAGGAACTATTTGATACTATCGCCGAAGTATCGAAGGAGATGCAACTGGGAGACAAACAGCTTTGGCAGATGATCCAGGACAACAAAGAGGAAAACTCGGTCAGACTGCTCGAAATCGAACGTCACGCCCGCAGATTTAACCTCTGTATAGTGGGTTTGGATGAATCAGTCAATTGCACAGATGCCAAGTTTGCTGCAGTGCTAGTCGAAATTCTAGGTCCTGATATCCTACCTACAGAACCGATAGTGGACAAACGCTACAGAATTGGCACCGTAAACTACAACAACAACAAGGAAAGAGTGATCATTGCTAGTCTACGGGAAACTGTAACAAGAGACACGATTATCAGGGAATCACGCAAGAAATGGGGAAAACTGATATACAAAGGGAAAAAAGTGTGGTTCTATGAGGACATGTGCAAAGAAGCCATAACTCTACGGGCCCGCTACAAGGATGTAGTACATCGGCTATATGAGAAAGGTCTCCACCCTGTCTTACGGTATCCAGCTATTCTTTCCATTGTGGAGGGAGATGGAAAGAGATTCGTGCTACGTTCGCTTGAGGTGGCAGAAGATTACATGAAGAATATAAAAAGTGGATGACAAGAGTCATCTTTCTTGGATAACTTCACAATTGCATGGACATCAAAAACGGCATCATACAAGCTTTTGACAACATTGAGGGACAAGTAATTTGATATAAAACGCTAAACACCATATATATATATATAGATTCATGGTAATATGCAGGTCATGATTTGATACCGACTATTTTGGAACATTCTAGAATTTTCTATTCTCTTTTTTTACTTGAAGGCTATGAGTCATAATGGAATATACTGGAATACACTGGATTGTTATTGTTCTATGACACGAGGAATGTACTGGAACATTATAACAACAATCTGCAAGTCATGAGCGGCTGACAGCATTCTGGAATACAATGCCTTGTTCAATGATGGCCCCGGAAAATAACAACGATATGAGACTTGGTCATGAAATAGATGTGAAGAACAACGACCACCATAACAGATTAATGATCACTCATGACGGGGGACGATCTGCATACAAGTATTTAAAAATCTCCTTGTCATTTAGATGTGTAAACATGCAAAGTTATTTAAAAAAATATATATATTCAAGTAGTTATTCCCTGATTTTATGGGTTTCATATCTAATTCTAAACATCATTATTTCTTATTCTTTATTCTGAAATGTTCTAACCAATGTTAGTGGAAGGTTTAAAAAAAAATTTAAATGAGTATACTAATTGAGGTATATTTTTCATTTTGTTTAATTACATTAACGGGAGAGTGGCTTGGCCACAGGTGACATTCTATTAAATTAGAATTAAAAGGATAGATTCTATGGTATACATAGGAAAGCTTAGGATAAATTGCTCATTCTGGGCTGACCGGAGGTGCAGGATAGGAAGAAGTTGTACGCGAAGGAGGTATCAAATAGGTACCTTGTACGGCTCTGGAAGGGAGGGGGGATCAGGGGTTTATTTGTATATATGTATGTTTTTATGCTCGGCTCTCAACGGGACCTCAATAGTGGGATGTAAATCCATTGTGAATTCGCACTCCAGAAGTATTACCAACAACTACAAAACAATATGTATAGATTATGGCTAGTTTGAATATAATGATCTGGAACACTGGGGGAATAAATAATCAACATAAACGCAAAAGCGTGCTCACATTGATGAAAAACAAACAGGTTGATGTGGCTCTTTTAAGCGAAACGCACATTTTAGTGGGAGACAAAGCTACGTTAGCGGACAACATATACCATAACATTAGTCACTCTTCCTTTGGAACGAGAACCCGTGGAGTTGCTATAGTCGTGAAACGGAAGTTGAATATTGAATTGAAGGGAGTATGGTCTGATGCAGATGGTCGGATAACCATAGCTAAGATTATACACAAGAATAGGAAAATAGCGTTGGTAGCGGTATATGCCCCAAATCTATACAAAGCTAATTTCTACACTACACTTACCAGAACAATGTTAGACCTTCCAGAATACTCATTTATAATTGGTGCAGATTTTAATGCCATCTGGGATCCTGCCAATAAATCCAGTGTGATGTATTTCCTGTCCTTAAATCTTTTAAATCTGTTTGCCATGCATCTTCTATAGACACCATTTTTGGATATATTCCGTCGTCCTCAATTCTAGGCAGACACATGGACACAGACACCCATCTGCTTACTCTACTTTGTTTGAACACATAATCTGGTCCAGGCCAAGCTCTTGAAAGTTGGGTCTGACACCGGTTGTCTGCTGCTTTCCTTGTCCTATTCATGTCCCTAGCCTGGCGGGAGTGTGGCGGTAGTCTCACTCCAAAATCTATATCTGGAAATACACCATCCGCATATATAAGATAAAAATTAACCTCTCCCAATACTGTAAGTAGTGAATGTAAGAAAAATAAAATAGTGTCCACTGTCTGTTCATCTTTACCCGATTGTCGGCAAGGATATAATACTGTGTGCCAGCTGGGCGTCTCTTCTAGAAGCCCTTCGCTGCGCAGTGATGCATTTAGTATAGTCATGATATTTGCTGTAAAGAATACATTCTCTCTTGTCAACGTCAATGCATTCTGGCCCATACAAGACTGATTAGTTGAGCATTGATAACATGGTGAGTCGAATGCTATCTCTCCTTTCAACTTCCTCTCTTTTATGTGATGTGTAACCCATTTGCAAATGAGGCCTCCTTGTCTAGTTAATTGGTCCATTAAATTTAGTAATCTAGTAGCCACGCATCTCTCTACTTCAGGAAATATCGTCTGCCATGTCACAAATTTGCTCGGCTTCTAAGAGTCAATGCTATTGGCAAATTATCAAATGGGTTTGATACGTCATTTGTCTTTGATATGAAATATCCTAATTCTTCTTCCCAAAACCATTGACACAGAAGAATTGGTTTCCAGACAAATGCAGTAGGAAATATGGTAGCATTATTCAAAGTTGTGACCTTATCATCTCCCCATATTACAATCCAATTTTCCCCATATTGTTTTTGAATTAAATCTACTGGTTTCATCACTTTATATTCCTGCATTTTAAAAGATCTTCCACAACGACTCCCTGGCCTTTTTGCCGCCATCTCTGGTGGGCAAGGACTTGTGGGAAATGTATTGTAACATGGAAATAGATTGTCTGGGACATTGGTCAATGAACCATTTCCATGTAATCGTGCACTTGATGGGATTCTCACAGCCATACGCACTTTCCTAGAGGTACTTCCCTCCAACATTGACCATGGCCCTCCACTTTCAATTGCAATCCACAGAGTCATACTTAATGCAGACCATCTTGCATCACTTGGGATTATCATTGAATGTGACCGAGGGAACTGAGCTAATGAGCCTATATATTTTGATACTCCTTCTTCATCTACTTCCGCTGTGATATTCAAAATTAATGTTGAATGGGATGTATAGCCAACATACTGGGTCACACAAGTTCTTTCCTTTAAAAACACTAATATCGGCGGTTAGGTGGCCGAGCGGAGATTGCGTTCGTCACCAACCCCGGAGCTGTGAGCTGGATTCGCCTGTTCGAATCCAGCTCACAGCTCCGGGGTTGTCACCAGCTTGGCTGGCCGTCTGCACTAATACAATTGGCTGTATTAGAGGGTGGGAGAAGCTGGCGGGGTGGGTCCGGGTCGTTGTAAACAGCGACTCCTACAGTTCGGTCGGGGCGCCTGCTAAGCGCTGATAGGACTTGAGGGGGATAGTGTGGTCCTCCCACACGCTACGCCCTCTCGATGAGAATCCGCGCTGCCAGGTGAAAAGAAGCGGTGATTGGCTGGACGTGTGTCGGAGGAAGCACGTGGTAGCCTCCACTCTCCCAGATGATCTGACTGTGGGGGGTAAGTGCGCAGCGACCAGGAAGGGACTGGGAATTGGCATACGACTAACATTGGGATGGGAGAAAATCGGAGGAAAATGGAGGGGGAAAAAGATAAAAAAAAAAAAAAAAAAAACACTAATATAATATCTTTGACACCTTTCCCTGTCCTGCAAAGTGTGAACCAACCGTGTCATCAGCTGTGTCATTTACACAAGTATTAACTGGTTTACTAAAAAACAATAAAATATAAAACATAATTCTTAAAACAAGCACACCTTATTGTAATAAAACACCTATAATTAATACAATATCATTCATTACTACCAGTCTTCACATATTATCACATCATTATTTAAGCACACAATAATTACTGTTTCTTTTCTTTTACTCTTGTTCTCCTATATCAGTGGCATAACCTTCTATACCAGTAGATGCTGCTAATAATATTTGTCCCTACTTTTGTCAATGCTGTATAGAAGCCTATGGTGAAAAATTTATCAAATTTCCCATTCCCTACCTTCCAAAAATGTACATTAACAAAGGGTAATTCCTTACAAACAACAATCTACATAGTCTTAAAGAGCTAATGCCACTTTGATACAAAAGTAACTAAAACATTGCAGCAACACTTTTTCTCACTTTCATTCAATCAAGTAATTACCATCCACACTTTGAAATAAACCCACCACCTGTGGGGAAAGTTACAGTACTTCCCTCCTTTTTATCCACAAGAGCATAATAAAAACATCTACTCTAGAACACCAATATTTTCCCCACTTTACCCAACATTAACGGTCTTCACACCCCAAATGGCACCCCCATTAAATTAGTTCTTCTTATAACCAATAAAACATCCAATCTAGCTTGAAAGTAAAAAAAAATAATCTGGTCAGACTAGACACATACCCTTCTTTCCTCCCCCATTTTAACATTTTAATCTCTGCCAACATCAAGTCACTTCTATGTGTTAGCTGCGTGAGTTTTAACCTGATACTCTGTGTATGTATATTTGTGTATTAAATTTGCAATGTGATCAATCAGGATGCAATATTTCTACTGAAATACAGCGTTTCAACAGCTCAAAACTGTCCTGTGACGCTGTTTTCTAGTTTCTATAACCATATCTATCTATTTATTTATCTGTAATTATTTTTAACTTCCATATCATTTAACCTGTAAAGTAATCTTCTATTTGACAGATATATTTGCTTTGTAGCATAGGCAGTGTCTCCAAAGTATTCCGGTATATTTGCCAAACTTCTTGTCAGTAAAAAGAGCTAATATATTGTAAACAACTGCTCCATTCACTGTAAACCCTGGTTGTTCCATCCAGAAGCAACTGCATTTGTAAGCATACTGCTCAAATCATACTTTAGTTCCCCCCCACAGGCTATACATATAAAACATTCGTCCAACATTATCCAAACATATTTTCCTTCTCTGTTACGTTGATACAGCACGTCAACGATACTAGTCATTTTTGTCAATGAAACCTATTCTCCCGTGGGAACTGGCGGTGCTGACGTAACACTCGTTCATTTAAGCCAATGGACGTTCACATTGTTCACAGTTATACAACACACAGACCAATGAGAGACGTCGATATTCGATGCAAACTCTCCATTCATTCAAATACCGGAAGTAAACACGTTCATTTTGTGATTTCTTTAAACGCTTTTTTATCACATGAAATCATAAGATAATATCCTTATTCTAACGTGAATCGATATAAACTATATTATACGTGTTTATGCTGTTCTTAAAATGCTCTAAGTATAGTTTTGAATTTTTTTTTTTTTTTAAACACGTATTTTTTAAGTACCAAGGACAGCGCCTTTATTAGAGTGCTCACGCTGCCTTATTAACTTATTAACCCTTGTGTACCCCTGGTCCCTTTTTCTACTTTTTTGAAATATTTTGAGTGTGTGTGTGAGCACAGCGGTGTCTGTGTTTATTATTATTTCATGAAATTGGGTAAATATCTTAATTTTACATATATGTTCATTGTGTGAAAAGCTTATAACATGAAACACTCTAGAAAAATAGTTACAGTATTTAGTGCCTTGTTTACCCTTGGTCCCTTTTTCTACTCTCCGTCCGCGCCAATGTTAAAACGGCATTTTTAACCATTTTTAAATATGCTCTTATTCGTTCAATTCTCTATATATCTTCCAACCCTTTGCATATTCCACGAGCTAAGGACCTTGTCTAGGCCGGGATGTGCTGTTACCGATGTAAAACGCATGGTGGCGTCATCGCTCCACAGATAACTTTGCCACAATTCAGGGGAGGTGAGATATGCTGTACCGGGCTGATAGTGATTGAAACGCCGGAGACATCGTTTGGGGTGGTGGGGGGGGGGGGGCGAGTGGATTTTCTGAGACAGAACCAGATACGAACCGGGCCGCGCAGTCGACAGAGCGCCATACGCCGAAATACAAGCCCCCCATCGCCGGCGCGCGCCAACGAGGAAGTGGCAGGCACGGAGCAAGTCTGGTTCTATTCCCAACAGCGAGGCGTGTCCAATATTTCTGCCGCAGAACAACATGAAACAGCCCGCAACAGATTTGGGTAAGTTGAGCGCTTAGTAACGTTTCGCCTCAACGCCGTTTCTGGCCGAACTAGTCATCGAATCTTTAATATTTTTTTTGATTCGTATTCAGAGGTAATTCGTCGAGATATTTCTAAATGTTATTTATCAAAAAAAATATGGGAAATATGGTCAAAAACAACATTTATCCGTTTTTTTTGATGAAAAAACACGTTCTATCAAACAAACACAGGTTTGAGTGGTTATAATTCATAAATATGAGTAATCTGTTGAGAGATATATTGAGATTATGCTATTACTGTTAATCATGGGTAGAAAAATGTTTTAAAAATAGTAAACAGTTAAAATTATATGGCTTTAAACATGATGTATCATTTCATCTCCCAAGCCCAGTGAGTTCCACCATTGCTAGGGAGCCACAAGGGTGCAATTTTCATAGTCAAAAGTTTTGGAAAGACGTCTCTTTCTTTAGTACATATATGTAGACTTCCATGGATTCGTTCTCTATTCCTCAGAGCTTGGAAATGCGTCTTATCAGACCGTCAACGTCATTGTTTTTGGGACTCTGAATACATATATTTTTTATAACAGTCTTCGTCCACTTCTTAACAGCACGGGATCTGCCAATTTCATCCTATAGTAATAATTTGTACTTCGTTACCTGTTAATCAGTGCGGGATCTTCCAATTAACCTAGGATTCTAATTTTTTATTAAATAATTCTATATGATTCAGAGTATTCAATAACCATAACTTTGAGAACCCCTAAAACAGGCTTATTTCCGTTCCCCACCTAGGCGCGACCATAGATTTCAAACGATTTGGCAAGTTTAGCAGGTTTTTTTAAACATCTATTCCTAATGAATTATGCCAATAGCTTAATTAAACAACTCATCGTCCCCAATGTGGAGTTGGCGCATTTCCACCTCTGGCACTATTACCACAATGTTCTCTCTTTATCAATAGTAAGATTATAATTATCATTCTATAATTTTCATCACATCTCTAATAGTGTGGGATCTTCCAATTCGTTTATTCAATAATTGTCTTCGTCCACTTCTTAACAGCACGGGATCTGCCAATTTGTTCCTATATTAATAATTTGTACTTCGTTACCTGTTAATCAGTGCGGGATCTGCCAATTAACCTATATCTAAATTCCTACTATTTGGCAATTCGCCTGACAATGAGACAACTTAAAAGATTGATTCTTTTTATTCTGTGATTCTCCGTTAACTCCGTTGTGTCTTGCCAACATGTTACTTTCCTCTCTGAGTCAGTCATTCTCTCCTTCTGGCAGTGGTACACAATTTTACATTTTGTCAACATGTTGCAGTTCTACTCACCTTCAGCTTTTGAAGAAAGGAAACTCAGTGTTTGAAGAGAATAGCGATGTCCTCCTTAGTTCTTTTGAAGAGTTCTGCTGGCGAGGTCCAAAAGTTGTTTGTTTCTTTTTGTTGGTTCGGTCCTAATTCTGGTTTATCGTCCCTGGGTTTCTGGCACCATTAACACTATGATCGCCGCGGACGAGTTTTCACGTCATTCCGAGCCATGCTCATTCTGCGGAAGACGCCGTAACTCGTCTTTGATGTCAATATTTCAAAAATCTGTCATCGAAATCATATTTCCTTTCCGGAGCCCTGAGACACACTGCTGATCTCCTCTCAACTCTCTAGCGGTTCAAGAGCGCCATCTGGTGGCCGATCGGCAGATCGCCAACCGGATATTAACCTTTGAACCGGTAGTGCTCATCCATATGTGGTCCGGCCACTCGCTATAGCTCCCGCGACTCCATCTTGAAACACTGGATAATAGATCGCTCGCCCTAACTCAATAAACAACGTTATTTGGACGTATATACTATTATACAACCTGGAAATGGATCGGGCATTTCTACATCCCATAATAGAAAAAAATCTGTTCCACGCTCATCTGCCAGCGGCGCGAGGAAGCCACGGTAAGATTCAGCGTTATTTTCTAACGTTTTCTATACTAACTGATCTGATGAACATATGACCCACTCTGGATGAATCATCTAACGCTGCCCATGGAATTATAAACGATCCCCCGCCCATCCGGTCATCATCAGATGATGCGTAGAAACTTCTAGAAGTACGTGCAGTTGAAATTTTTTATCTCGCACAGATTCCTACCAAACTGTATTTGATCATCAATATAATGCATTTGGGGCTATAAATCACGTTCTGAAGAAAGCTGCAGAAAACGATAAAAACATACTTATACTTTAGACCATATTTTTTGTATGAATATGTGAATGAAAAAGTTTAACGTTGCTACACCCTGAACAATACATATAGGACATTGAATGGGCCATAATAATGGCAATTTAGCAATAGAATTTAAAAAGTTATAGCCCTGCAAAGAAGAGGAACTTCTCCATAGACAAATAGAGCTGGCGAGGGATGGTAAATTATGAATTTAACCCATGGCGATTAAAGTGTTAATGAGGTTACAAATCAGCTGTGACTTTGTAAACAACAATTATGGAATGACCAATTTCAGAGCAAGAAAGTAGACGCTAGATACAAGTTCAAAGTCAATGGCTTCAGGTTCTCAGTCGATTTATTCAGCAGGGCACCAGCGTAGAATACGGCAATATCATCACAGGATGCAAAAGAATCTCTCAGTGACACAGCCAGTTTGGTTCTGTCGTGTGTCCCTAATGTCGAGACTGCTCAGTATTTAAACACTTTCTCGACCCCCGTACCTGGTACTGGAGTCGACTGGTCCACATAGCATAATGACAATACATTTATTTGATCACAAAGGCTGACTTTCGTTCAAGACATTAACATGGTAATTCACTCATTCTGGCTCCTGGGTGGGGATGAGATAGTGTGTGGGTGTGTGTGTATGCATCTATTGTGTGCCTCTCTCGGTCATCAGGTTTGCAACAAAACGGGTTCCTGGGTGGGGGTGAGATAGAGTGTGTGTGTGTGTGTGTGTGTGTGTGTGTGTGTGTGTGTGTGTGTGTGTGTGTGTGTGTGTGTGTGTGTGTGTGTGTGTGTGTGTGTGTGTGTGTGTGTGTGTGTGTGTGTGTGTGTGTGTGTCAATCAGGTTTGTCAAGGTAAATATAGAAGTAAATATAGTAGCACCACATAGACTGCAGGACATAGTATTAGGGATGGGTACCGAATTCGGTACTTTTGAGGTACCGAACCGAAACACGTCGGTACTACCGAGTATCGAATCAAGTGAGAAACCAAAAAAATAAAAAATAAAAATAAAAAAATAAATGTTACTTTTTTTTTTTTTTTTTTTACTTTTTTTTTTTCATGTCAACGTTCACACGCACAATATATGCTTACCTAGGATTTGACTTGATTCAACAACAAAGCAGTCGGAGCAATGACAAGCCGAAAACTGTCGAAATTGTAGTTATTTGAAGTTTGGATTTTTTTTTTTTTTCGACTGAGGTAGGTAAATTACATTTCTTGAGACTAAAGTACAGAAAAAAGGTACCGTTGGGTACCGGTATCGATTCACAGGTACCGGTACCGGTATCGGTTCAAATGTGAAAGGTACCCATCCCTACATAGTATACACCAAATTATCAATTAAGCAATGCGAACTGAAATTTGGCCCCATTATTACTCATGCGATCCGGATATGGCGTGAAACACACACAAAAAAATATTCTAACCCACATAAATGGCATAATCATACTCCCTTATTCAATAACAATGCACTCCTGATTGGAAAATGACCTATAAGATTCCCTAGATGGGAAAAGCAGGGCATACACACATTAGGAGATGTTTTCAACAAACAGGGTTTTTGTAGTTATGAGGAAATACACAAAAAATGTAATCTCACCGGTTCCACATATTATTTTTACGCACAGTTATTGTTATGTTTGAAGGCTCACGGTGTTCCATTAAGGATACCAATTGTACACCACAGATACCACAAATTCTTCTATGAAAGAGAGACATCGAGAGGTTTTGTATCAGATTTTTATCATCAATTACTAACGTCCTCGTATGAAATCCTCCACCTAGACTCAGTCTGGGGGAGGGATATACCAGACCTGGAAATAGATTTTGATTGGCAAGAAGCCTGGGCAAATGTTCGACTTGCATCAAGGAACCCGGACCATCAACAAATCAATCTTAACTATATTCATAGGACATACTTGACTGAACAGAATGGGTCTTAAACAAGACTCCAAATGCTCCTTATGTACAAATGGGGACGAGGGGACATTTATGCACATGTACTGGGACTGCAAACCAGTTAAGATATTCTGGAAAGAAGTGACCCAGCAATTATCAAATCTCTTAACTCTGAATATACCTGTACACCCCTCTGTATTACTGCTGAATGATGTTTTTGAGTGTGCAGTACCTATACAGCTAAAGAGATTGGTTTTATCTGGTATCACAGCGGCTAAAAAGCTGATAGCATCACGATGGTTTTAACCGGAAAAAATGTGCCGGAAGGTCTGGATTCTTACATATCTAGATGTGATTTATCTAGAAATATCTACAGCAAGAATTTTGGGTCTCAATGAATCCAAAATGACAATGTGGTTAGAAGTGGTAGAGAGAATAAAAGCTAGCATATAATGGTAATGCCTGGTTAGGAGCGAATAATAATGGATGGATTATCCAATGGGGGGTCCGGGGGGGGGGGGGGGGGGTAGCGAGCAAGAGCATAATTGTATGTAGGGTATTAGATAGCAGGTATTAGGTGTATATCTTGTATAAGACATTTATCTAAATGGTGATTTCATTGGATGTGCACTGTTAATTAATGCTTGTATATCTAATTTTGTTGTCATGTTTGTTTATGTGTTTGTTTAAAAAATAATAAAAAAAAAATAAAAATCAAATCAAATTATAACTGTATATTGTATAGTAGTGTATATAGGACTCATTACCTTTTAAATCGGAAGCTTAGCATTGTATTGTATATATTTTTTTTTATCCACTTTTTCTCCTCCTGATTTTCTGTGTTTTACTCCCATCCCAATTTAGTTGTCATGCCAATTCCCCCCTCCCCTTCCTGGTCGTTGCTCGCATGTGCCCCCCACTGGTTGGTCTAGGGAGGGTTGATCGATACTATCACATGTCCCCTCCGATACATGCGGAGTCAGCCAGCCACTTCTTTTCACCTGCCAGCATTTGTGAGGTGTAACGTGTGGGAGACTCACATTACCCTCACCATCTCCCTTCCTCGCTGTGCAGGCGCCCTGACCGACCTGTAGGAGTCGCTGTTCACAACGACCAGATTACCACCCAACGACTTCCCTCCTGCTGACTCTGCCAATTGAGCCAGTATGACGGCCGGCCAAGCCGGAGGCAACACTGACAGCTGGATTCGATACCAGTGTCTCATGCGTTGGTGACGAGCGCTTAGTCCGCTGCGCCACCCAGCCGCCTAGCATTGTATTGTATCTTAATACTTTTTATCATGTCTATTTTATTTTATTATTATTTGTATTTTTGCACAATCAAGGCGGGCATGGCCACCTTCATTTCACTATATCTCGTGTATGTATGTGACAAATAAATCTCTTGAATCTCAATAAAGGAATATCTTATCTTACCTGGCACTCTAAAAAGTATTTTCAGACAAAAATCATAAAGATTATGTGCATGCTATATGGTCCCCGAGTACTCATTCTGGCTCGGTCTATGCAAATATTTTTCAAATATTATCATTCACTATAAATCCATGGTTTGAGGATAGTCCCCATTTAATCAGACCAACAAAGCTTGTGTCTGTTATGTCCAAAATTACTGTTAGACTGTAAATGACACTTACAACATGTGTTTATCATCTTCTCCAGAGTCAGACAAGAAGATTGATATCACTTTCCTCTCTGTGCGTTCAATAGAAACCTAGCCTAGCTTAGCACAAATAAATGGAAGCGGATACGGACCACTAAGGAAATTGGTGTCTATCTTCTTGTCTGACTCTGGAGAAGACGGTAAGCACATCCCATAATGTTGTTCCTTTAAGTAGAAGTGAAAGTACAGAAAGTAGTTTTATCAACTTTATTACAGCGAGTAGGAGTAAACAGAATTTCTTTTAAAGAAACTTGGCAACAGGTCAAAGTATAAAATAAAGACAAGCTAATGACACTACACCATGCTTCAAATGAATGAATGAATGACGTTTATTTCGAGCCATTTAGCATGCACAAAAAAAATATATATACACAAAACAAATTACAATTTGGCCGAAAAGGTTAGGGCTGAAACTACAAGATTGTAAATGGCCTAACCCAGTGCATCATCTTAAATGTATCGTTGATCTTTGTTATCAACCAAATAAAATCTTAAAGAATAATAATCATTAACACATTGGGTGCCAACAACGAGAAATATCGTTGTTGGCCGCCATGCGTTGAGTGCCAATGACGAGAAATCTTGTTATTTAATCGTTATTTCTTTTATTAGCAATATCCATTCATTTTTCATCCATCCAGCCTCACGTTATCATTGGGACTGGCTCTGAGCTTGAAAAGTGCAAATACCGCCCCCTATCGTCTCCCGGATGGTATTGCACCCATTGGAATGAGCCATGTAACCTGGGACTATTGCATTCATTGAGGCAACCGAAAGCAGCATGGATTATCTGTTTCGAGGTCTAACGTTGGATCAATAAACACGATCGATATTTGGAATGGCGATCAGGAATTGGATTAATCTTTTTGCAGAACATCTGATGTGAGGTAAGGACTTTATTTTACCAGTCTTGGGGTAATCAGAGTTTTTTTCACAGATTTCACAACGTGTCTCATATGTGTGTGTGCGTAACGTTAGCGCCAGGCAGGGCATAGATAATCGATTTTTCAGCCCGCTTCTCTAGCGTGCATAAGTACACATACTATCGATAATCTAGCGTTTATTTGAAAACGATTCATAAATAGGCCGAAAAATGACAACGTGGTTTGTGTATTCCAGTAAAGGGCTATTTTCGCGGATTTTTCTGGAATCACTAGACATCTTCAAAACTATACTCGTATTCAAAACGGTATAAAATGGAATGAAAAAACAATCCGTACATGTTGACTGCAAGCAAGTTATTGATAAGCAACGGTTGTATTAGACACATAATTTAAGATATAGTTTATGCGTTCGCAAATATCCCTGTCCTCTTATTGACTAAAGCGCTGGCACTCAAGCGATAAATAGCGCACCCCCTGCTGGCAACCAATGTGTTAACAACAATCAGCAATACAAAATTTTAGCAATTGATCTAATCAATTTGATTCAAAAACACATGGTTAACCATCCACGGCATACTTTTCAAGAATATGTTGTTTGTACTTCCTTTGGAAATTTGTCGTATTTTTACTTTCTTTTAACTCCTCTGGTAGACTATTCCACAACTTCACCCCACAGACAGAAATGCACATGCTAGGGCGGCGGATTGGCGCAGTGGGCAAGGCGCTTGCCTCTAACGCAGGATACGCTGGGTTCGAGCCCAGCTCTCTGCGTTGCTACCGGCTGGCCGGTCGTTCATACTAACACAATTGGCAAGTATTAGAGGGTGGGAAAGCTGGTGGGTGGGGATTTGACGTTGTGGACAGCGACTCCTACAGGTCGGTTTGGTGACGCCGGTGCGACGGAAGCAGGAAGTGACAGGGGCAGCGCGAGCCTCCCACGCGTTACTCCTCGCCACAGAGTTCAAGCTGCTGTGGCGAAAAGATGCAACAGGCTGCCTCCTCGTGTACCGGAGGGGACACGTGATGCAAGGCTTCTGTCTTCATTACAACCTCCCTGTGGGAGGCATAGTCTAGCAACGTTCAAGACAGGGGAGGGAAGAATTGGATATACGAAATTGGGATGGGAGAAAAATTGAAAATGGGGAGAAAAAGTAGATAAAAAAAAAATGCACATGCTTTTTATAGTGGTGTGTACAACCTGCTATCACACACAGGTCCAACTGGTTCAGAGGAAGCTGTGGCGTGACATGTGATGAGAACATGTGCGTGTGTGTCTGCAGCATTATCACCAATACGCCTCCCAGCAGTGTTGTAAGAATTCCAAAAACAACTTGTGAAAGAAGGTGTCAAGCGTCAATGTGCAGCAACGCTTAACCGCAGGTGAAATAACAGACGTCCTCTGAACTGATCAGAAAATAACACATGAATCCATTTACATCGTATTTACAATTTCCCAATGTAATATCATGGTATGTATCACTATCCTAAGGCACTAGCCTGCAGCCTGAATATGTCATGGTTATTAAACTGCTTTCTTTTTAATAATTTCCCAAGTGGTGTAGGTAGATCATTTTACTTTAATGCACAGAGAGGAAATTGATCTTCTATCTTCTTGTCTGACTATGGAGAAGACGCACGCATTTCCCATAATGTTGGCGTGTTCCAACATTACATTTAATACTGTAATTTTTTTATTCATTTAAAATAAACAGTATGTATACATATATATACACCTATCATAGGCACAGCATGAGAAGTTCTGTCATCACTGTACAGCGTGTGCCAGTCGTGCTGAGGAATGTTGTAAGTTCTTCCTATGTCTGCACCATTGTAGCCTCAAAACGTCCTGCACATGTATCATATTAAGCTAATTTAATCTGATAAAAGATAACCTTGATGAGAATATTCTGTATTCAAAGACCGACATTCTGACTGTATGACCAAACCACTGTACTAAAGTAAAAAGGGGAAACTGAGCGGCTGTTGGGACAGGTTCAGACACAATGTTGAGTGATGCACCACACCTTGCATAACTGAACAGTTAGTGCAAAGGCATGTTGAGACACTCTAGACCCTGGTTTGCCATGTGGTTCCCACCAGCATACAAACTACTAGGATTATTTTGTACCAAACCTGCATATCACACCACCTTACTGTAAAATATTTAGGTGTCGTTTATAAACCACAAACAGTTTCAGCTCATGCTGTCTGGCAGACGGTACCGCAGTCTCAGATCCACATCAAAGAACACTGAAGAGCTACTTCCACCGGGCAAACAGACTGCTGGCGGACAGACTCTAAATGATCACATGAGCAGACACACAAAAGCACCTTAAGTGACTTACACACTGTGGTAGAACTGGATTCCCCCCCACGACCCCAAATTGTAATTAACCCCTCCCTGACAGACAGCATTGCCCCCCAATATCCAAGTTCTGTCTAAACCTGTCTAACCTTCAACCCCACCCCCCTACCACCACCTCAAGCCCCCACCCTCCATTGTATCCAAAGACCCCACACACTCACCTCTCCTGTCCAACCACCCCAAGCCCCCTCCCAGAGCAGAGCAAACCACACTAACTCACCATTCCAGACAAACCACCCCGAAACACATCAACCCAGTTCCATGGACCCGAAATCCCCCCCATGGAACAGACCAATCACCCATCTTTCCAGTTCGACCACTGACAATGGACACACCTATTGCCCCTCCTGTATAGACTGTATATAATGTGACCACAATGGTTGATCGAGAGCTCAGTTGGGGACACTCGGCCAGTGTACTCTCTGAGTCATCCTGCTGTAACTCTTTGATTCTCCTGAACCTGCTTTGGTATTAAACCCATGTTTGTTCAAGCCTACCTGACTGTCTACATTTGATTACTCCGGGAACAATTCTCCCACAACACACAGCTGATATTTATACTGTAGAAAAGTATCCACCGTTGTTTACCTTGTAAAAAACATATACCTTGTATTGTATAGTTTGTATAGATTGTTGTGTATTGCCGTTTATACAACGGCATGCAAATTTCTCGATTCTGATTGGCCATTTACACGTCTTTATTGGCAACAATCCACGGTCCTGGGCTCAGGACCCGCCCACAACCGAATCACATATCACTCCCCGGCTCACTCCGGGAGAAAACAAGATCGCGGACAACAAATGGATATGTTGATAGCACCATAACGACTAAATATGAAGCGATTCTGTCATGGGGAATGTGTTAGTCCTTTAAACAATGTTGGATGATGTAATTGATGGGTCTTGAGTCAATCTAGAACAAAAGAAAAATCGCGGATTGATTGATTGATTGATTAATTGATTGATTTAAATGTCTACTTCCTTCCCACTGACTGCAGCGTTCACTCTCACACTGTCCGACGCTGGCGTACCCACAAACACACACACACACATACACACACACACACACACACACACACACACATACACACACACACACACACGCACACACACACACGCACACACACACACACATACACACACTCCTGTCTGCAACAGCGGGGGAGTCAGACTGAGAGAGAAGCAGCGCTGTTTTGAGTGAGCATGGTCTATTGAATTGATTGATTGGTTGATTGCTAATTTTATTACTGTACCCCTGGTTTCCAACTGGTTAAGTTTAGGCTAAAAGAAATAAATAAAAAAATAGGGCGAAGAAAACGTTTTTTTCCTATAGGGCAAAGAAAACGTTTTAATTTGTTTTACCTACTTTATATAGAAGCATCTAAGAATGAAGTTCTATGGAAAGTAGGTCTGCATTCCCTTAACAATTGTGTGTATTGAGCCGTACTGTATTGTACCCATTCTGCATCTGGTAATAAAATTTTCAATCAATCATTCCAATAATACACAGTTGGATGTGTTAGTTGGTTGGATGCACTTCAAGCTGCTTCCACATGAGGCAACTTCTCTCAATCATTCCAATAATACACAGTTGGATGTGTTAGTTTGGTTGGATGCACTTCAAGCTGCTTCCACATGGAGGCAACTTGTCTTTTTTGTAGTTGTGGGAACTACTTTTTCTGGCGGATGGTTTTTTCAATAAATCTTCGATTAATGTGTGTTTATTGTATAGAAATAAGGTTGGATGAATCTGGCAGTTGTATAAAAGCTTTACACCACTTGTAGTCGTGATTTGTGACCAATAAACCATGCCTAGGGGGGTCTAACGACCACCCCTAGGCATGGTTTATTGGTCACAAACCACTCCTGCGCGTGATGTAATGCTTAATTACAAATCTACTACGGTTGAGGAACCGGGAAAAACAAGCATCTCACGTTTTTTTAATGTACGTTTAAAAAGGCTGTGACAATAAAATAATCTGAGACCCATGTTACTGACCAAACACTATATCAGTGATGGCTGTCAGAATGTAGCAATCTTATAAACACTCTTGTAACACTTATTTTTGCAAAAAACATTTTATTCATTTAATTTGTAATTTTTGCCACAGCCGCTCTGACACTCTTGATACTGATACTTCGACTTGTGTTTAATAAGCTCAAATGTTTCTAACTAACTTTTTGTCCCTTTCAGGCCTATACTTTAAAGGTAGAATCTGTAATGCTGTCAAACAGCTACCTCTAGGCATAAGAGCCCCTGCTTGCACGTGCCTCAGAGATGACAGACTGTTGAAAAGAAACATCCTTATGTATCCTCCTGCATATGGTCAGTCCCTAGCCATAGAGTACAGTCAGGGATAACTCCATTGAGAAACCTTTAGGTCCAGAGATTGAAGCCGCTGTGCTTCATACTGTAGATGTGATCAGTTTAGGTCTAAACATATAATAAGATTTCATTTGCAAAAACCTATATCTCTGTTTTTTGTCATTTTCATAAAAGAGTTTCTTATTGTGCATTCCAGTTATATTATCGTATAGCTTACGCTCTGCTCTCTAGTGGAACTATCCCTTTATCCAATCTAATAATGAAAAAAAATTCTCCACATGTACACACCCATCCGCCTGGCCACACTCACATCCGCTCCTCTACATAAGCGGGGTCGTGGTCACACTAACAGCTCCTTCCCTATTTTCACCACGTAAAGTGCCTGTATACACCACTTTAAGTTTAGTGCCGAAATAGTTGTTGGTAAGGAGCTACGTTGACATTGTATCTTTGTTTTTTTCTCTCTCGCAATTTTATGAAAAAAACTAAGAGATAATGTCTTCACCGTCGGAGGGTCTAATGAATGAATGAATGAATGAAAACTTTATTTAACAGATTGCAGAATGGGTACAATACAGTACGGCTCAATACACACAATTGTTAAGGGGATGCAGACCTGAGAAAGACGTTTGTCTTGTTTCCATCAGGGTCCCCCATTTTCAATTCATATAGACATTTATGACATACACAACATACATGACATTTATGGCATAGGGACATATAGGTATTTAGTACTGATACATTTGTGACATAAACGGTATTCAAATATACAGTACTGTTACCCCTAGATCCTGACAGAGTATATACATATGATGGGGAGGGGACTGTACATTAGGAGGGGGTGGGTGGGTGGGAGAGAAATATACATACGGCGGGGAGGGAATATATACATGCAGTGGGGAGGAGACTGTCTATTAGGAGGTGGTGGGGGTTTTGGGCATTTACGGTGGCCAGTTTCGAATTGCAGCCTCCCGTAGGTGCTCTTTAAGAGCGGCTTTGAATGTGGGTAGGGATTCACATTCCTTTACAGCTTTGGGTAGGGCGTTCCACATTGATGTGCATTCGTGTTCTGACCGTCTTGGTGGCGCTCTCTGTGATGTTTTGGATCGACACGCGTACCTACCCCCCTCTTAGGACTGGGGATGGCGGCGTGACTAGGACACAGGACTGGTTCTGGTCGCGCCGGACCAGGTCAGTTAACCCGTTGTCCGCCGGGGTGCAGATCTGCTGTTCTGGTACCCTGAAGGACTTTCCGGGGGGGAAATGCCGGGTCGGCCCGGGTGTCGCAGGGATTGATGTTATGGATGTGTGTGTCATAGATATGTCACTACGAGTTGTCCTTCACAGAATGCTTGGTCCATATTGTATTGTACCTTGCGCTGTGCTAAGGGGACTGGTCCTTCTCCATTCGTTTTCGCCCCTCCCTTCCCCTGCTGGGAGGGGGCTGTCGAGGAGGTTTCTATTGAACCCCTCTGGCATCCCTGTGTACGTCCCGGTCCGCTGGGCCCAGGTCCGGACTTGTTCTCGTCGACCTGTTGGCCTGGGTTAACCCCTTTTGAAAACTGAAACACTTGTACTGCCTGTATAGCTGGTGTATACGCGCAGTTGTGTTTCTGAGTTGTTTCTTGGGGGGTTAAGGGAACAACCGCCTCCTGTTAAACTAAACATAGGGGGGTGGTTGATTCCCCGGTGTGTTGGTAGCAGAGTCGACTCTGGGGTTGAGGCCGGGCTTGACCCCGTCTGCCCGCGAGTGTGCCCCCGCACTTTTCATGACATCTGCCAATCATGTCAGCCTTCTCTTGGACCTCGACCTCTCTAAGGGGTCGGGTTTGTGGAGGTTGCGACATGGTGCACAGCATACCGAACGCCCCTTCCGCCGGGGGGGGGGTGTTTCACAGTAGACCCCTTAGGCGCCTGTCTAGTCCGCAGTGCTCGAGTTATGCTCTTGGGCCTGTTGCCTGGATTGAGGGATCAACCTCTTGGGGGTTGTCTCCGGTGCGCCGACTGGCCCAACAGTATTGTGGGGGTGTAGCCTCTGTGGAGTGCTTCAGGGCGGCGTGCTGTAGGGGGGAAGGGCCTGCTCTTGGATTGGGCCCTGTCCGATACGCTGGCGATTTGGGGGGTGGTGTCACCAGTGACCGTCTGGTGGGGTCTCAATGCTACGGCATCGTTGGCCTCACCGGGCCCCCTTTTTTTCGGGGGGTCCTGGCCCTCAGGCTGTTCCTGGGGCTGGGTCCTCCACGCTCCGCTGCTATGGCCTTGCCACGGGGTTGGGTTCTTGACCTTTGACCCCGTGATGTTGGGGGCTGTGATGGGGGTGTTTTTTCTTCCCGTTCGTTCCCTAGTGGCATGTGGGATGCGCGCCTGAGTGGTCGCGGGTCCTTCTGTGTGAAGGTAAGTCCCACGATCTGCTCACCCTGTGCGTTTGAGGTGCTAAACCCTCTTCGCACAGTCGGATCCGATTCCCTCCCGTCCCCCTCTATGGGGGGTCCGGGGGCTTGGGTCCTCCCCGGTTCTGATGGTTGTGGGGGGCCTCAGCGGGTACATCTGTCGAGCTTCCGCTCTGCTCAGCTCCTGTGTTCCACTAGAGAGCAGAGCGTAAGCTATACGATAATATAACATACGGCAGGGCTATTCAACTGGCGGCCCGCGGGCCGGATGATTCTGACCGGCCCGCCAAAGATTACATGATAAGAAAAAAAAAGAAAAAATGTTTTAACTTTTTTCTTTTCATGTCAACGTTAACACTTTGATTGCCCAAGGTTAAATTCATGATATACCATCCCTTGTCAGCTCTATTTAACATGGAGAAGTTCCCCTTCTTTGCAGGGCTATAACTTTTTAAATTCTATTGCTAGATTGCCATTATTAGGGCCCATTCAATGTCCTATATGTATTGTTCATGGTGTAGCAACGTTAAACTTTTTCATTCACATATTCATACTAAAATATGGTCTAAAGTATAAGTATGTTTTCATCTCTTTCTGCAGCTTTCTCCAGAACGTGATTTATAGCCCCAAATGCATTATATTGATGATCAAATACAGTTTGGTAGGAATCTGTGCGAGATCAAAAATTTCAACTGGACGTACTTCTAGAATTTACTACACGTCATCTGATGTTGACCGGATGGGCGAGGGGGCGTTTATAATTCCGTGGGCAACGTTATACCATTCATCTAATGTGGGTCATATGTTCATCATAGCAGTTTATATCGAACACGGTAATACTACACGCTAAAACTCACCCCAGTCTCCTCGGGCCGTTGGGCGATCAGCGTGGAGTAGACAGTTTTCGATTATGGGATGTTGAAATGCCCGATCTATTTCCAGGTTGTATAATAGTATATACGTCCAAATCATGTTGTTTTTTCGAGTTATTTCCACCGATCGATGTTCACTGTGTGAAGACAGAGTCTCTCTAACATTAGCGAGTGCCCGGACCCCATATGAAGTGAGTCCTGCCGGTTCAAAGGTTGATATCCGGTTTCGATCTGCCGATCGGCCACCAGATGGTGCTCTTGAACCGCTAGAGGGTTGAGAGGAGATCAGCACTGTGTGTCAAGGCTCCAGAACGGAAATATGATTTCGATCACAGATTTTTGAAATATTGATATCAAAGACGAGTTACGGCGTCCTCTGCAACTTGAGCATGGCGGGGAATGACGAGTTCCGGCGTTTTCGGCAGTTAAAGTGTTAACATGCACAATTGAGCCAAAAGTCACTCAATTAATGACAGATTTCATTGATAAATTGAGGGAAAACTTTGCAAGTCGATTTGATGAATTTGACATGTCCAGAGAATTGATGCATTTTGTGAGCAACCCATTTGCCAATGTAGCTGCTATTTCCACAAAAGGACAAGAGTTCCTTGCATCACTTCACATTGATGAAGGTCTCCTGCAACTTGAAATAATTGACATGCAAGCATCATCTGCTCTGAAGCAGGCACTTGAGAATGAATCCACCACAACATTTTGGATAAAGTGTATTCATGTCAAGACATTCCCCAAAATAAAAATGCTGGCAATATCTGTGCTAACAATGTTTGGCTCAACATACACCTGTGAATCCAGTTTCTCTCACATGAATGCCATTAAAACAAGCAACCGTGCCTCCTTGACAAATGAGCATTTGCATCACTGTTTGCGGGTAGCCCTCACTTCCTATGAATCAAATCAAATCAAATTTATTTATAGGGCCCGACAACACACGTTAATGTCCCCATGGGCCGTACAGGTCTTCTTTAAACAAGTCAAGAAGACAACATAACAATAAGTCAAGAACAGAACAAGAACACCATAGGGTCCAAACATTTTTTAGATGAATGCAAATAAATGAAAGAATGCAAGCACTCCCAGACATACCCCACGCGAAGGTAAGGAAAAACTCACTAAAACCTAACAATAGGGAAAAAAAGCTCCACAGGCAATGTGGAGGAGAGAAACCTTAGAAGGGCCGTTCAAGGGGGGATCTCCCTTCTTAGATGTCGGTGATAGTAGTGTTGCAGACGGACAGTTGGTAAGCATGCACTCATGTGTGTGGTGAAACACAGATGAGTGCATGCAATAGCAACTGTACATTTTGAAAAATTAAAGATAGAGCTAATAGCGATAGCAACTGAACATTTTGAAAGATTAAAGATAGAGTTGATAGCGGATCTATTTGAGGCACAGGGGCGGCGCAAGAGGGTCAATGAATGACCCTCTTTCTCTGCCATTGCCCAGTCAAAGAAGTGCAATCGCTCTCATTAGATGTGTGTATGTAGGCTAGGCCTGTCTGCCCCCCACCCCCCTGATGTTTGAGAGTTAAGAGTGGACAATAAGTGCTAATAAGATGCTGTGATTTGCTGTTGTTGCACAGACATGAAGCACTTTTTCATAAGCTCAGCTGCACTATAAATGTGTTTTTTTGTTCAAGTGTTGATGTTAGAATGTTCAGATGCACATCATGCACTTGTTTGTTTTTTATTTTATTTTTATATTGAAATGTTGAAGAGGAGATGTTGCAGTTGTTGCACAGTCATAAATGAAGCACTTTTTGCAGGAGATGTTGCAGATGTGGCACATAAATGAAGCACTTTTTTTTTAAAAGTATACTACTTTTGCAATGTAGTTAAATAAAAGTTGTGAAAATGTGGTTGCGTGTTGTGTCAAGTGTACATATATTCATAGCACGGGGAGGCGCGGTGGCAGTCCGGCCCCTGGCCCCTTGGGTTTCTGACAATGTGGCCCCCTGAACAATTTAGTTGAATAGCCCTGACATACGGTTATCCTATAACCATAGTTATACGAGTGTAGCGAGCGCTCTGCTCTGACTCACTGAGGACCCCGTGGTCTTCGCCTTTGGTGGTGAAAGACTTGGGAAGGAGCCGTTAGTGTGGCCACGACCCCGCTTATGTAGAGGAGCGGATGTGGGTGTGGCCAGGCGGATGGGTGTGTACATGTGGAGAAAAATGATTCATTATTAGATTGGATAAAGGGATAGTTCCACTAGAGAGCAGAGCGCTCGCTATACTCATATAACTATGGTTATAGGATAACCGTATGTTAATATCAATAAAATTGCAGCTGAATTGTTTTGATCAAGTAAAAATAACATAACAAAATACAGGTAACTTTATTGAATAATTGTTTTATTGCAAATTAAAGGTAACTTTTTTAGCAAAGGCAGATAACGACACAGTCATAATTTTCAGCTTTTCTCTTCTTCTAAAGTAGTTGTCAAATTGTATGTTTTTGAACTTGTGCACTGTCCCCAACTTGAGAAGGATATTGTATGTTCACCTGAAGGGTTAACTGGGTTTCACTCAAATGACCAGACCGAATTACCTTTTCCCCTTTATTGATATTCAAAGGTTTTTCCATTCATTCACCCATTTTTTACTTCAGCCATGTTTTAGCCAGTAGATGGTTTTGGTCTTTAGCAGAATAATTAAGCTAAAAAACCTTAGCATAGAAACACAGAAAAAAGCAAGCAATAAAATACACACATGTAGAAGTTTAACAGTCAAAGTAAATTAAATGACTCTCTACCATAAAACATTGCTGGTGCTCTACATTATGCATCATATAACTCAGTTATCTAAATTAGCTATGCAACATAAAGATCACCACTCTTGTGACTAATCTTATATTTCATACCGGCTTCGCGTCTTGCTTCGCCTATTGGACTATGCACGACTATGCATTGCACGTGTCTATTGCACACGTTGAAATAACTTTTCATGCACCTTACAGTACATCTACCTAGCCACACCCACTTCCGTAGTATATAACCAGGTGTAGTGGCCATGCTCACCCTTCCTCACTATTTCACGTGAAAGGACAGCATGATCTGCAGCGCTGTACAAGAGTGTTTCGAAAAGAAAAAGAAAAATATATATAGTGACCGTAAGATGGACAGAGTTCCACCACCACAACAGTCCCTTTCGGGGCTACGTCACCCTGCTCTTGTGGGGAATCTTTGGACCGGCGTGCTCTCACTGAGAGCTTGCAGGTGTCCAGAGTAGACGTGGCGGAGGATAGGAGTGTGATGCGGCCGCTGTGTGTCCTTCTGGCGGTGTCTTGGGGACGAAGCGGGTTTCGCCTCCGGGCCTCTTGACCTCAGTTCCCTTGATGGCTGACGACCTCAGCCTCACTCTCGGGGTATGCGCTCAGCGCACCAATCCGTCGGAATGCGAGAGCAGCGGCCAGTCTGTGGGGGTAGGCTACGGGTATCTTAAAGCCGGGACCGTAGCCCCGTCCTCAGACAAAATGGAAGTGGTACATTTCCCTGGGTGTTCTTCTCTATCTAAATAAATAGAGATGAAGGACCCCGAAACGTACGTTCTGTGTGGCGTGTCAGGGCTAACCACCCCGACCGCACAGCATGTATCCCTGGCGGAGGGGATGCAGTAAATTATTTCTGCAGCTTTCCCCCAGGGTTATCATGGTTGTGGCCGCAGCCTGCGATATTGAGCTCCCTAGGGAGAATACGCGCCCTGATCAGGCGCTAGTGTGCATTTGACCCTCACCATGAGATTGTGTCAAATGTGAGGAGTTTTTAACAAAACATAAAAAGAGCCCTACTTGTCCTTAAAACGGCACAGGTGTGAGGCTGGGTCTGGGGGCTTTAGACCGCTGGGCGCGCTTTGATAAGCCGCTTGCCTCAGTCTTTTGCCCGAGATGATGTGCGCTCTGATCAGAAGCTTTTTACCTATAGTTAAACGGGCGCGCGTAAAGTGGCAGGTTGGCAGATAAAGCCAACGCCGCCGCTGTGCATGCGTGTCATTGGACGTATTTATCAGAGAAGAGGTGCGTCCAGTGATACATCGTATTTATCAAAGGTGGTGGTGGGCAATGCGGTCTTGGATCTCAGAGATGCCGAGACCCTTGCCCGGGCCTCCGGGGCTATACTGCACTTAAAGGATAACTCCACTTTTTTTTTTAAATTAGCTTATTTAACATCTTCCCTGGAGTTAGACAAGAAGATGCATACCTTTTTTGTCTCTGTGCGTGCATTTTAGCTTTGGGAATAGACGCTCCATTAGCATAGCTTAGCTTCATCACTGGAAGTGAGGCAGGACAGTAGCCTTACAGTGCCTTACAGTGTATTGCAAGGTCTGACATTGACCAAACTTGATATGCATGACCTTGGTGGGCTCTAGGTCAACTCCTGAAAAGGGGGTCAATGTCAGACCTTGCAATCAAAAGTTAGGGGGCGCACTGAAATTATGGCAAGGGTTATTAGCCCCCTAACTTTTGATTGCAAAGTCTGACATTGACCCCCTTTTCAGGAGTTGACCTAGAGCCCACCAAGGTCATGCATATCAAGTTTGGTCAATGTCAGACCTTGCAATACACTGTAAGGCACTGTAAGGCTACTGTCCTGCCTCACTTCCAGTGATGAAGCTAAGCTATGCTAACGGAGCGTCTATTCCCAAAGCTAAAATGCACGCACAGAGACAAAAAAGGTATGTATCTTCTTGTCTAACTCCAGAGAAGATGTTAAATAAGCTAATTTCCCAAAATGTTGGAGTTCCCCTTTAAGCTGGTTTGGGGGACCCTGCTGTTTTTATCATAAATCGATCAATACAGACCGTATTAATTAATGTTTTGTTTATTTTTCAAATGTAGCCAAGAGTAAAGACCTTAACCCTATCAAAACAGCAGTCAAAGTGTATATTTTCAGCATTTGTTTACCAATGTTTTTAAGATAAGAATTTATCTGAAAAATTTGAATTATATCTTTAAATTTAAATGACTACATCCAGATTTAGCTGCCATTGGAAAGTGGAGCTTTGTCCCTATCCATAGATGTATGATTTGGCCATAATAAGGTCAATGTAAATTTTTTATGTATAATTCAAATGGATTATCATTTATTACTACAAATCCTTCCGTTTAATCATCTTCCCTTTATTAATTTGCTTAGATTTTCTGTACACTTGATCTCAAGAAGGTGCTGAATGAGCTCAGTGAGCGAAATCATAAGAACCTCAATTATAACATGGTGTTATTCACCGGCAAAAAAAACATAATTTATATTCTCCTTTGTTTCATCACAAAGTGTGGTAGAGTACAGGGGAGGGGGGGGTGTTTCATGATGAGAAGGGAATAAGCTTTTAAAGTGCCCTAAACACTGTTTACTGTTTTGTGATGATAGGTCGGTATAGAATGATGTTGTGCAGAATAATTTAAGGTGTAAAATAATGTTTGTGAAAATGATCACAATTAATTGGTTAAAACCCAGTCCCCCAACACATAACCAATGGCTAAACAAAGTTAAAGAAATTCAGGACATGGAGACCGGAGAGGATGACTCATCTGATCAGGTTGCAAGGTGAACAGTTCGATAGAAAGTGGGCTTGTATAGAGCGAATAGGGCTATAAAGGCACCGTATTATTTATTTTCATCTTATTATTTTCTATCTTATCCCCCATTTTATTGTCATTTTCTTTTTTAAATGGTTTGATCCACACATGTAGTATTATTCTGGTTTACCTGTTTTTATTTAAATTTTTATTTATTTAAATTTTTATTTTTTTAGGCCCCTTCCCCTTCCCCAAGCATAGCTGTCTCTTAATGACACGGTACAGACATGATGTTAATTGAGAACGAGTTGTAAAGTATATCTGCATATCTGTACTGTCTTGATTTTGTGCTGAATAAAAAAAAAATATATGAACAAAAAATAATAATAATGTTTGTATTATCTTATTTGGCGGTTACCAAAGTCACAAATGACTTACTGCTCTCTCTTGACTCAAACCTCACTTCTGTGCTCTTATTGCTTGATCTCAGTGCAGCCTTTGACACTATCGATCACTCGATTCTTCTAGGTCGGCTTGAGAATCATGTTGGCATTCGGGGTCTCGCACTAGCTTGGTTTAAATCCTATTTAACTGATAGAACACACTGCGTGGTCTATAATGATTTAACATCTGAGACCCTCCCAGTGCAATGTGGTGTCCCACAAGGCTCTGTCCTGGGCCCTTTGCTATTTTCGATTTACATGCTACCCCTCTGCGATATCATACGCAAATTTGGCATAAACTTACATTTTTACGCTGATGACACCCAATTATATATACCTATTAAGCCAAATGATTCCTCCCAACTACAAAACCTTGAGGCCTGCTTGCTTGCCGTCAAAAAATGGATGTCGCAAAACGTTCTACTCCTTAATGCAGATAAAACTGAGATGTTAATTGTTGGCCCCCCAAACCACAGAGGCCTGTTTCAGGACATCTCCCTCAACTTTGATACCTGTCATGTATCCCAGAGCTCCACCATAAAAAACCTCAGTCATTTTTGATTCCTCCCTCTCATTTAATGCACATATAAAAAATGTCACCAAAATTGCATTCTTCCATCTTCGTAATATCGCAAAAATTCGCCCCATTTTAACTCTGGCTGATGCTGAAACCCTGATTCATGCTTTTGTCTCATCACGTCTGGACTACTGTAATGCACTTTTTTCAGGCCTACCTAATTCAAGGATAAAAAATCTTCAACTTGTGCAAAATGCGGCTGCACGGATACTAACTAGAACTAGAAAATTTGATCACATCACACCAGTTTTGTCCGCCCTACACTGGCTTCCTATCCAAGCCCGATCTGATTTTAAAGTGCTACTCCTCACCTACAAAATTTTAAATGGGCTTGCACCGCTTGTATCCGATCTCATCTCCCGATACTCGCCCGCTCGTGCTCTGCGCTCACAAAATGCGGGGCTTCTATCGATCCCTAGGGTTAAAAAGAAATCCGCCGGCCACAGAGCCTTTGTCTACCGCGCTCCCTACCTGTGGAACAAATTACCTGCCGTCATCAGGGGCGCCTGCTCTGTCGAAGCTTTTAAATCCCTGCTTAAGACCCATCTTTTCTCTCTCTCCTTCAACCTACCCTGATCTCACCTGGTCGGGGACTGACCTTTAGATTAATCTGTCTAGTTTAGTTAGGAAGGTTATTTTATTTTCCCCCATGTCTGCTCTTTTGCAGCACCACAAACATGGGAACTCTCTAACTCCTCCCCCACCCCTTCCCCCCCCTCCCTCCCCCCCCTTCCCTCCCCCATCTATCTGAGTGCCCGTCTCCTAGCGCTGACTAAGGTGATGGATGCCTCGGGGTCTTGGCCAAGATTGCAGTGACTGCTCTACTTGCACCACCGAGGCCTTGGATCAGTTACTTACCGTCGTCTGTCCGTGGTCCTGTCAACTGATGTGTCGACGCGGTTTCATTGCTGGGTTAAGTACTTCTATTCTATTCACATAATATGCTTACTTCATATATCTACTCCATTCACATATGCTTACCACTTGTATCTATTGCTATGTCCGCCCACTACAATCACATGAGCTGTCTAACGCCTGTCCCGTCTCCCTGTCCCCCCGTGAGTTGCTGTCCTGGAGTGCTGACCGGAGTGTCGGACGTCCCGTGATGAAGGCCGGGAGGATGCGACCCCCTCTGCGTGCCCTCCTGTCTCCGGAGGTCTCGTAGTGGTGACCGGAGTGCCGGACATCCCGCGATGATGTCGGGGAGTTCGCGACCCTCTCTGCGCAGCCCCCTATCTCCGGCTGTCCCTGAGCAATGACCGGAGTGTTGAATGTCCCGTGATTAAGACGGGGAGGACGCGACCCTCTTTGCACCGCCCCTGTGCCTCTAATAGATTCGCTATCAGCTCTATCTTCAATCTTTCAAAATGTTCAGTTGCTATCGCTATCAGCTCTATCTTTAATCTTTCAAAATGTTCAGTTGCTATTGCATGCACTCATCTGTGTTTCACTACACACTTGAGTGCATGCTTACCAACTGTTAGTCTGCAACACTACTATCACTGACATCTAAGAAGGGAGATCCCCCCTTGAATGGCCCTTCTAAGGTTTCTATCCTCCACACTGCCTGTGGAGCATTTTTCCCTATTGTTAGGTTTAAGTGAGTTTTTCCTTACCTTCGCGTGGGGTATGTCTGGGAGTGCTTGCATTCTTTCATTTATTTGCATTTATTTTAAATTTGTTGGACCTTATGGTGTTCTTGTTCTGTTCTTGACTTATTGTTATGTTTTCTTCTTGACTTGTTTAAAGAAGACCTGTACGGCCCATGGGGACATTAGCGTGTGTTGTCGGGCCTTATAAATAAATTTTATTTGATTTAATTGATTATCTGATTGATTTGGTTTGTGCCTGTAGGAGGAGCTTCCAGGATAAAGCCTGGGATAGAAGCTCCTCTGGAAAAAGAAGTAGAAACAGGCTTGGAAGAGAGACACAGCCGTGCTGAAGCTAGTTCCCATAGCCATGGGTAGTTGTTGCGTGATATATATATATATTTTTTAAAGTGTAATCGTTTTGTATTTTTTGTTTGTATTTAATTATGTTAAATACGGTTTTTGCCCGTTTTTTCCACTGGAGAGCAAAAGAACAGAGAAATTAAAAAACAACCACCGGGTGATGACAACCTGTCTCCGACTACGTTTTTTCCACCGCTTGGCCACATCCTCACACTGCAATTCACTTTCAGACAGCACAGTTCTGGGTAGCAGCCATATTACGTCACCTGACCTGAATACTGCACACTGATTTGCAGTGAACGGATTTATCTGGCTCTATTAAAAAAAACAGCACTGGTGACAAAACTCAGGGTTCATGATGGGCTACTGTATGTCTTAACAATAACTCAACAAGTCAGTTCATTCTTTTTCTCACAAAGATGGCATTTATAGGTTTTTGCTAATTAACTATTCAAATATATAAAAATAATACAGCATTCATAAACAATGCAAAAAAAACAACACAGAATGGGTAAAAATAAAGCACTTATTTTGTATGGATTGTAAGTGTGGTCTCCAAGAAGTGAAAGGTCGAAGGTCAACATGAAGGAATTATTGGTTTAATTAGTTCAGTGCAAAACATACCATAATCACATTCTGGACGGCTCTCAATGTAATAAATCAAAACATACAATACTTTACAATCACACACTAAAATGCTGCACTACTGTATAGGACGGTGTTCTAACGCTCTGAGCAACACTACTCCAATACCATTTTACTTGAGCCATGAATAGGGAGCTTTGGGATTGAAGTGGATTTGCGATACTCTCCAGAGGGTTTCTGACAGGTCATTCACTGCATCATGCATTTTGATCACACACGCACATATATGGCTTGGACAGCAATGCTGCACTTTCCCTATACATAACAACAAACGATAAAAGCCCTGAGCCTTTGAGTGGCTGATTGAGAAGGCAGGACAGTGAATGAAACAAGACGAAACCAAAAAAAATCTTTCTGAGTACTTTTCAAAGTAATTAAACAAGATCTGCTGGGGTGTTTTCAGAGGGAAATATATATACTGTATATATATATGCTTAACTCATTGGGCGCCAGACCCGAGTAAAGTCGGGTTATCTCGCCAGCGGTTGAGCGCCATACCCGAATATAGTCGGGTTTTCATAGTTTTTTTTATAATTTTTTTTTATTCTATGCAATTTCACGGACCTCTGTGTTACCATACGAAATCATTCTGAGATCCCTAGAGTGCCATACCGGCCGCATCCTGCTAGGTGGCAGTATCGCCCACCCTTTGAAACCTTATTTCACACCGTGTGTCACATCTAATTTCGTCCGGGCGGAGAATTTTTATCAAGCCAAGTAAATCGCTTCATCCGACCACTTTGAAACGCGTTCAACACATTTGAGGCATATCTTGTGCCGCTTCATGTCAGGGACCCGATCGACATCAATACTGGAAATCGCGATCAGACAATTGGAATATTCTTTTTGGGATACGGCACGGTGGTGTAGTGGTTAACACTGTCGCCTCACAGCAAGAAGGTCCAGGGTTCGATTCCCGCTTGGGGACCAGGTTTCCGCGATGCCAGGTACCCAGGTGGGGGATCTCCCAGGCCTTTCTGTGTGGAGTTTGCATGTTCTCCCCCCCCCCCCCCCCGATAAGAGAAACCCAATGGAAAAACATGCACAAGTTCTAGGGATGTCCGATATTATCGGCCGACCGATATTATCGGCCGATATCGGCAGTAAAATGTGATATCGGAAAATATCGGTATCGGTTTAAAAAAAAAATAAAAAATATTTGTTATATATATATCAAGTGAAATTATTAGTTACCTGAAATTATTCAGTTTTTTGGACGGGGAAACCCTGCATATATCGGTATCGGTTGATATCGGTTGATATCGGTATCGGAAATTAAGAGTTGGACAATATCGGAATATCGGTATCGGTAAAAAAGCCAATATCGAGCATCCCTATGCACAACAGATCGCTGACAAAGACTGGCAGGAGCACTTGGATTGGTCCCCGGGCGCGACCCTCGCCGACGCCCTGTCTGCTCCCGGCAGCCCTTGGGGGGAAGGACGATGGGATGGGTTAAGAGCAGAGCTCAATCGCATCGGAGACCCTGAGAGACAATTGCATGTGTGTCTGTGTGTGTGCCGCCCATTGCATGTCGTTGTGTCGTTGCATGCCGAATAAAGACCTCTCTCTAAAGAGGTCCTGCATTATTATTATAGATACCTCCTAGTAAAGGTAAGGACTATATGACATCAATCCTACTTTGATCCAACAATGATTTCACATCGATCGCAACGATCAGTAACGTACTCCAAAACGTATGCCGTTGCTGACGATCAAAGCATGATGAAACATAATACCTATTATATACCTTTGATTTGGAAATAGTAGCGTGTCCAGGCGAGCAACGCCAACGCTTTTAGCAAAATTCACATATCGCTCCATAGCACAGTTACCAGGAATTAGCCAGGATCACTCTGAAACTATACAATATTCACCACGGTATCAATCAATCAATCAATCAGATTTATTTATATAGCACATTTCACATGACGCGTGTCAACGTGTGCTGTACAGAGGGTAGATACACAAGATACATATAGACAACAATCACACTCCGTTTTATGGGAGGGCACACAGGCAAACACATAGAAAAACAGGGCATGAGTCAGTGAACGGGAAAGGCTAGTAGGTAGAAGTGGGTTTTGAGCCTCGATTTGAAGGCATCTATCGAGGGGGCGAGCCTAATGGAGGTGGGGATGCTGTTCCACAATTCAGGGGCTGCGATAGCAAAGGTATAACACACGGACGTATACATGAAAAAAATTATAATTTTGCACATGTTGAACGATGGATAGTTAATGTCAAATGAGCCATAGTATTGTCTCCATAGCTATAATATAGAATATAGATATAGCCCTGCAAACACTGCGACGCACAGTAAAAATCCCTATCTCTTACAGCGGTGGCGCACTGAGTACAAGGATAGCTAAAGCGGCTGGCGCTGAAAGAGTTAACTGTGTGTGTTTCCTCTAGCCCTCTGTGTCATCTCTGCCACAGTTGAACTCGGTGATACTCCGGGAGATGCGCTCCGCTATCGCTCTGCTACTGGCTATGATCAGCCTCCGAGACATCAGGTCAAAGGGCCCCCCTGTTTAAAAACAACATGCATGCAGGTCAAGCCACCGCTCCTCACTCTAAACACCACTAATCACAAATATTAACGACAGCGTTATGAAACAAGTGTTTACACTATACTCAACCATGCACCTTGGTGATTTAACCATTTTGTTTTTGACTGAATACTCTTCGTTGACGTTTTTTTATAAAGTTTTTTTATTTATTTTGATCCGTGACTCACCAGAGATGTCCATGATGACGCCCCCAGCTTCAGTGACGACGGCTGCCCCTCCAGCCATGTCCCAGCAGTGGATTCCCATGTGGTAGTAAGCATCGGCCGCTCCAGACGCCACCAGACACATGTTCACCGCCGCGCTGCCTGGACAGCGGATGCTGTGGACGCACAGATAAGATGTTAGCTGTGGAATTTTTATGTTATTCCAGTCACGTCACTCTGGCCCCTCCCGGTGGCTTGTTTAGAGCATGCTCATTTCACTGTGTGTGTGTTCGTGTTCCCGACTTCACTGTATAATCAGGGACACATTTCAGACTAATTGGGAACAAGGACATGATCCTCGATTGAGGAAAAAGCTCATTCTTGAGCTAGCTAGCGGTTCGAGTTCAGTTTAATTTAAGCTTGAACGTGAAAGTTCCGCGTTGCCGGTCCCGGATGTCGCCCGAAATGTAACCGCACAGAACTGCAAGCACTGCGATTGGCCCACTAGCCTTTCCACATTTACCTTGATCTCTGAGAGATTAGCCAAAAGGTTTGCATGGAACTATAAATGCTCAAACCCCTACAACCACTGCAGATAAAGAGCCTATGTGGAAGTCTAAAACGGCCTTCAGGGTTAGTTTAATGTCAGGGTTAAGCAAGGCTAATATATCTTAGTCACCCAGTGGGAGATGAGGGTATGACACATGCGTAAACTGTGATGGTGCAGTGTTCGGTGCCAAACCTAATAGATTTATTGATTTTAACTGTGCATGCATCATACCCATTTTTCTTCATAGGATATGATGGCCATGTCCTCTCCTTGAGGTTTCCCCCATTTCCAACTTACAAAATAATGATGAGGCCTTTCTCAGCCCTATCTGTGCCATTTACTGGATACATGCAACTCTGGCTAGTTAGCCACAAAACAAATGTAAAGTCAATGGGGCTATGCCTCAAGTCTGTACGAGCCCTGAAATAAATGCTGAAAACCTAAACCATAGAGTATGTTTCAGGGAGTGTAATCATTTCAGTGTGGCCCCACTGACTTTGCATTAGTTTTGTGGACAACTAGCCAGAGCTGTGATCATTAATAATAATCTTTTATATAGCACCTTTCACGAAACCCAAGGTCGCTTTACATAGGGCAATAACAGACAAGAGAAAAACATGGTAGACAGACACACAACATTAAATATAGGAAGCTAGGGATCAAAGGCCATGTTAAAGAGGTGAGTTTTGAGGAGTTTTTTTGAAGCAGTCCAGAGTTGGGGCTTGCAGAGTTCTGCGGGGAGGGAGTTCCAGAGGGTGGGAGTTGCCACGCTGAAAGCTCTGTCCCCGAAAATCTGCAGTCTGGTTCAGGGAATGGAGAGCTGACCAGTGTCCGAGGATTGCAGAGACCGTGACTGAGTGTGGGGGTGGAGGAGGTCAGTGAGGTACTGAGGTGCCAGAGCATGGAGGGACTTGTAAGTGATCAGGGTTTTGTAGGTGATGCAGGATTTGATGGGGAGCCAGTAAAGGTCACTTTAAAAAGGAAAAAAACAAAACCTGTTTTTGTATAGTATAGTTAGGATAGCATAGTGACATTGTATAACTGTATTATTGTATAGTAGTGTACATAGGACTCATTACCTTTTGTATTTTATCTTAGTACGTTTATCATGTCTATTTTATTTCTATTCTATTTTATTCTATTATTCATATTTTTTGCACAATCGAAGCGGGCATGGCCACCTTCACTTGACTATATTTCTTGTGTACGTATGTGATGAATAAACCTCTTGAATCTTGAATGTGGATGAGGGTGGGGGTGATGTGCTGCCAGGTGAGAACCCTGGCAGCTGAGTTTTGAACGTACTGGAGCATGTCCAGGGTTTTGCTTGGAACCCCGGACAGGACCCGATTACAGTAGTCCAGGCGGGAGGTGACGAAGGCATGGATGAGGGTCTCTGCTCTGGAGTCGGAGAGTGATGGTCGGAGTCTGGAGATGTTTCTGAGGTGATAGAAGGCGGAGTCCAGGATGACGCCTAGGTTGTGGACCTTTGGGGAAGGGCAGATGGAGCGGTCCAGGGTGAAATGTCCAACCGTCCGGAGCAGGGCCTTGGGTGCCACAACCACGAGCTTAGTTTTATTGTTGTTTAGTTTGAGGAGGTTAGATGACATCCAGGTTTTTATGTCGTGGAGGCAGTTGACAAGGGAGAATGGGGGGGGCTGGGTGGATGGTTTGGTGGAGAGGTATAGTTGTGTGTTGTCTGCGCAGGAGTGGAAACTGAGGCCGTGGCGGCGGATGATCTGACCGAGGGGGACATGTAGATGGTGAACAGGATTGGGCCAAGTGCAGAACCTTAGGGGGAACCTTGGTTGACTGGGGCCAGGGTGGAACTGGAATCACCGATGGTGATGAACTGTTTACGGGTGGTGAGGTAGGACTGAAACCAGGAGAGTGCTGAGCCAGTGATGGTTGGAAACTAATTGGTGAGTAGGAAACAATGCTAGGGGTCAAACATTCTGAACTTACCTTTTAAGCATGTTTTGGTAAAGGTTATGAGCCAGGGGATGAATGTACTGTATGTCAATGCAATGTTCCCATATTTTGCTTAGATAAATGTGTGCATTTGTGTGTGTATGTGTGAGTGAGTGAGTGAGTGAGTGAGTGAGTGAGTGAGTGAGTGAGTGAGTGAGTGAGTGAGTGAGTGAGTGAGTGAGTGAGTGAGTGAGTGAGTGAGTGAGTGATTGGGTGATTGAGTGAGTGAGTGAGTGAGTGAGTGAGTGAGTGAGTGAGTGAGTGAGTGAGTGAGTGAGTGAGTGAGTGAGTGAGTGAGTGAGTGAGTGAGTGAGTGAGTGAGTGAGTGAGTGAGTGAGTGAGTGAGTGAGTGAGTGAGTGAGTGAGTGAGAGAGTGAGTGAGTGAGTGAGTGAGTGAGTGAGTGAGTGAGTGAGTGAGTGAGTGAGAGAGAGATAGAATGCGGTCTAACCCATGGACAGGGATGCTGAGGATGGTCTTCATGTTCGCCATCATTGTTTTAAAGTGCTCAGGGTTCTTCTTGAAGCCCATCTCTGTCAGGACCAAGGACTTGGTGATGTCTGCACATGGAGATAAAAGGAGAAAATGGATGAGACGGCAGAAAGGCTCAAGACCACGCTGTGTGGAGAAAAACAGCAAAGCAAAAACAATAAACCTCAGTGTGCTAAATTTGCATAACTACTGCTTCACTTTGTAAAGACACTGAAAGAAACGGCCCAATGGAATCATTTCTCTATATCTACAGTATGGCTGATGAGTCCACCTGGTGGCTCTCGTTACACATACAGTATCATTGCCTGAAGTTAATTTCCTGGTACCTTCTTGGCCGGACACTTTGATAGGGACTCCGTTGCAGAACGCTCCCTTCCCTTTACGCGCTGTGTACATCTTGTCTTCGATGCAGCTGTAAACAATCCCAAACTCTATCTGACACCAAGATGCGACACAGAGAGACAAGCATTGAGACCATGTGGTGCAGGAGACTGTATAAATTTGCAATGGTTGGTGGGTAAAACACAAGTCATACTATAATACTATATGTGGGTATATACTATTTCACCTTAATGTGAACATTTGTAACGTGAGGTTTATATTTTCCATGCAACACATAAATTACTCCAAAGCTGACACCCACAATGTGAAAACAATATTTAATACTGAAAACTGAAACCCTACCTCTTTCTTCACAGTGAAGCCAATTGATACGGACACAAAGGGGAACCTTAAAAAAAATATATATATATATTTAAAAGATAAACAAAATGCTTGAAGCAGTACATTTAATTAAGTCCTTGAGCATTTGAGCTCAGAGGAATCAATTCCTATTATTATCAGTTGACTTTCATCTAGGTAGGCTAATTATACTTGACAGACGGGTCAGACCAAGAGAGATGCTAATTAAGATTAAAATAGTCCTGATGAACTACTAGATCAAAACAAATCCACTGTGGTACTTAGTTTCTGGATGGTTCAGTAGCGTTGTGTTCACTAAAGGTGAATGCCACCTGTTTCAAGAATGTTACATGTTATTTCTGTACACTGGGACAGTTCTGTCCACATCTGTGAACAATACTCTCATAATGCTAGAAATCAGAGAGAGAGGACCCTACATTTTGTGATGGCACCTAGGGCTGCTCGATTATGGCAAGAATCCTAAGCATGCTGCTGTGAAGGAAGCGTGCGCTGCATTTATGACACAAGACAAAATTAGAGCAACACGGTACAAGGCACAATAATAGTTGTATCCTGATTATCTTGTTTTCACGATCGTGGGAAGCCAAAATCATAATTGAAATTGAAACTGGATTAATCACCCAGCCCTAGCAACTAGATGTAAAATCTGGTGCTGTTCCACAAAAAATGAATGTGGCACTTTATTGTTGTTAGGAAGTAGGAACCTAATTTCATGCTCCAAGTTAGGTTTATATTCTAGCACTAGTATAAGTTTAAGAGGTCACACAGACATGTTATGGCTCCAGTGCATCTTCACTGTCTGTGGGGGTACTTTGTGTGCACATGTGTGGCGCATGTTTATGAAATTGCCTGGACCATCCAGGGGCACAGGGATAACACACATCCTTAAAAACGGTTGGCGTTCCCATTTTAAATGTATGGCTAGCGCTGGGCATCGGGGCAGTACCTGTGAACAAAGTTGGTTGTGCCGTCAATAGGATCTATAATCCAGGTGGGATGGTCAGTTAGGATGCTGGGGGCCCCTGCTGCCACTGACTCCTCCCCTATGAAGCTTTAAAAAGGACACAGTGTCAGAGATGCAAAACATTCATCATTATATTACAAAGCTGGTACATCTATGTCTGTGGATGAGAAGTGAATGTAATCTACTAGACACTTTTGGCAGGTAGACAACCAGACTATTTTCTATTTTAAAATGGAAGAATGACTGAAGGGATGAATTTATTTATTTATGGATGTAAAAATTATATTTCGTTCCCAGGTAAATACCATCCGTCTCCTCTCTATTTCATTCATTCAATCTTTATTTATACTAGAGTAATTTACAGTGCCGTAGAGATGTTACATTCACAAGTGTCACAGTGCGTTCATAAATATAAAGACATCAGACAATCAGAATAATTAAGAGCACATTTTAAAATACATTAAAAATATATTTGGTTTAAAGAATAAAATAGCTAAAAATTCAAACAGAGGTAATAATTTAAAAACAATTACATATTGACCTGATTGGTCATTATGGTTCTAAACCGACCCATAGACACTAGAGTGTCTAGTTTCAGTGTTTCCTGCAGGGTATTCCATGATGTAGGGGCAGAAAAGCCCAAAGCAGATCTACCAAGTTCAGTACAATCTACATTTACAGGGAGATGAGGTGGAGTTCAGGTACCTGTGGGTGGGGTACCTCTCCTTGATAGAGGAGATAATGAGTTGCTCCACCCTCTGGTCCGTCTCCGTCACCAGGTCCACAGGAGAGCTCTTCTGCATGATTGCGATGTCCTTCTGGAGCGCTTCACGGATCACCTGGCAGCAACACAATGACAGCTAAGTCAGTCAGGGGAGTCCACTGCATGACTGGCTTCATCTGTTTAAATTAAAGGTGTTAAATTATTCTAGTGACATCGCAACCCCACATAGAGGCACGCACGGCAGACCTGATGTGTCGAATCTGGAAAGTTTGTAGACAAATAGGTGGCATTCTGCCGTTTGCAAACTTTTCTGATTTGACTAGTCAGGTCTGTGGGGTGCGATGTCATCAGCTTGCATCATTGTGCAGCAAAAGTTCATATTATGGAAAAACTAAACCATTAATCACACATTTAACACAACCAGCAGCCATAGAAAAAGTAGTAGGAGCCTGTCAGCAAGCCAAGAGTAACCACAGAGCAAGCTTTTGATAGTGTCCATCCAAATGGAAAAACACTATCAAAAGGTGCTGGTCCCCTGAAACCAACGGCATGAAGCCTAATCGATATTGAATCGAATGCGGGACCTTGTGAATAAAAAACAAATTGGGTAATAATTGCCACTATGGTTTTTGAAGGCTAAAAAAATACTTGCCCCATTGGATTGGATTGTAGCCTGGTGAGAGGAGGCACAGTTCTAAGTTTCTCAAGATAAAAGCAACCGGACTTCCGGTTTGGCGAGGAGCAGGTGAGCAGCTGCAGAACAGAGCTCCCGGTCCAAAATTCAAGAAAGGTGATAAAAAGTTATAAAACACGATAAAAAGTAACAACTCGAAGATAAAAGAACGATGACAAGACCCAGTGCACAAAACTCGAGGAGAAGTGAGAGAAGAATGACCCCTGACAAAGAAAATACAACAAAGGGAAAGGTACAACACGAGGGGATGACGCAACAGGTAAAGCAAGACAGCATAACGTTAGACAACAGCGAGGCCTGGCTGGATGACGAAGCTACAAGCTAACATGGAAGCTAACACGATGAATATGCAAGCTAGCATTCGGATCGGGCTAGAAGCAATACAGAACGCCAACGATGCCAACATGCAAACCAACACGCAGACCGGACTCGATGCAATACAGAATATTCAGAGGAGCATGGAGGCTAATTCAAAAGAAATAAAACAAATGCCCCCCCCCCCCCCCCCCCCCCCCAAAAGAAGGACAAAGAGAAGCTGGATACACCTGGACCAACCAGGACTCATGCACCGAGGTCAACCGGACCATCTGAGATGCAAGCACGGAGATCGCCCAGACCGGCCAAGATTCAAGCATTGAGGCCACACACACCAACCGGGATTCGCGCGCCGAGATCAACCAGACCAGCCAAGATTCAAATATCGAGATCTCACACACCAAACAGGACTCAAGCACTGAGGTCACACACACCAACCAAGATTCAATACCACATATGCATATTATTTGATAATGAATAGATGTTATGACTCGAGACACACTACAAATACCACACAAACCACTGAGAATACAGACAAGGTAAACACATTAGTTGGGAAAATTGATTCGGGACATATAATATAAATATCACGCACTAGACTAAACTGAAGACACTAACACACATGACGCACAACTAAGACGGTGGGGAACAAGGCTAAACACATTCGGAGACATGACCGGGAGCTCTGGAACTGTACTATCATATGAAAGATATAAATTCAAATAAAATGTTGGACAATAATAGGGGCATTGGAGAATCCCCATGGGGGATATCTCCGTCGTTATAGGAGGGGCCCTCTCCAGGAGAGCCTTACCCCTCCAGCCCGCCAACGGGGGTAAAAAACCTGGGAAGTGCCAATTGTCTTTAGTCTTTTTTTCTGAGTTATGTTAGAATAGCAGTTGCTTTAAATGTGCACATGGACATTTGTGAAAGACAAGAATTAAAAAAAAATTGGACAATAATAGAAGCTTGGAGAATCTCCATTGGGGATATCTCCGTCACTAGGGGGGGGGGGGGCTCTCCCTAGGAGAGCTGATTCCCCTCCAACCCACCAACGGGGGCAAAAAGTGCTAATCATATAGCTTATTTTATTTTCATTTCATTTTTTAAGTCATGTTAGAATAGCTGTTGCTATAAATGTACATAGTGATATCAGTGGCATGGGAGGTACAGAAGTGGGCAGGCTTTGTTCAGTGGGGGGGAATGTCGGGGGGAGATACCATCGTTCCCGCGGTTCGACCCGGGAGAGGGGGGCCTTGCATGTTGTGGGGTCGATAAGTGTGGGGTGGGGCCCCTTGGGGCCCTCGGCCGCCGTGGCCTGGGCGGTCTGGTCGCTGGGCCGCGGGGACACCGGGCCTGGGGTCACGGGGGGTCTGGGGGCCATTGAGGCGTGGTGATCTGGCCTACTGCTGGCCTGGGCTTGGGGTTCTCGTGGGCCGGGGGCCTGGCGGTCGGCGGGGACGGGTGGGGGCTCCGGGTGCTTGGCTCCACGTGGTGGACCTGGGATATGGGGGTGTTCTGTTTCTAGGGGAGGATGGCGGGAGGGAGGGGTTTCTCATAAGGGGGTCAGAGCGGCTGGGCTTAGCCCAGTGGGGTCTTGTGTGTTGTGGGTTCGGGGTGCGTGGGGTTGGGTTCTTGGTGACATGGGAAGTAGCGGGCTTGGCTCGGTGGGGGGGAGGGCCCTCTCCTCTCCTCTATTGGGCCTGGCCCAATTTAATTCAAGGGACCCGTGTCGTGCTGGGGGCTCAGCTCCTCGTGTGGCGGACCTGGGATATGGGGGAGTCCGACGGGCTTAGCTCAGTGGGGGGGACTATCGGGGGAGGGGGGCCATCGTTTCGGCGGTTCGGCCCGGGAGAGTGGGGTCTTGTATGTTATGGGGTCGATGTACGTGGGGTGGGGTTCTTGGTGACATGGGGGGTAGCGGGCTTGGCTCGGTGGGGGGGAGTCGCTCCTTCCCTCCACTGAGCCTAGCCCAATTTAATTCAAGGGTCCTGTGTCGCTGGGTGCTCAGCCCCGAGTATAGCGGACCTGGGATATGGGGGAGTCCTATTTCTCGGTGTGGATGGCGGGGTCCCTCTTAACACTTTGAGTGCCAGCAGGGGGCGCCAGAAATAGCTCTTGAGTGCCAGCGCTGTAGTCAATGGGAGGGCGAGCACATTTGCGAACGCATAAACTATATCTTAAATTGTCTAATACGCCTGTCGCTTATCAATGACTTGTTTGCAGTCAACATTGTCGAAACGGATTTTTTTTTAAATCGGTACATTTCCGTTTTATACCATTTTGAAAAACGCTTGTTTTATTTTTATTTTTTGTATTTTCTTTTTTTATTATTTTTTAAACAAACATATAAACAAACATGACAACACAAGATTAGATATACAAGCATTAATTAACAGTGCACATCCAATGAAATCGCCATTTAGTTAAATGTCTTATACGAGATATACCCCTAATACCTGCTATCTAATACCCTACACACATATGCTCTTGCTCGCACCCCCCCCCCCCCCCCCCCCGGACCCCCCATTGGATAATCCATCCATTATCATTCGCTCCTAACCAGACACTACCATTATATGCTAGCTTTTATTCTCTCCACCACTTCTAACCACATTGTCATTTTGGATTCATTGAGACCCAAAATTCTTGCTGTAGATATTTCTAGATACCGTACTTTTCGGACTATAAGCCGCGGCTTTTTTCCCCATTTTTCGACCCTGCAGCTTATATAACGGTGCGGCTTATATGTGGACAAAATCCGAAAATCGAAATATTGCTTTTTTTACTGCATTGAAATGTTATTTATCTGTTCCCTTATTTGCTAAACTTAATACAACTTGTAAATGAGTTAATGTTATTTGTCCGACAGTATTGTGTCCCAATGGGAGTCATTCTCTGTAGAGGTGGGAACTTAAAGCTCAATATAAGAACGGCCATGCACCACCACTCACAGAATCGAGAAAGAGCAATCAATCTGTCAATCCTTTCCGTGTCCGGGCCGGGTGAGGTTTCCCGTGTTGGTCAAATTAAGCCGCAGGCTCCACTCCTTACATATGGTAATTAAACATTAAAACACATGCGGCTTATAGTCCAGTGCGGCTTATATATGTACACATCATTCAATTTAGCTGCTGCGGCTTATAGTCAGGTGCGGCTTATAGTGCGAAAAGTACGGTAAATCACATCGAGATATGTAAGAATCCAGACCTTCCGGCAAATTTTTTCCGGTTGAAACCATCGTGATGCTATCAGCTTTTTAGCCACTGTGATACCAGATAAAACCAATCTCTTTAGTTGTATAGGTACTGCATACTCAAAAACATCATTCAGCAGTAATACAGAGGGGTGTACAGGTATATTCAAAGTTAAGAGATTTGATAATTGCTGGGTCACTTCTTTCCAGAATATCTTAACTGGTGGGCAGTCCCAGTACATAAATGTCCCCTCGTCCCCATTTGTACATAAGGAGCATTTGGAGTCTTGTTTAAGACCCATTCTGTTCAGTCTTATAGGAGTCAAGTATGTCCTGTGAATATAGTTAAGATTGATTTGTTGATGGTCCGGGTTCCTTGATGCAAGTCTAACATTTGCCCAGGCTTCTTGCCAATCAAAATCTTCTTCCAGGTCTGGTATATCCCTCCTCCAGACTGAGTCTAGGTAGAGGGTTTCATACGAAGACGTTAATAATTGATGATAAAAATCTGATACAAAACCTCTCGATGTCTCTCTTTCATAGAAGAATTTGTGGTATCTGTGGTGTACAATTGGTATCCTTAATGGAACACTGTGAGCCTTCAAACATAACAGTAACTGTGCGTAAAAATAATATGTGGAATCGGTGAGATACATTTTTTTTGTGTATTTCATCATAACTACAAAAACCCTGTTTGTTGAAAACATCTCCCAATGTGTGTATGTCTTGTTTTTCCCATCTAGGGAATCTTATTGGTCGTTTTCCAATCAGGAGTGCATTGTTATTGAATAAGGGAGTATGATTATGCCATTTATGTGGGTTAGAATATTTTTTTTGTGTTTCACGCCATATCCGGATCGCATGAGTAATTATGGGGCCAAATTTCCGTTCGCATTGCTTAATTGATAATTTGGTGTATACTATGTCCTGCAGTCTATGTGGAGCTACTATATTTTCTTCTAAATTTCTCCAGGATGCTGATGCTTGTGGATCAAACCATGTTGTCAGTGGTCTTAAAGTGTACGCCTTAAAATAGTGGAAAAAATCTGGAAATGCCATACCACCGTCTGCTTTGTTTCTCTGTGCGGTCGAAACGGATTATTTTTTTTTTAATCGGTACATTTCCGTTTTATAGTATTTTGAAAAACGCTTGTTTTTTTTAAACTTCCAGAAAAAAATAAAGATTCTGCAGGAATCGCTCTTTAGTGGAATACACAAAACACGTTGTAATTTTTCGGCCTATTTATGAATCGTTTTCAAATAAACGCTAGATTATCGATAGTATATGTGTACTTATGCACGCTAGAGCAGCGGGCTGAAAAATCGATTTTCTTATTTCCTGATTAGCACACACACACTCACAGCCACACACACATATGGGACACGCTGAGATATAGGTGAAAAAAACTCTGATTATCCCAAGACTGGTAGATTCCTTACCTCAGATCAGATGTTCTCCAAAAAGATTATTCCAATTCCTGATCGCCATTCCAAATATCGATCGCGTTTATTGATCCAACGCTGGGTACTGGAAACACATATTCCACGCTGTTCTGCGGCTCGGCAATGAATGGGATCGTCTCCGGTTACATGCCTGACAAGTAAAATGTGGATTCCGGACTCTTTTTTTCCCATCCATTTCATTCAGTCCAATCCAATGGGACAATACCATCCGGAGAGATGATAGGGGGCGGTATATTCCCTGTTCGAGCTCAGATAGATCCCCACTGGTAACGTGAGGCTAGATTGATGAAAAATGGAAATCGATAATAAAAAAAATAACGATTAAATAACAATATTTCTCGTTCTTGGCACTCAACGCATGGCATGAACTAACGAGTTTCTTGTGGCTGGCACTCAAAGTGTTAAGGGGGATTGGGCTGCTGAACATAGCCATTACATAGGAATCCAAGGGAACCGTGTCAATGTATTGTTATGTGTTTGATGTCATTTTAAGTATTGTATGTCTGTCTATAAATGTAATAAAAAATGTACGTTTAAAAAAATATTAAAGCAACCGGTTAAACGATGGCCTGTACCAGTCAACATGCCATGTTTAAATTGGTCTGGGTTTTAAATTCTTTTTTTTTTAAATGTTTAAGCTAATATAGTACAGTAGGTACACAAAATGAATAGAATCTGCACACACTGTGTTTATTGAAGGATCAACGTTTCAATCACATAAGGATCTTCATCGTTGATCTCTCAATAAACACACAGTGGGAGCAGGTTTAACAGTGCGTTCATAAATATAAAGACATCAGACAATCAGAATAATTAAGAGCACATTTTAAAATACATTAGCAGTCTGCCATGCTCAGATACAGTATAATTGCTTTCAGTCACTTTCTCCTTTCAGCTCTTTCCGCGGATGTAACTCTGTGTCAATGATCATCTCATATTCACAAAAGAGTGAACAATAACGACGAAGGCGGTTATGATTATAAGACCCTGTACATGACAATGTACAGTTTATTCCCCTTCGGATCTATATATTTTTTATGATCTCGTTTTACTACAGTTCTGTGTATGTCTTGTATGTCATAAATGTCCTGATGAATTGAAAATGGGGGACCCCGATGTAAACAAGACGAAAGTATTTTTCTGGTCTGCATCCTCTTAGCAGTTGTGTTGACCCGTACTGTATTGTACCCATTCTGCAATCTGTTAAAGTTTTCAATCAATCAATCAAACAATCTTGATGAACCCAACCCAGTTGTACAGTAAATGACCAAGTATGGCTTTGTCAGTATTCCAATGTACAGTGTACAGTGTGTGTGTGTCCCACCTCCAATGTACAGCCCCCACCCACCCACCCAACCCCACCCCACTCGCCCAACCTCCCCCAATGTACAGTTTCTACGTCAAATGTATATACACTCTTTTTCTGGACACTTTTTGTATCACAAACAGTACTGTATTTGCAAATCTGATATGTCATAAATGTATAGATGTAGCAGTACTGTCTATCTGTATGTCATGTATGTCATGTTATGATGAATTGAAAATGGGGGACCCTGATGTAAACAAGACGAAAGTCTTTCTCTGGTCTGCATCCCCTTAACAATTGTATGTATTGAGCTGTACTGTACTGTACCCATTCTGCAATCTGTTAATAAACTTTTCAATCAATCAATCAATGCTGATCCTCTCGTTTGATTACCAGAGTGGGTGTGCTTGTCCTACTTTCTGAATAAGTAGAAAGGTAGTCCCTCACCTTCCCAGCCTGTTTGGTGACCTCCACGCAGTGTTCCATGCACTCTTCCCACGGATCAGCCATTATAACAGCTTAGGAAGCAACCTAGAAATTAACCACAGATGCACAGTAAACAACACTCATGTGTAGTATAAGCAAGACTGTGAATAATAGCTCGGCAACTGCACCGCTTACAAAATTACTCATACTAGTCAACTTGAACCTGTGAGTAATTAACGTTACCCAGGGAAGCCACTAGACAGGTAAGTGAACAATAGCAAACATTCAAACTAATTCGCCTTGCTAGGGGTACAGTGGGTGCAGTTATCCATCCACTACCACTACAGTTTAACAGTTAACGTTAGCTCGCTAGCTAACGTTACCGTCTGCTGTCTCTACTGTCCATAGAGAAGAACCTGCACAAATACGTTGTATTTAATAAAAACAACTACAAAATAAACCACTTTCTAAGTCATAACTTACGCTACGTATTCGTGAACGATGGAAGGTAACGTTACTCCCCTGATACTGTATGGTACTGTACATCGACACGGATGTTTGTGGGTGGGACAAAGAAAATGCCCAACTATCATTGGTCAGTCTATGGTAGAAACGCCCTACAATTTGATATCGACCTCTCTCACTGAATAGGGGGTATCTGCAGAGCCGCAGAGCCAGGCTGGACGGGTTGGAGGCGGTCTGGACAAGTATTTGCACTACTGCGCACCATTTTCAACTTCACTTTCGTCTCGTTTACATAGGTACATCATAGACAGTAATGTTACATCTAGACATTTATGACATGTAATAATAGAGTAAACTTGTAAATAGACAGTAATGTTACATCTAGACATACCAGATCTAGTAATAATAATAATAATAGTCCCTCAAACTGCAGGACATGTAAACAGTCAAGTTGCAGAACAACTGTTTGCACAAATGAGAAAGAACAATTACTTTTTAACGCAGCAACTACTATCGACCCATCTGTTCCTGATGAGAAACATCCTAGAACACTTCAACAACAACAAAAACAAGAAGCGAATGGACAACATCAAAAAGTTATTTGGGACGACAGCGGTGGCAATAAACAGCTACCACCAGGCTGTATTGGGTACATTTTCTACTTGCACTTGCATTAAAGATATTTAATGCATTAATCCTGTTTTTAATTGATCTAGGAAATAATGTATAAATGTCTTCATTCATCAAGTTCACTGTTCCTTACTAAGCTGTGTTTGTCATCTGCTTACAGTGTCACAGGAAGCAGTCCTTGATCTATCACTGGAAGCAGCTCAAGGTGTGCTCCCTGAAGCGGGTTCAGGTCTGCCCCCAGCAATGATAAGTAAGTGGAATTGCATGCCTGGGTCCTTAGAAAGTCTTAAAATGTCTTAAATTCAAGTTTAGCCGCCTTGACTGAAACCATGCATGATTTGTCCAATAATCATATTAAACTGCCACCCACCACCTTAAATAGTGAACTCTTAATTGCTCCAAGTCAAGAGTGCTAACTATTACACCATAGAACCTGGCTTCTGCAGCAGAAGCAGGCATATAAAAACCTATGCCTACCTACAGTAATTCTTACCTCTACACTATTAGTTTTATTAAACATTGTTACTATTTCTCTTATATTTTTGTGTATGTCCATCCCTGTAGAACTTGAGATTCCAGTGGACAATGACTACTCACCAGACCAACCCTGGGCGAAGTCCCGAAACCCTATCCAACAACAACTGGTAGGCAAATTTCTACAAATAATTACTTTCTATGTAAAACTACTCATCTGTATCACAACAATGGTTATTATCTTCAGCTCAGTTATGTCCTGGACCGAAAGAGGCCTTCGGAAGAAATAATTGTGAAGGAAGGACAAACTTGTTTGACACAGGATGAGTTTTGGAGCCTTGGGTTGAACAGCTATATGGATTCAACTGTGAGTAATGGTCTAACAGATTAACATTTATTACCGAAGGGAGAGTTTCAGTCATGTTCACTATAATGTCTTAATTGTGATTTCTTGCAGATTGGAAATGCATGCCTGAAGCTCATTGGTGAACTGGCTCTGAAACGTGTATGACCTCTTTTTTAATTACACATTTAAAAGTAACTTTTGGTACTGAAGGCAGACTATTAATAATCATGTTTGTTTTTTCCTCATCAGGACATGGACATTTATATAGAAGACATGTATGTTGTTCCTACCTGGAAGGACCGAAGTATCAACCCGTTAGCTTCATTTCCGGTAAGTGTAATTAATTGATGAAATAAATATAATTATTCAGTTAGTAAATTGAATAAGCATAATGGCACATCCCTACTCTAATGGTAAACTCATGTTTCATAAATATTAGGCTGACATGAAGATGAAACATGCAATAGTCTTTCCAGCCTGGACCGAAAACCACTTTGTGCTATGTGTAAGTGAAATTAGTAATGCGTGTCTTATAAACTTAATCATGTCTGCCGTTCTGGGAGAATAGCAGAATCCACATTCCCACAGAAACCTGACTGACATGCTGTGCTTATTTTTACATACCCATTATAGGTCTTGAAGCCACGCATACAGGAGATTCTATTATTGGACTCGAAATACATAGAGCATACCTCTGGCTTTGGCGATGAAGACTACAGAACTGTTTTTAGGTACACAGATGAGAGCTACTTTTTGTTGTGTTCATATGGCATTTAGATGTGATGGTTCACCGATGAGCGATGCTGCCCTTGGGGGGAGGGAGTGCAGAGACTCAAACGCATCAGCGACCCAACTAACTGCGTGTCTGTCTGCATGAATAAAGACTTCTCAAAGTCCAGTTATTATACTGATATCGAATAATTAATTCTGCTCCCTCCCTCCAACCTTGGTTGCTATGCCCACACAAAACCGCAAAACTTCACCCTGGACTCCGGTTTTCAAAGACCGGGGTTGCAGTGTAGCAAATCCCCGGTTGTGTGTGGCCGAACAGTGCAACTGCGCACATACAATCATGGTTATATTAAATCCAGCGCTCGTGTGGACTGGGCCTAACTTGCCTGCCATTACGTTGCGTTCTGAAAAGCGAAACTGACCCTGAAAACGAAACGAAAATGGCCCTGTGTGTAACTGCAGCCGTCTCTGTGCTAACAGTCACGTTTTTAGTACGAGAAGACAAGACAAAACGATAGGTTATGTAGATAACCTAGTTATATTAGTATTGGCTAAGCGTCCCGCTCTGAGCCTTACAAGATACTCCTATCTCCTGTGATACCTAATGTATCTCCCACGAATAAAAACACATGCACCCCACCTGTATGGGGCCCCGCCCCTTATGGTGGCACCGCCCATATAACCATGACTCTGGTCATGAAACACCCTTCCTCGCCAAAACCCGTCCCAGGAAAAGATCCCTCAAGAGGGAACTCAGGGCGCGCAGAGCGGGACGCTTAGCCAATACTAATATAACTAGGTTATCTACATAACCTATCGTTATATTCCGTATTTGCATCGCGTCCCGCTCTGAGCCTTACGAGATAATGGGGAAGAGCGGGCGCGAGACCCGACAGATGTACCCCCTGAGGACCCGTAAGCCCACATCAAGGGGTGCGGGGAGCCCTGTCACCCCATCCTTCCTAACGAAGGGGGGGCGCAGTCAACTCCACCTGAATGCGAACAAGAGGGAACTAGAACCCCTTGAACACACCGTACAGGCGGAACCACGTGTGACTCAACACACTGCGGCCCATACCCACACACTCCTGCTACCCGACCAAAGGACGGGAAGCAGGAAAGGCCACAGACCCCAGAACCGCCTGGGAGACAGAACCCCCGGTCATGTCCATGAGGAAAAACCTTACAAAGGAGCCCGGGGAGGACCATGAAGCTGCAGCACAGATGGCCTCCACCGAGGCCCCACCCAGGAGAGCGGCAGAGGCAGCCACCCCACGAGTGGAGTGCGCCCTGACGCCCCCAGGGGGATCCTGCCCAGCCAACGTGTAGCAGAGGGTAACACCCTCGCACAACCAATGGGACAGGCGCTGCTCCGACAGTGCCTTACCAGCACGAGCCCCACCGTAACAGACAAAAAGCTGGTCGGTAACCCTGAAATCCTGAGTACGGCTGAGGTAAATCCCCAAGCACGGACTGGACATGACAGGTGAAGGCCCGCATCTAACTCACTAGTGTGAGGAGGAGGACGAAACGCCTGAACCACAATATCCCGGGAGCGGAAGGAACTCCGGATATTCTTAGGCACGAAAGCAGGATTAGGTCGCAGAGTGACACCGCAATCGGTCCGAAAAGATAGGCACTCTGGACGTACCGAGAGAGCACAGAGCTCACCTACGTGTTTAGCGGAAGTGACAGCCAGAAGGAACGCGGTCCTGAAGGACAGCTGTCCCAACGGCGCCTGCTCGAGCGGCTCAAACGGGGCCAAGGACAACCGACGAGGACCAATTGAAGATCCCAAGTCGGAGCCAAGGAGCGTTGCACCGGCTTAACGCGTCGAGCGCCAAGCAGGAAACGCTTCACAAGAGGGTGGCTGAACAAGACATCCCCTCAAACCCCTCATGATAGGAGGATATAGCTGCTGCATATACCCTCACCGTCGAAGCCGACAGTCTATCAAGGAGAGACTGGAGGTAACTAAGGACAGCATCCAGGGGGCAGGAGACTGAGTCCCGGCCCCCCGCCTTACACCACACTTGGAACATACGTCATCTGCCCACGTAAGCGCGACAGTGGAGGGAGCATGCGCATTCCAGATGGTAACACCATCAGGATCAAGAACCTGCGCCCCTCAACGTACCCGTCCCAACAACTGACCTAACAGATGTATGGGGAAGAATCCCTGGCGGCACGGCATCGGTCCCAGACCTGCCTGGCCATGTCCAGACGCAATCCTCACCCGTCAGGATGAGGGCCGCCCCGCGACAGTACACCTGCACCCACATTCTCCCTGCCGGGGATGTGGGGAGCCCTTAGGCCGCGCAGATGGAGGACGCCCATAGCCAGCCGCCCGCCGCCTGGTGCAGACAGGGGGAGCGTACTCCTCCCTGTCTGTCGATACACGACACTGACGTCGTATCGTCCGTCCTGATCAACACCATTTGTGGACCAGAAGGACCGCTTTCAACACCAACACATTGAACGTAGCGCAGACCGGGCAGCATGGTTTGCCAGCTGCCCCCTACTGCGTTGGCCCGACGCATCACCAGCGAGGGAGGCGTCGGTGAAAAACGTGACGTGAGACAGCGCCGTAACCGTCCTAGGACGGAACCTCCCGAGCGTGTTGACAACACGCTCTGAGATGGATGCCCATAGCCCCCCAACCGTTGACTGGGAAGAGGAATACTCTACATCCAGTCTACAGCAACCCCAGGCTGGTAGAGACCTGCCTGGTACGAGACCTGACGATCCACCTTGACCGCGAAGGACCAGAACGTCATCAGGGCAGAACACTCCGTAACCCTGGATGACGCAGAGGCCCCAGTGCGGCCTCCACGCACTTGGTGAAGATGCGGGGAGCCAGAGAAAACCGAACGGCAGCCTCTGGTACTCATACGCTAACCCTGCAAAGGAAGCGTAGGTAAGCCCTAGGATGGAAGATCGGGGATGCGCATACGCATCCTACAGGTCTATGGAGGAGAACCAGACCCCCACCTGACAGTGTTCAACAGGTAGGAGACGATCCAAAAAATGCTGAACCTTCCCATGGGACAGGTCCAGCCTGGGTCTTACACCCCTCCCTCCCGACTTCTCGGGCAGAGAACACCGGGAGGAGAACGCCACGACGATGGCTTGCTTCGTCCACAGAGATTGGATCTCGTCGACCAGAGCTGTCCCTGCTGGAGACCCCGACAACAGGGTCTGTACCAAACCTGAAAACGGGTGGGGTTGTGTAAACACAAGTCCCCGCCTCACCATTCTCTCCATCTACCTCGACATATGGTACTGCCGTAGTCATATGTGACGACACTCCCAACGCACCCGCCGTCACGTGGCGCAGGTCCGCCAGGAACTGTAGATAGTTGGCCCGGTCCCCCCGCTGTGCGAAGACAACCCTGGAACCGTGCGAGGAGCGCGTTCCGTGTCGGAACACCTGACCCTGACACCACCCACGAGGCAATCGCACCCAAGGGGGAACCCCGACAGAAAGGGCCTGTCTGATACGGGGGGCTTCCGATCAAAAAAGCCCCCCCACTGAACACCCCTCCAGAACATGCTGAAGGAGTTGTTCTGCAGCCGGACATGCAAGGTGTAAGGCCCCCATGGGTTCCTACACACCGTAGCCCTGCAGTGATATTACTACCACCCCAAACCATGTGAGCTGCGACCACTTGCCAATATTTCAGGAGTGGGAGGCACCAACATGATACCTGGCCTGGCGAAGGCGAGGCCGGGGAAGCCCGCACTGTGTGCCTCAAAAGGTTTCGAGCCCCCCTGCTGACAACACTTAAGTTGACAGACGTAACACCAGGCTCAACCAACACAGTTCAAGATGTGGGAGCCGCTTGACAGCACAACATTCTCACGGACAGACCCAGGCTCAGCCATCAACTGGGTGTCAGCCCCTGTCCCCATGAGAAGCGAAAAGGGGGGCCGCCCGCGCATCAACGAAGGCACGCGGCCCGCAGCCAAAGGAAACAATCATACTTGTTTAGAGCCCACTTCTCCCGCTGGTGTTGGGAAAGGGAGTGATCGGAGAGCGGGCTGCTCGCGGCAGGACGGTGACGGCTTGTTTGTTCAAGCCGAACCCATCCTACATGGCCGATCCCTCGGCCGCCAAGGCTGTCGGCCTTGTGGACACCTGTCGAATCAACGCCCAGGATACCTCTGGCGGGGGAAAAACATGGCCGCCTGTCGAGGGCCCCGTCATCGCCGCTGACGAGGCCGTGCTCTCTCTTCTTCTGGCTGCGCGGTGTGAGGCGGTGTAGGGCCTAGGACAATACCGCCCGCGCTCCAGCAGAAGACCAAAATCCCCTGCGGAGAGGGGAACCCTGAGCGGTTATAGCTTGCGGCTGGGTCAAAGCTAATAACGTCAACAACCTTGCGCGATGTGTCGACGTCGGCTGGCCCTCAAGGCCCCTCCACCAGACACAATTTTTTTTAATAGAAAAAAAACACCAATTCGAACACAGTTCTAATCGTTGCCAATTCCATACCGTGGCGGTACAAGCCTTAACAGCCCACCAGCCACTCGTCAGGCCGACCCACCCATGGTGTCGGCCGGGCGGGGCATTGTTTCAATATATCAAAAACAAAGGACTGACGTTAACATGGAGCACCAGTGGTGATTGCAAACAGCACCCTCCACTGTGGTGTGCACCATGAAAGGGTTAAATGAATAAAAAGAGCTAAACCACAAAAACTGTAGAATGAGCAAACCCATACACACAAAGTTTAAGGGGAGACGGACCAGACCCGTCTTCATTCAAAATATTCACAACAGAACACCAGCCCTAGTTTAGCCCATTTACCAAAAAAGGTAAACAAAGCCCCCCCCCTGCACTACTCCCCCAGTATACCGATTGACCGTCAGTATGCATGGTTTGAGAGGAGAGAAAGCTGTAGCAAGACAGACCTTCTCATAGCAGAGTGACAAAACAAAACAATAGCCCCCTACACAGGGCCGCCCCAGGAGATGGGGGGCCTCGCGTCTAAAAACGCACAGGGCCTCACATTTCTCCTAGGCGGCCCTGCCCTTATACTACTGCAGCCTAACGCCAGGCAATGTGGGACCCAAGACAACAAATGCCTGTGCACAGACACGCAACATGTTTATCATGTCGGCTGGACCCATAGCCCCACTACCCGACGCCAACCCAGATGGGAACACCGTTCAACAAACCCCGCCGGAACACAAGGTAAAATACCTGGCTAGGAACCTAGCCACGACCTACCCCGTTGTCAACCCATTTACCCGAAAAAGGTAAATAGAACTCAAAAACCCCACAACAGCTACCGACTGCCTTCATTGATGAACCGGGCAAGAGGCGGGAGAGTGACAACATCTCACGGCGGAGACATTAAAACAGCATAGCAATTAGCAGTAGTAATATCATGCGGCAGTAGCGATAGCATGTAGCATAGCTTTAGATGTTTTAGCAGCACGCCCAAGACAGCTTGGAAACCGTTCCCTGCAGAGAACGTTCACCAAACCATCCTGCCCCCGGCGCCAACACACAACATGGTTGTGTTAACAAAACAAACCAGCATTACTAACACTAATACCCATGCCTGAAGACACAGGGCCTACCTGAGTACAAGCTGGCCCGACAGCCAGCCTTGTACAGCTGAACCTCGATGTGCAGTCATCAAACGAGGAACATCAACACAGGCCCGTCGTGTCGCCGAAAACATGCGTCGAAGATGCCAGGGGCCAGCAACCTCCGGTAAGCTTCCAACATTATTAATCTTCCTTAATCTTTTCATTCCGCTAGCTCGTATGGTGCACGCATCCAATACGCTGGGACGAAAATAGAGGAAGGGTGTTTCATGACCAGAGTCATGGTTATATGGGCGGTGCCACCATAAGGGGCGGGGCCCCATACAGGTGGGGTGCATGTGTTTTTATTCGTGGGAGATACATTAGGTATCACAGGAGATAGGAGTATCTCGTAAGGCTCAGAGCGGGACGCGATGCAAATACGGAATATAACTTCTTTCTCTGGTCTGCATCCCCTTAACAATTGTGTGTATTGAGCCGTACTCTATTGTACCCATTCTGCAATCTTGTTGAAATAAAGTTTTCATTCACACTCAAAATCTGTGTTCATTTTTTATTTTGCATACTAATGTTCCGTGTCTTGAGTCGTACTTGTATTGAAAAACTGATTTTATATGTCTGAGGAGAAGACCGGTACTCATCATCTTCGTCTCCACAAAAAGAAAAATGACATGTGAAGTATGTTGTGTGCCAGGTTCAAACAGTGCTGTATATGTACAGTTTATTCCTACTCCTATCCAAGCTCCGGGAGGGTCATCAAAGAGAAGTCGCCTATTCTTAGTCCTTGCCCCACAATGGTGGAATGAACTACCCACCCCAGTTAGGACAGCCGAATCCCGTCTAATCTTTCGCCGTCGACTAAAGACTCACTACTTCAACCATTATCTAAATAAAAAAAATCTAACCCTAACTAACCTTACTGTCATGCACTTGTCCTAATAAACTAACCTACACTGTAGCACTCAACACTTTATGAACATTGTTACTGAGACGAAAGTTAAGTTTACTCTATTATTACTAGATCTGGTATGTCATAAATGTCTAGATGTACACTTTATGAACATTGTTACTGAGACGAAAGTTAAGTTTACTCTATTATTACTAGATCTGGTATGTCTAGAGATGTAACATTACTGTCTATGTACACATCATGTCTAGATGTACACTTTATGAACATTGTTACTGAGACGAAAGTTAAGTTTACACTATTATTACTAGATCTGGTATGTCTAGATGTAACATTACTGTCTATTTACAAGTTTACTCTATTATTACATGTCATAAATGTCTAGATGTAACATTACTGTCTATGTACCTATGTAAACAAGACGAAAGTGAAGTTGAAAATGGTGCGCAGTAGTGCAAATACTTGTCCAGACCACTAATACTTGTCCAGACCGCCTCACTGGACCAGCTTTCCGAACCGCAACAATGGCCTGAGGAGATTCTCCGGAAAATAGGACCAGATCCTTTGTTCCTTGATCCCAGGAACAAAGGAACCAGACGGCGTGGGAAGAGAGCTGGGATCCGTAACAGGCTGAGATCCAGACGCCACCGAACGCCATTGCCCAGTATATTGCTAGCCAATGTACAATCAATTGACAATAAACTGGATGACATCCGAGCAAGGATTCAATACCAAAGAGACGTCAGAGACTGCAACGTTCTCTGCTTCACCGAAACGTGGCTCACGCCGGACGTTCCAGACCACGCTATCCAACCAGCCGAACACTTCTTTATCCACCGCAAGGATCGTACAGCAGAGTCCGGTAAACAACGTGGAGGAGGTATTGCCTTCATGTTTAACAACAATTGGAGCGATCCAACTAACGTGAAGGAATTATCCAACCACTGCTGCCCAGACCTGGAATATATAACCATCAAGTGTCGTCCTTTCTTCCTCCCGAGGGAGTTAACGGCGATCATCCTTGTAGGAGTGTATATTCCACCGCAAGCCAGTAACAACGTCGCGCTCTCCAGACTCCACGACGAGGTAAATAGAATACAAGCGGCGAACGTTAACGCCGCCATTTTAGTGCTGGGTGATTTCAATAGCGCCAATCTGAGAAAGGTATTACCTGACTTCTATCAGCATGTGACTTGCAACACCAGAGGCGGTAACATCCTAGATCACTGTTACACGCAATTTAAAGGTGGCTACAAGGCTCATTCTGATAGTGGCTTTGGTAAATCAGATCACGCGTCCATCTTTCTTTCACCAATGTACAAACAGAGAATCAAAAGTACTCCTGTAGTCTCGCGAGAGGTGCAGAAATGGGATTTGACGTCAGAGGAGACGCTCCAGTCTGCGTTTGACTGCACAGACTGGAATGTGTTCCGCGACACAGATAACATTAATGTCTACACGGAGACAGTGCTGGACTATGTTTGTACTATGGTGGAAGAAACAATCCCCACTACCAAAATGAGAGTTTACCCAAATCAAAAACCCTGGGTAGACAAATCCGTCCGTGAAGCTCTGAGAGAGCGCACCAAAGCATACAACGACGGCCTAGTGGCAGGCAACATGAATGACCACAAGGTGGCGCGATACAACGTAAGGAGGACAGTGTCAGAGGCCAAACGGCGCTACAGGGATAAAATTGAACTCCAGTTTGAACAAGCTGACTCTAGAGCTATGTGGCAGGGGCTCAAAACGATGACGGACTACAAAGGCGCCTCCCTCAAACTGAACAGTGACATCTCCTTAGCAAATGACCTCAATACCTTCTATGCAAGGTTTGATGCTGGTAATAACAACACCAGCTCACAAGCCACGGCAATGGGGGGGGGGGGGGTCGGCTGCGGATGGAGGCGCAGTGTTCAGGGTAACAGAGCATGAGGTGAGGCGGACCTTTAAAAAAAGTGAATATCAGGAAGGCAGCAGGTCCGGACGGCATCCCCGGCCGCGTCCTAAAAGTCTGTGCCGACCAACTGGCCCCAGTATTCACTGACATATTTAACCTGTCCTTAGAACAGGCTGTCATCCCCACCTGCCTGAAGAAGTCCACTATTATCCCTGTACCCAAAAAATCCAAGCCTGCTTGCCTCAACGACTACCGCCCTGTAGCTCTCACCTCCATAGCCATGAAGTGCTTTGAGAAGCTAGTAAAGGGCTACATCTGCTCCTCCCTCCCCATCAACATGGACCCCCTGCAATTTGCATACCGCCCCAACAGGTCCACGGAGGACGCCATAGCCCATGTGCTGCACACAGCAGCATCACACCTGGACAAGAGGCAGGGGAACTATGTGAGAATGATATTCATCGACTACAGCTCGGCATTCAATACCATAGTCCCCTCCATACTCATAGCCAAGCTCAGGGACCTGGGCTTGAACTATGACCTCTGCCAGTGGGTCTTGGACTTCCTGACTGGCAGACCCCAGGTGGTGAGAGCAGGCAACTGCACCTCCTCATCCATCACCCTCAACATAGGGGCCCCCCAGGGCTGTGTTCTGAGTCCCCTCCTCTACTCCCTGTACACACACGACTGTGTGGCTCAGCGGAGTAGCAATACAATCATCAAATTTGCTGACGACACAGTGGTGGTGGGCCTGATCTCTGCCAACGACGAGAGGGCCTACCTGGAAGAGGTCAAGGTCCTGGCGGGATGGTGCCAGGAAAACAGCCTCTCCCTGAACGTCAGCAAAACAAAGGAGATGATTGTGGACTTCAGGAGGTCGGGGGTCAAGGACTACAGCCCCCTCAGCATCGACGGGGCACCGGTTGAGAGAGTCAACAGCTTTAAGTACCTCGGAGCCTACATATCCGAGGACTTGACATGGACCACACACATTGACAGTGTTGTGAAGAAGGCACGACAACGCCTCTACTTCCTCAGGCGCCTAAGGAAGTTCCAAGTCAGTCAGAAGATCCTTAAGAACTTCTACTCATGTACAATAGAGAGCATCTTGACCGGCAACATCACCTCCTGGTTTGGGAATAGCACTGCACAAGACCGAAGCAGACTACAAAGAGTGACACGTTCAGCCGAACGCACAATTGGAGGGGGGCTCCCCACCCTCCAGAACATTTACAACAAGCGTTGCAAGGGCAAGGCTAAGAGAATCATTAAAGACTCCAGTCACCCGAACAACTGCCTCTTCGAACTGCTGCGGTCAGGCAAACGATACCGGAGTCTCAAGGCGAGCACAGAAAGACTCAGAAGAAGCTTCTATCCCCAGGCCATCAGGCTGCTAAACGAACAATGAACACTACACAACAACAACCACCAAACGCACATAGCACACACATCCACACGCACACACTCACTTTAAACAAACACACTGTAGCACCCACTCCACACACTTTATAGCACACACCCACTTTAAACAAACACACTGTAGCACCCACTCCCCACACTTTATATTTATTGATGAAGGATTGCACTACAACTCGTACACCTTACTGTAAATTGTACCTAAATTGTACCTCATCCCATTTCTGCTTTGCACTATATAGTACTGTACATTAGTACACTGCATAGTATTGTATATTATATGGTAACTCAGAACATTGTACATATGTCTATACCGAACACTGTGACCTCATTTTCTTCTTCTAAATTACATGCTATACTATGTTATTTGATACTATCTTGTCTAGCACAGTCTCTGGAGCGTAACAGTAAGAAGCATTTTGTATGAAAGTATTCTGTACTTCTGTATGACAACTATTAAAGAAACTTGAAACTTGAAACTTGAAACTCCAACCCGTCCAGCCTGGCTCTGCGGCTCTGCAGATACCCCCTATTGCTCTCACTCACCAAGACCTTGCCACTCCCACAAGGAAATTGACATACGTTTCTGACACGAGGAGGATGATCCCAAAAGAAAGAGTTTTCTTAAAGCTAGAGTGTCCATTTCTTCGGTCCTTCCAGGTAGGAACAACATACATGTCTTCTAAATGTCCATGTCCTGATGAGGAAAAAACAAACATGATATTAATTAATAGTCATGATACGGAAGCTGTGTAAATAATGCAAATTGGATTCCTCTGGGTCACGCACTGACCTCCTTCTGAGACTATCTACTGAAATGAAGTCGAGGCACACTTATGATAAAATCTTTGAGAAGCTTTGGGCTGCCGCGGGTACGATACATTACAGTGCTGCTTTAGTGTTGCCTCTGGTTATTTAAAATGTGTATCCAGAAAAGATTTCATACAAGAATTGCAGCTCAAAGTGCTTCACAGCAGTACAAAAAGACAGGCATAAAATGAGCACAACATTGGCAGATCAAGAGCAATGCATAAAGTGCAGACATAAAGCATAAAATAGATAGCAGTAAAATAGACAAAGTCAAGGTAAGACATAGAACATTAAATCACATTGTTTTTCATATTAGGATCTAAGATCTAGGGTTAACTCGCCGAACGTTGAGCGCTAGGACCCCCGAAAACCAGAGTATAGTCAGGTTTTCATCGTTGTTTCTTTTATTCGATATTTCCATTCATAAAGACATGCCGGCAGCCTGTGTTATCACTGGGGATGGGTCTGAGATCTCAAAAGCTATGTTTCTAAGGTGGAAGAATTATGTTTTTGTCAACTTGTTGATTGTGATTTAAAGCTTAGGTCTGAGTCTACCATAACACCAAGACTTAACTCACTCAAATACAGTTAGCAGCTGGATAGACTACAGCTTCTGCTAAATCTGGTGCAAACATATTTTCATGTAACAATGATTAATTGTCAAAAAAAAAAGAAAAAAAAAATTTTTTTTTGGAAAATAGATTCGGGGCTTTTCAGAAAACATTTGGGGCTTGAGCCCAAGTAGCCACCCCCTAGCCCCGCCCCTGAATGTGTACCTGTGGCATTGTCTACACAGCATCAAATGCAAGCGGAGAGCCCTTGAGACTATGCCGATATGTTAGATCCTAATGTGAAAAACTGATTTTATATGTCTGAGGAGAAGACTGGTACTCATCATCAGGTCCACAGACGGGCCTCCCATCTTCGTCTCCACAAAGTACTGGGGGGGTCTACTGTATGTGAGACATATTTCCTTTAGAGTGAAAGAAAAATGACATGTGAATAAGTATGTTGTGTGCCAGGTTAATGTGCAGTCATGGTAAAGTGACAGGTGGACCACCACTTATGTCATGTGTCCAGGCAGGCCTCAGGTACAAGTCATTTTAACTCCAGCAGCCCATTACGTACCAACCTGTTTATTTCCCCATGAATCCCTGCACAGCCACAGACACTAATCCGAAAGAAGCTTTAGCTGCCATGACAAAGATGCCAGACATCCATACATCTGCTTATAGATCTGTTTGATAATGTCTAGCTCAGGAAAGGCTGAGAAAGGCACCTACCCAACCTCTTCCAATCCTCCAATGCACAGTCCCCCCCACCCAACCCCCTCCAATGTACAGTTTTCCCCACCTACCCAACCACATCTAATGTACAGTTTATTCCCCCTCAAATGTATATACTCTCTTTTTAGACTATTTTTGTATCACAAACAGTGCTGTATATTTGTAGATCTGGTATGTCATAAATGTCTAGTATATTTGTAGATCGGGTATGTCATAAATGTCTAGATGTAACAGTACTGTCTATCTGTATGTCATGTTATGATGAATTGAAAATGGGGGACCCTGATGTAAACAAGACGAAAGTTGTGTATGTCGTAAACGAGAGAGAGAGAGAGAGCGAGCGAGAGAGCCCCCCCCGCCCCCCCCCCTCATCCGCATGCGCAGTAGTGCAAAGCCAGGTCCATGCCACAAGGCTAGTCCACGCCACGAAGCCCCGCCTCAAGCCACGTCCACGCCACGAAGCCCCGCCCAGACGTTGGGCTCTGTGGCTCTGCAGATATATGCTATTGGGAATTCCAGCTCTTTTTAGAGAGCTGGTTCTTTTGGCTCGGCTCACCAAGCGGTCTTGTTGCCTAAATTCATTTATTATGTGTAAAATGAATTTACGGATGTAAAAAACATACATGATATCAAATATTTATTATTTCAAATATGTATATTACTCAACATGGAGCAGAGTGCTACAAAAAATAAATTATAAAGTACAAGCTTAGCTTAGCTTTAACATAAGAAAAATAGGAGAAAAACGAATCGGCTCTCAATCAGGAGTCGGCTTCGTTCGCGACTGACACATCACTATTTCCTATCTACAGTAGCCTACAGCCAAATCATTCCCCACTGGGGAGAGCCCAAATTGATTGAATTGATTGATTGAAAACTTTATTAACAGATTGCAGAATGGGTACAATACAGTACAGCTCAATACACACAATTGGGGATGCAGACCAGAGAAAGACTTTTGTCTTGTTTACATCAGGGTCCCCCATTTTCAATTCATCATAACATTTATGACATACACGACATACAGATATACAGTACTGTTTAAGAGACAGAGTTTCTAAAAGAGAGTATATACATTAAGGGGGAAGAAACTGTAGGGGGTTGGGGGGGGGGGGTGGTTGGATGTTTACAGGGGCCAGTTTCGAATGGCAGCCTCCCGTAGGTGGTCTTTGAGAGCGGTTTTGAAGGTGGGTAGGGATTCACATTTCTTTTACGGCTGTGGGTAGGGCATTCCACATTGATGTGGCATAATTGCGAAACGTGTTTAGTCCCTTGTTTGAGCCGAATTTGGGTTGAACATGACCCACCTTCAAAACCGCTCTCAAAGAGCACCTACGGGAGGCTGCAATTCGAAACTGGCCCCGGTAAATGTAGTATGAGTAGTAGTAGTATAAGTGTAGTAGCATAGTAGTAGGGTATTATATATAGTAGTAAAAAGGCCGTAAGAAAGTTCATTTTTGTTTCGTTTTTTTAATTTCAGATATCGTTTGAAGAGGTGTGTTTTTAGTCTAAATGTATTAAAAAAAAACAAGATTTGTCAACTGATACATATCAGCTATTCACAAATATGAATAGCTGATATAATCCTCTGTTTTAAACCTTGAATTGTGAAGTGAGTTTTAGTTTTTTTGTCTTTTCAAAAGCTGGCATATCTTCAACGAGACAGCAGGGGGCACTCCAGGAAAAATCACTGTAACATCAATCTGTCCTGGCCCTTCATTCCCTTTCCCCCTTTCTATGTCCTTGAAGAAATCAATGTGAGACAATAGTAGCCTATTTTCCTTGACCTGGTGGTTGAAGATGTCTCCCTCAGAATCACCTTCCCTCGGTCAAGACTGTTATGTACCCCTAATTACACAGTGGTTGATGCTGGGATAAGGGTCTAAAATACCAAGGTTGCACAGACACTATTGGAGGGACAATATGTCTGTAGTTAAGCACAAAGTATATCCACCTGTTCCATGGTCGTCCCATCACCCGGAGGGACCTCAGCAGTAGCTGTCATCCAACTTCAAAGTGGGTCGTCACTTGTTGGCTAAGCGGCAAAGCTATAACCTCAAATAATTTCACAAAAAGGTTGTTTTTACTGTAATTACCTTAACATTACTGGTCACTGCCAACTAATGTCCTTTCGCCCATTTGATCTAGTGGTGGAAAGTAACTCAGTATTTTTACTCAAGTAGTTTCAGTTTCAGTTTAAACTTTATTTGAACAGGGACAGCACACATTAATGAACATAAATGTAAATGTGTGAGACAGAGTTAGCCAAAGCAAATTTTCAACTGTTGTCCCTGGGCCTGGTGTTAAAAATCTGCTAAAAAAGGAAAGCATAACATACATGGCATACAGGTAATTAAGAACAGGTTAAAAACACACCATGCAAAATATTTACATCAGACATGTACAGACAATGTACAAACAAACAATAATTCTACATATTAGGTACAGGCAAGCATATGGGGTTAGAGTTCTGCAGGGCTGTTATGTTCCCATGTGTAGTTATTTCTTAACCATGTTTTGAAAGTGTACTGTACTTAAGTAACATTTCGAGGTATTTGTACTTTATGTGAGTATTTAAATTTTAGGGAACTTTATACTTTTACTCCCTTATACATTTCCGAGGAAATATTGTACTTTTTACTACACTACATTTATCTTTCTTTTTTTTAATCCACTTTTTCTCCTTATTTTCTATTTTTCTTCCATCCCAATTTCGCCTCGCTAATTCTCCCATCAATTCTCCCCTCCCCTGTCTCGAACGTTGCTAGACTATGCCTCCCACTGGTCGGCTGCAGTGAGGACCAAGCCTTGCATCACGTGTCCCCTCCGGTACACGAGGAGGCAGCTGTTGCATCTTTTCACCTGAACAGCACGATCTCTCAGTGGCGAGGAGTAACGCGTGGGAGGCTCACGCTGCCCCCGATACTTCCTGATTCTGCTGTACAGGCGCACCAACCGACCTGTAGGAGTCGCTGTCCACAACGTCCAATCTCTAACACTGCCAATTGTGTTAGTATGACGACTGGCCAAGGCGGTAGCAACGCCGAGAGCTGGGCTCGATACCAGCATATCCTGCGTTAGTGGCGAGCGCCTTGCCCACTGCGCCACTCAGCCGCCCTACACTACATTTATCTGAACCCATCAGTCACTAGTTACTTTGAAGAAAATGATTTTGCATAGAAAACATGGCAAAAATGTATGAAGATTATATACTTTCACATTTGAAGCCGGCCCACTTCAAGAGGACGTAATCAGAGCAGCATAACTCGACCACATACCACTTTAACATAACCTTTAAAGGTCAATGGATCGAGGATTGAATGCTCCCAATCACTGGGATACACAAATGTCATGTAGAATGCATACTTTTACTTTAGATACTTAAGTACATTCAATAGCAAATACTTGTCTATTTTCACTTAAGTACTTTTACCAGAGTACTCATTTATCTGGGTATTTCTACTTTTACTTAAGTAAAGGAACTGTGTACTTCTTCCACCACTGCTAGATACTACTCTTTCTTTAAGTAACCAGAGTATACCCAACGATTACTCTTGCCTTTTGTTGGATGGTTCTGGGTCACAGTATAATCATACCCACTTCAGCTAGAGCGCGTGCAGATTAAGTGTTCAGATGTAACAAGGAGAAAGTAGACAGTTAAATTCAAATCTACAGCAGAGCCAATAATGGCTTGTATCTACTTCATCCTGCGTCATATCACCATCTAATGGAAACGTTTCTCCTATAGCCTGAAATGGAATTACAGACCTTATCTGACACGCTCAAATGACTGGCTTATGCTTAAGGTCCCCGAGTACAGACTGAATTTAGAAAATAAGCCTTTTGTTTTAGGATTCTTTCTGCTTCGGTATGTAACACTTTTTTTTCCCATCTGTGTATTTCTTCAATGTCTAATCATCTATGCTAAACTGATTTTCTTTTTCCTTTGTTTATTTTACTCGTTTTAAAATGCCCGTTATCTTGTTCTTTGAGAATAAATAAAGGTTTGAAATGAACAGTTAACAGTACTACTATTAGTATTTATTTCCCCAAGATGTATTAAGGTAATTTTATTGCTTGTTTTCTATTAGAAATGTTAGACTTTAGTCTTTAAAGTTAGTGTTAGATTGTATGACAAGATCCAAACAATACCATGCTACCGGAGTCTCAAGGCGAGCACAGAAAGACTCAGAAGAAGCTTCTATCCCCAGGCCATCAGGCTGCTCAACGAACAATGAACGCTACACAACAACCATCAAACGCACATAGCACACACATCCACACGCACACACTCACTTTAAACAAACACACTGTAGCACCCACTCCCCACACTTTATATTTATTGATAAAGTATTTGCACTACAACTCGTACACCTTACTGTAAATTGTACCTAAATTGTACCTCATCCCATTTCTGCCTTGCACTATATAGTATTGTATATTAGTACACTGCATAGTATTGTATATTATATGGTAACTCAGTTACGTCTATTCTGCATCGAACATTGTACATATGTCTATACTGAACACTGTGACCTCATTTTCTACTTCTAATTTACATGCTATACTATGTTATTTGATACTTATCTTGTCTTGCACAGTCTCTGGAGCGTAACAGTAAGAAGCATTTTGTATAAAAGTATTCTGTACTTCTGTATGACAACTATTAAAGAAACTTGAAACTTGAAACTTGAAACTCTCAAAATCACAGGGTCAAGCAGGCGATTTTGCCCAGAGTCTGAGCCCTGGATAGCAGGGTTACATTGAGTGAATGTGGTCTGCACTCTGTGGAGGAGCGTCACAGTCGTGTTAGACATTCTGTGGCGTAGAGGGACTCATAACCTCCACTCACATCAGATGATCTTCCACAATGTGTGTAGCAGTGTTGTAGTACTTGAGTCCAGGACTCAGACTCGACTTGGACTTGAGCACTGATGACTCAGACTTGGACTTGGACTCGAGCATTGACTGCATTCGGACTCGGAAGTACAGACGAGGACTCAGACTTGTTAATTGATAAATACAGTTATTTATTTTTTATATTTTTGTAATAGGCCCTAATAATTTGGCATAAGATATTGATATTGATATTAATACTGTAACATTTAATTTTGTTCAAAGGCAGACACGTGTGTTACACACCTACATGCGGATTCATGTCGATACCCTCATGTTGAGTACTTAAGATGCCCAAAGACACGCCCCGAATCGTGCGCTTTGCTTACATGGATTTTAAATCAAATTCCAGCAAGAGCACTGCTAGATGTTCTTTTTTTTATCCACTTTTTCTTCTCCTATTTTTCTTGTATTTTTCCTCCTATCCCAATTTGAGTCATTATGCCAATTCCCCCCTCCCCTTCCTGGTCATTGCGCACATTTGCCCCCTACTTGCCGGTCTAGGGAGCCCTGAAGTCTATCACATGCTTCCTCCGATACATAGGAGACAGCCAGCAGCCTCTTTTCACCTGGCAGCGAGGACTCTCATTGGGTGAGTGTAACGCGTGGGAGGGCACACAACCTCACCCAGAACCCTTCCTCGCTGTGCAGGCGCCCTGACCGACCTGTAGGAGTCGCTGTTTACCACGACCAGATTACCACCCACCGGCTTCCCTCCCACTGACATTGCCAATTGTGTCAGTATGACGACCGGCCAAGCCGGAGGCACCGCTGACAGCTGGATTCGATACCAGTGTTTCTGCGGTGGTAGACAGACGCTTAGTCCGCTGCGCTACCCGGCCGCCCACCACTGCTAGATGTTCGATATGTAAACAAGAGAGGACCGGGACAACCTCAAACTTCAACAGACATCTGTGGAGTGGACTCAACCTTGATGACTTGGACTCGGACTCGGACTACTAGGGTAATGGAGACTCGACTCAGACTTGACTCAGGCTCTTCTTTGGAGATTTGGACTCGGACTCGAACACTGGGGACTCGAGACTCGACTCGGACTCAAGATTTAGTGACTTGACTTAAGTTGACTACAACACTGGTGTGTAGGGGAAATGTACTGTTCTCATGTCTCCGCCACCTACAGGCTCCGGTTTATTCTCTAATGAGGTTACTGACCCCCATCAGTCTTTCCACTAGGTGGCAGTAATGCGTACAGTTCAGTGTTCCACCCAACTCTCAATTACAAATCAAGGCTAACATTATTGGAGGCCTAAGTCACCAGTCAGCCACCCAATGGGGGATGAGGCTGAGGGTACAGCACACACTCAGATCGCGCTGGTGGACTGTTTGGGGGGCCACATTTTATGGAAATTGTAACTGTGCATGTTGTACCTCAACATTTCCTCCATTTTACCCTCCTTGTCGCAAATATGTGCTTATAATGGCACAGTAGCAGTGGAAACAGACTGTACTGAATGAAAGACCCCCACCACCCCAACAACAGCCTGTTCAAGCTACTGCGGTCAGGCAAGTGCCTACGTACACACGCTGCGAGAACAGAGAGACTCCGGCTCAGCTTCTTCCCCCAGGCCATCAGAACACTGAACACTGAACTCTCCACTCACAAGTACACACACACACACACACACACACTCACTCACTCACTCACTCATGCGGCAACCACTAAAACAATCACTTTAAACAGAATGTCACTTTAAATAATGGAAAACATGACTCCAAATGCTCCTTGTACAAATGGGGACGAGGGGACATTTATGCACATGTACTGGGACTGCCCACCAGTTAAAATATTCTGGAAAGAGGTGACCCAGCAATTATCAAATCTCTTAACTCTGAATATACCTGTACACCCCTCTGTACTACTGCTGAATGATGTTTTTGAGTATGCAGTACATCCACAGATAAAGAGATTGGTTTTATCGGGTATCACAGTCGCTAAAAAGCTGATAGCATCACGATGGTTCCAACCGGAAAAAATGTGCCGAAAGGTCTGGATTATTACATATCTCGATGTGATTTATCAAAAAATATCTACAGCTAGAATTTTGGGTCTCAATGAATCCAAAATGACAATGTGGTTAGAAGTGGTGGAGAAAATAAAAGCTAGCATATAATGGTAGTGTCTGGTTAGGAGCGAGGGATAATGGATGGATTATCCAATGGGGGGTCCGGGAGGGGGGGGTACGAGCTAGAGTATGTGTGTAGGGTATTAGATAGCAGGTATTGGGGGTATATCCTGTATAAGACATTTAACTATATGGTGATTTCATTGGATGTGCACTGTTAATAATGCTTCTATATCTTATCGTGTGTTGTCATGTTTGTTTATATGTTTGTTAAAAAAAAAAAAAAAAAAAAAACACACACAAAAAAAATGGAAAAGTCACTTTAAAGGAAGGAGGTATTGTATAGTATAGTTTAGATACATTAAGTATAAAAATGGCGGAGTTAAAATTGTAAATTGTATAGTAGTGTACATAGGAACCAGTTTCTCAGGAACTTAGCATTTCTTTTTTCATGCATGTTACGTGCCCCCGTGGGGAGACGCAACACTAGGCCACAGACAGGATAGGTGAGGGTGCAGTGACACAAAACACCAGAGACAGATTGTAAAATAACAATATTTATTTTACAAATAAGGATCAGCAACACAGAGAGCAAAGAGGACCTACCAGTGAGCACCAAATAATATCAAAAGGAAACAAAAGCCCACCCCCCCCTTGACAGGCGCGGACGCCCCAAAGTACAGGAGGTGGTGCTCACTCTAAACTGGTGTCTTTAACAGTAGTTCTCCTACGTGATGCAGATGTAGACCCCAGGGTATCTTCCTGCCCTCAATGTCCCTGTGTGCGAAACAAAAGATTAATAACAAAGCAAAACAATCACCATAGGCTGGGTGACGAGGAAATACACAAGTTAGGAACAAAACAGAAATGTACAAATAACTAAACTAATGCCAAACAGGCCACAGCTCTATACAACACACAAACAGCACAAAACTATACCAAAGTCCTAAACTAACTAATAGCACAAAGTGCCAGAGCCTTCACCAGCTCTATTACCAGACCACACAAAGATGAGCTCCCACACAGACACAGACCAAGTATAATTACCACAACCACAGACCAAACGAACCAGGGAGCCAACTAACACTGAAACACAAAGGGTATTATGAAGGGAGAGTGGATGTTGATTGCAGAACGAGTCTCAGCTGCCACTGCACCAGTGCACCGGGGTGAGTTGCTGATTGACCAGCTGCTGCTGCAACTGGGAACCTGGGGATATGTAGACACAAGAGGGAGACAAGACAACAACAAACAAAACATGCCTATATACACAACAGATTACATACATTACTCCCATATATATACACATAAGGACACCGTCCGTAACAATGCACATCTTGTGTCTTACCTATTTTTTTTTTTCTATGCCTATTTTTATTATTGTATTTTGCACAATCTATGTGGGCATGACCACCTGCATTTCATTGTATGCCCTGGTATGTGACAAATAAACCTCTTGATTCTTGATTCTACTGTGCAGATAGAAAATGGTCCTTCTGGGGTGCTCCAGTAGCACACCACATAGCACGCTGAGTCGCGAAGCGGTCGCCCGGGTTCGATTCCCGTTTGGCCATATGCCGCATGTCTTCCCCTCTTCTCCTCCTGTTTCACCCTCTCTCCTCCTGTCGTTCCTGCATGGCCAAAAGGTCCTGCGTTGACAAAAAAAAGCTGAAAATGCTATAAATAAAATCTTAGTGCTGCGTCGTGAACCCCCAGCACTTCCCAGTAGGGAGTTAGAGCACCAGACGGCACTGAGGACCAGCGCCTGGCAACCCAGCCCCTGGTTCCCGCCCAGCACGAACCAACGTCCCCACGGACCGGGAGACTCGCCGCCGGCGCCTCTCCCCCAACGTGTGTCAGGGTCGCAGCCCTCCATGGCACCCTACATCGGGACACCCACATTCCCAGACTTCACCAGAGAAGACAGAGCGCAATATACCGAATTGCGTATGTGCCTAGAGACAATCATGTCAGGAGTACAGGACGAGCGATACAAGTACGCCATCCTTCTTAAACATCTCAAGGTAACTAGAGCGCACAACATTGCGCTGGCGTACTCCAATTCACCCACTCCCTACTCTGACGCCCTGGCTGCTCTTGACGGACGTTATGGACGTATGTGGGATTATGTCATTCAGGAGATACCTGAGATCGAACGTCTCCCCCTGGCTAAAGACAACCGGGCCCTGGATGACCTATCAGTCAAAGTACAGTCCCTAGTGGGGATGCTCGGGTCCCAACGGGAGAAGGGGATGTATGAGCTGAACGCCAACTCCAACGTGGAGCGCATTCTAGAGAAGCTCCCCCCATTCCGCCAAGAACGGTTTCGGCGGCAACAAAACTACCGTGACCTGAATGCCCCAGAGCAGTCACTGCTGGATCTTGCCGACTTCCTCGCCAGAGTGGTTAGCAGCCTAAGGATTGACACCTTTGGTAAAAAGAGGGACAGAGGAAGGCTAAAGACCAAAGCAAGCCCATCACAGTGATGCACCAGGCCGAGTCTGGGTCACGGCAGAAGAGTCACACCCCCCCTTCCAAGGGGAAGTGGAAGGTTGCATGTCAATACTGCTGTCACAGTGTGACGCATTCAAGAAACTGACCACCGCCAAAGTAAGTCAGTGGATTAAGGCTAACCGCTGCTGCTTCCGCTGCACGCGCGGCCACATGGCAGCAGAGTGCCGCCTTAAGAAGAAGTGTGGCAAGTGTGACGGCGCTCACCTCGAAGCACTGCACGAGTGCAACAAGCGGAACCCAGCTCCACCGATCAACTCGGGAGCCGACATACTCTACATCGACCCCGCGAAGAGTGGTAGTACCAGAGTGCTCCTCAAGGAGGTCAGAGTGCTCCTTAGTCACCAGGATAAAGTACTCGACACCTACGCCGTCCTTGACGACGGGTCAGATAAGACACTCCTCCTCACCTCCGCCGGGACCTAGTTGGACCTGCGGGGACCCGAGGAGACCATGACTCTCCATACCATTTGTTGAGACTTGAAGACCATCAGAGGTGAAAGTGTCTCGTTCACCATTGCAGCGATTGACCAGCCTGAGAAGCGGTACGTCATTGGCAAGGCATTCATGAGCTACGACATTGGCTTGTCACGTTACGATTACCCCATCCAACAACTGAAGGAAAAGTACGACCACCTACGCCAACTGCCCATACCGCCTATCAGCGGCGCCACACCGACCCTACTCATTGGGTCCGATCACGCGGACCTCATCGTCCCCACGGACGCGGTCCACATCGGACCCAGAGGATGCCCAGCCGCGGTTAAGACCCAGCTGGGGTGGACGCTCCAGGGCCCCCTCTCCGGGCCTTCCAGCCGACCAACGTCCACCTGCTGCCTTTACACCAAGGCGAGCGACACGGACCCCACTCTCCTACAGCACGTCGGGCGGTTATGGATGCTAGATGCGCTGCCATTCAAGAGCGAACGGAAGATGGTCCGGTCCAAGGAGGACAAGTTTGCCATCGCTCTACTAGAGCAGAAGACTACTAGGGTCGAGGTCAACGGAGTGCTAAGGAACGCGACCCCACTCTTGAGGCGGTAAGGGATGCCCACTCTGCACGTGCCTAAGGGAGCGACGCACCACTACCTACATAGCACTGAGCGGCGCCTCGCCAAGAACCCCAAACAAGCGGCGATCTATCACGCAGAGATCGAGAAGCTGGTGGCGGCCGGCCACATAAAGAAAATCGATGACCGCGAGGCAGAAGGGACGACAGAGTCCTGGTACGTGCCCCACCACAAGGTCACACACAACGGCAAAGACCGCATTGTGTTCAATTGCAGCCATCAGATTGGACAGCAGAATCTGAATAGCCTACTCCTGCCCGGTCCCACACTTGGACCCTCCCTCCTCGGCGTCCTGATACGTTTCCATCAGGACAAAGTGGCCATCAGCGGTGACATCAAGGGGATGTTCTTACAAGTCCGGCTGATGGAGGAAGACAAGCCTTTACGGAGGTTCCTGTGGAGGGAGAGGCTCGACGACGAACAACCCTCGATATACCAATGGGAGGTACTCCCCTTCGGCACCACCTGCAGCCCGTGCTGCGCCACGTTCGCGTTACAGAAGCACGTGGCCGAAGACCCCGGAGCTGGCGATGATGTCCGATACAGCGTTGAGCGATGTTTCTACGTGGACAACTGTCTACAGAGCGTATCCACACCCGGAGAAGCAGAGAACATCATGATGAAGCTACGGGCTTCGCTAGCCAAAGGTGGATTCGACCTCCGACAGTGGGCCAGTAGCGACCCTCAAGTCCTCCGGCACCTCCCTCCAGAGACAAAGGCTGCTAGCAGCGAGACCTGGATGGCGCACACCCCAGGCGAAGCGCAAGAGATTACCCTGGTTCTCGTCTGGCGCTTTAAAACGGACTCGCTTCACTACCGGCACACACCTCTGAGGACGGACCAGGAGGCGTCCACGACTAGGCTGACCACTCGGCGGAGTGTGTACCGAACACTCGCCAGCCAGTACGACCCCATGGGGTGCATCCTCCCCTACACCACACGGGTGAAGATGCTGGTGAGAGAACTATGGGCAAAGGAGCAGGGCTGGGATGACCCCATACCCGAGCACCTAGCCATCAAATGGAGAGAGTGGGAGTATGAACTCGTCTTACTCCGCGAGGTTGCCATCCCGCGGAGCTACTTCCCTCCTACCGTGCGCTTGGAGACTTGTGAGATCGACCTGCACGTCTTCAGCGACGCCTCGGAAATGGCGTACGGATCAGTGGCCTACCTGAGGGCTAGAGAAGAGGGAGGAGAAGTCCACGTAGCCTTTGTCCTGGCCCGCTCGAGGATTGCTCAGACAGTAGACTCCTCACCTTGGCCCCAGAAATTTACGCCCAGGGCCTCATTAGGGTGGGGGGCCGGTTGAGACGGGCCCCAGACTTGGCCGAGGATGTGAAGCATCCCATCTTCCTAAGCAACCGACACAGGGTAACAGACCTGATCATTAAGAAATATGACGAGGTGGTGTGCCACGCGGGGACTGAGCGAGTGTTCGCGGAGATCCGGCAGCGCTTCTGGATACTCCAAGGGAGAGAAGCTGTACGCCGGTTCCAACGAACTTGCCCTACCTGTCGCAAGTGGAGAGCACAGCCCATTATACTGAAGATGGCAGATCTGCCTCCCTGCCGCCTCAGAATCGGCGAGCGGGCCTTCCATTCCACGGGAGTGGATTGCTTCGGGCCCTTCAATGTTAAGAGAGGAAGAGGAACGGAGAAGAGGTGGGGTATTGTGTATAAATGCATGACCACCAGAGCTGTACACATTGAGCTCCACCAGTCTATGAGTACCGACTCGTTCCTCATGTCCTTCCGGAGGTTTCAGGTGAGGAGAGGGACCCCCGCAGTACTATTGTCCGACCAGGCGACGAATTTCCGAGGAGGAGACACGGAACTGAGGGAGAGCTTCCTGAGCATGGGTGAGGAACTCAAAGTCCGCCTCGCTCCATCTCAAGTCACCATCCAGTTCAATCCACCGAATGCTCCCCATTTTGGGGGAACATGGGAGAGGGAGGTCCGATCAATTAAGACTGCTCTGTACACCGTGCTTGGAGCCCAGACTGTGGGCAATGAAGTCCTAGCTACGGTCCTTACTGAGATTGAGGGAGTCCTAAACTCCAAGCCCCTCGGCTACGTTTCAAGCGACGTAGCGGACGTCGACCCCATCACCCCAAACTACCTCTTGATGGAGCGGCTGGACCCTGCACTTCCTCAGACTGTGTACAGACAGGACGAAATGAGCGGAAGGAGAATGTGGAGACACAGCCAAGACCAGTTTTGGGCTCGCTTCCTCCTACACTACCTACCCTCCCTTCAAACCCGCCAGAAATGGGTGAAAGACAGGGACAACCTGACTGTGGGGACCGTCGTGATGGTCATAGACCAGTCACTACCCCGAGCTACGTGGCCAGCCGGCCGTGTAAGCCGAGTTATCAAGGGCTCGGATGGGAAGGTCAGAGCTGCAGAGGTCATCGTCCAAGGGCGGACCTATACCAGACCAGTAGCTAAGTTGATTGAGCTTCCTGCTTTCCCTGACTCCCCTGACGATGACGATAACCCATCGACTTCATAGCTTACCTCCAACTCCCCATAGGCCCTTAAGGAGAAATCGACTTGACATTTGATATTAATCTGTGCCCCAATTTTTGTTTGCTAATTAGGTTCCGACTAATTAGGGTGCGGCTGTTCTGAAGGTCCAGATTAACACCTAAAGTCCACGTTTATTATTTTCTATACCTTATATGTTGTTTATTTGTATAAGATGTATATTTACGCTGTTTATTTACCTGAGAGTATTTTTATCATTCTCCCCTTTGCATATGTCCCTTCATCGCGCCGTAGACAGCGTGAGCCCATGCACCTGTAGAGTGTACGTAAAATGCCCAGTGTTGGCGCACCAGTAAACCAGCTACAGTGTACTACGAGAGAGCTGGTCTGCTAGTGAGATGTAATTACAACGTTGGTGAGCTACGAGTTGGAAACGGCAGCGTGATATAGTTTGGAGAAGTGAAGTAATATACTTCGATATAGATCTGCCGACGTGCAGATAGCAAAGGACTGTGAAGAGACTTTGGGCTGAGTTCAGCTGCGTTCTGGATTCAACTAGCTACTGCGGACTGCGTGCTGGTTAGCCCTAGCATAAAGGGCTAACTAGCTATTGAACCCGATGTTCGGGCGTTGGACTATAGGACCCGGTCCGTACGAGACCCCCTATCCAGCGACGACAGGACTACCTGACACGGGTCTGCATCAGCCTCTGGAGTAGGAACTCCAGAGAACATTGTCTCCGTCCTCGCCTCTCTCCCCCTTGCTATTCACCACGCCCCCCTCCATTCAGAGCTCCAACGATCTGGTACCATTAGTTTAGGACCTATAATACTTCGGACATTCGTTGCCTATAAATTGTATAATTCATTCGGACATTGTTGCATATAAATTGTATTTGTATAGGGAAATCAGTGTTACATATTACATGTGTGTTTTATGTTAAACATTAAATGTGATTATTCAACTTGGTACCCTGTCCCCTCCAAGTTAATAGAGTGTCCGCCATCTTGTGTATATTTAATATTTGGTTAATTCATAATTTAGTATTTGTCAAGCTCATCATTTAAATACAGTCAGGGTTGTGTAGCCCCTTAGCTACACCAGTCAAAGATAATGAAAGGTCGGTCAGATCATGTCAGCTATTACAATAACCTCTCCCACACTTCCTCCATCCCACTGTAATGTTATTTTTATTCGAATTAGTGTATATACTTGACCACATCGTGCACAATTGTACAGCCCTGGCCTATTTTATTTTATAAATATATCATATTCTATTGTGCTTCTATTTTAATTTAGTTTATATTCCATTTTATTTTATTCTACCTTTTATTTTATTCTACCGTAATTGCCTGTCCGTTAATGTCGCACCAAATGACCAAATCAAATAGTCTAAACTACTTGGCAATAAAGACCTTTCTGATTCTGATTCTGATTCTGATTCTGATTCTGATACTGTACTGTACTGTAGTTTACTCGTTGCCCCTAAGAAACGTCACAGCTGCTCTGAGCTCCTGAAGTTTCTTCCTGTATCTTCTTATGCTGTTGGGTCTCCCTTGGAGTCTGCATAAGCTTTCTCTGAACATGCGATAATAAAAATTTACATTAGAATTTCTTTCCTAGGATATGGATTAATTTGTTTACAGTGAGTGATTCAGGTAAGTTCATTGTTGTCTGCCTCTTCACATTTCTACATAATCTAATACCAACTGGTGATGAGAATAACACTAGATGTTTAAATTTAAGTTTATTTGGATCCCCATTAGCCACAGCAGTGCTGTGGCTATTCTTCCTGGGGTCCATAACACGTAAAATACAGTTACAGACTTACATTATACACTCAGACATTCACATGGCATACAGACACATTAAAACAACAATACATGCTCCTAATCAATTCATAATACAATACATGCTCCTAATCAATTCATAATACAATACAACAATACATGCTCCTAATCAATTCATAATACAATACAACAAAACATGCTCCTAATCAATTCATAATACAATACAACAAAACATACTTCTAATCAATTCATATTACAATACAGCATAATATACAATTGAGCTTTTTCATACATTATGTTTATACCAATTATTCAATCAGACACATACATTTTAATTTACATAATGTGACTTCCTCATCAAGTGAGATTATAGTATATGGTTGTTTTTTTTATTATTCAAGACTCTACTGTGACTTATAGATGGTTTAAAAGTGAGTGACAACAATAACATTCCAAAGGGACCCACGTTTGCTTTATTTCCTGCTGCAATGTTTGCTAAAGCAATAACTGGAAATACACTTGGGTCCAAACTGTTCCCCTAGCAACAGAAATCCAGTGAAACTGTTTATAAACCAAACACTGAATTGTACCATGTACAAAGTGGTACGGCATGCACATTCCAGAACACAAATTACAACTGAATTTGCATTATAATCGAGTAAATTCAACACCGGGAAACAGCAAACAAGCATATCGGCCCATCATGACGTCTTCCTCTAACCCTGACCGTCCAAGTCCTGTGGTAAAAATAGTGCATGTTCTGTGTAGGGAGATTTTTAATGCCACTGTTGATGAGAATCATGTGGTTCTAATGTGTGTGGACCAGGAAGCTGGGGAAAAACCTTTTCTATCCACCGTGAAAACATCTCTCTGGGCTGGGAAGGAATTGGCGTGAAGATGAGCTTTTCGGGCATGTTTTAGCCTGTGGCCCCTTTAGAGCAGGGTGGATGTCCATATCACACCACCCCACGACTCTGTACCTCGGACTGGGCAGGTCAATGAATGACACCACCCTTGGAGTCGTTTAGGCTTAAAAGTCTTGAAATGGTAAGCACTTATTTTTTTCTCTTTGTTGCTTGGATTTCCTATGTTGTAGTATTCCAGTTATGGTTAATAATGATATGTAATGGTTATCAAAAAGTTTCTTGTGTAGTTGTAACGTCAGTTTTGAGAGTCTGCTGAAATTGAATGATGTTGTGCCGTTGAAATGCAGCCTTTCCTTGGGGCTAGTCTGAAGTCCTTTAAAACCTGTCAAACCTATAACTCCAGCTATAACAAAAAATTTGCAAGGAGGGGGTCACTGCATTCCATGGATGATTCAATTTGAATCAAGCCTGTAGCAGTAAACAAACATAGTAGCTATGTTATCTTAAGAGCTGAGGCTGTAGTTGTGATGTAATTGTGTATCTCAGATGAAGAACCACATACGTCTGTTTGACGTTTTCAGAGAAACAACGTTTTCAAACTTTTTCATCTAAAGATGGTAAGTTGTGTTCACTCATAAGGTAAAGGTGCTGTAAGTTATATTTTTGTTCTACATGTTAAAATAAGTGTTAATAACTTTACATTCTGACAGCCATCACTGATATAGAGTGTTTGGACAGTAACATGGGTCTCCCAGTCCCTCCGCTCTGCAGTAAAAAGACATTTCCTGGTATCCCATTCCCACTTTATCGAAATCAGGAGAGAGACTCTCACTGCAAAAAAGGTCTGACAAAACCTAGTTTTAAACAAATAATGTGCTTGAAACAAGTCAAATAAATGTTTTGTTGTGTGCAGTAAGTAAATTTGGCTTGGTAAGATTTCGTAAAAGAATAGGGTTCTCTCTCCTGATGGATAAAGTGGGAAGAGATACCACAAAATGCATTTTTCTGTTTACTGCAGAGCGGAGGCACTGGGAGACCCATGTTAGTACTGACCAAACACTCTATATCAGTGATGGCTGTCGGAATGTAGAGCTATTTAACACTTATTTTAACAAAAATAAATCCACTTACAGCACAGTAGAGTACCTTCTGGTTATAATATCACATTCACACACCAAGTGATTTAGATAGATTTTTAAAATGGACTTATATGGTTCTTCAGTGCAAGGGTTAATTTGTTGATCCAAAGCTTAATCTAAAACCAATAAAAAATGTGTTTGCTAATGATCTTCAGTCAGTCTATCACTGTATACAGCCATATTACTGATGTTGTATAAAACGTAAAAGGATACTCCACCCATGTTACTGGTCAAACCCTGAAAGCACCTGCATCGTTGTTTTGGTTGTGGAAATATTAGAAATAGAAATTATAAGCATTTAGCAACTGCTTTATCCCAAAACGAAAGCTTTGAAAGTGTTTGCGTAGATGATACTAGATTTCAACTACAACAAATACAAATTGCTCTTGGCCATTTCCGGGTTACAAGGTACTGTAGGTAAATATTACACCTGTAAGATTCGCTCGGATTATTATAAAAAAAAATTATGCACAGGTTTATAAAATTGGCAGAGCTAAACAGGCCAGGTTTTCTCAACAAAGAAAATAAATTATGGAATAACATCAGACTGGCCGCTGGTAGCTCAGGGTTGATCAAGTAGGACCTTCTGATGACAGATAAAGATGAAAATGTAAAAATAGTGTTAGAAAATAGTTATTGCAGCTTTAAATGAATGACGTGAGTGATTAGTTGTGACTGAATTACATTCTTGAACCTTTTCTATCAAGAACACAGATATAGTTATTTGGTGTTGATTCATGTCTGACTGGCAGGCCGTTATTAAAGTAGCCTAAGTAGTATTCACTTAGTTCAATTGAGTGGTGTTTTTTGCAGTCATGTCACTTTATTTTGTGTTTATTTTATGTTATAATTTTGTAATACATTGTGTTGTACAAGTGCATTGCAGATTATTATAATACTTTTTTCTTTAATATAAAATGGATTTAACAATATTTTCTAAGTAACTTCTCCTGTGGGTATATATTTTACTGGTCACTGTGCTACCTACTCAACTGGTCACTGATACTACAACATTTCTGCCAACAATACTAGCATTTTACCTCAACATCTCAACTCTTCCAGGTGAATGTTTCTTTCAAATGTTTTCTCAGAATTCTAGTAGCCAGTTGCAACATTATCATTGGACTGTTCAGTTCTCAAGATTCTAATGGTATGTATTTGATTGTACACCCGAAAGGTTAAAGGGCCACTTTCAATGCAGATTTTATTTTGCACATAATCTTACACATATCCAAGGTTTCTAAACTGTAAACTCTAAAATCACTATTGCAATCTACATCTTTTCATCTACATCATTAAATTGAGCTGTAATTAACACAACACAATGATTCAGTGTCCTCTGATGACATCACAGGAGGATATGTTTTACTCTTACTCATAGTATATATTCAGATTCTAATTCTTTATTGCCTATATATTTATTGTAACGTACAATACAACTGATAGGGCATACAGACCCTCATCTGCACATTTGATTACACTGGTTATTTTCCTCATATTCTTATATTCAGAGTTAATTATATTGTTCGCAATATATTTGTTTTTCAAAAAAATTTATATTCTGACCAAATTTTATTGCCTATATATTTATGTCTTTCTATACTATTACCATGCCCATACATGTGTAACGGATGGTATCGTGAAGCGCAGTCATGAAGGGCTGGGGTGAGTAGCAGTGCTATGGGTTAAACTCACTCTCATCCTCAAAAGACACATAGACACATTACAAAGCAGTGAGTTCACTTCTTGGTATAGCGGTCTGTGCTGTTGCACGCGGCATGGGAGACCCGTGTTCGAAACTCCCTCGGGGCATCGAAGTTTGAGGTGACGTTGTCACAACCGTTACACATGTACCTATTTTAAATTTGAAACAAGTCAAATCTTTTTTGGAGGGTGGGATATCTTTTTGAAGGTTCACCTCATCCTGGGTGCAATGTGGCACACCCTGTTGAAATTATGTCTTCCCACTCCTGGCTTTGTTTATATGCACATTTATTGTATCAATGGCATTTGAAGTGTATGGTCTGAGCTTTACAGCAAAACACGAGTTTTACATACATTCGAAGGTGTAAAAAAATGAGTTTACATTTGCAATGTTTGTGAACATTGGAGCAAAACTGGCCTGTACTTTTGTGTTGTGATGTGAAGAAAGTTTATTTTTCATTTTCTATAGTGAAACACAAGATACTTGTGCCCTAATGATAAGGATAAGTTCTCAATGAAGAAACCCACTCCCATTGCCAAAGGAAAGTTTAACATGCCTATAAATACTCACTATGTACGTCAAATCTCTCAAAGACATTATGTGAATGTAGACAAAATTTAGATGGTCAAATAAATTGGATTAAGTAAATTACGTGTCCAGAAATATTACATGCACACACACACTATGCACACACAGACACAGACAAGCACACACACGCACGTGTGAGCGCACACACACATATGAACTTAACTTGTTCTTTCACTCAATCAACAGAGAGTTCTGAGGAGCAGCGAGAGGGTCCATGGGTAGACAATAGCGTCCTCTGAAATGTTCTCCAGAGTCATGTGTAAGTCATTACGAAATGTTCACCAGGGTCATGTGAGTCATTTCTCTGCCATCCCCACAGACAGACTGAGCCTTTTGTTGATGTTGATGACATTTTATTTTTTGTAAAAGCATGTCTGCAAGCTTTCTGCAAGCTATCCATTTCACTCAAACCTCAATTTATTATGTACGATACACAGCAATCTTTCTTTCCCCAAATATATATGACCACTGATATTTCTTTGTCTCTATGTCTAAGTGTTTATGATGCTCCTGTTTTGCCTGGACGAGCTGAGAGCAGAGACAGGCACAACCCCCAACCTGAGACACATTGTGATTGGACGGTGTTACAATTATCTCACCCTCATTAACCCCAACTCAAGGTAACGTTGTGAGGCTAAAGTGATTTATCCTCTCATTCATAATATTTTTTAACCCTTTCACTACCACACTACCAAATGGTTAACCCTTTCACTGTGACAATACAGAAGGTTAACCCTTTCACTGCGACACAACAAAAGGTTAACCCTTTCACTACCACACTACAGAAGGTTAACCCTTTCACTACCACACTACAGACAGTTAGGTTAACCATCTGTAGTGTGGTAGTGAAAGGGTTAAAACGTGAATAAATATCTCCAATGATTCTCACAATATACTGTACATGTTTATGCTTGTGTCTGTTTGTCTGTGATCGTGTGTGTGTGTTTAGCAGGTATGACTGTGAGGAGATCTGGAGGGAGTTTGAGGAGGTCGTTGTGCAGCGGTCTTCTTGTAATGTGAAAGTGAAAGACTACCATCAGATGTTTCGTGCCACACCCCAAACATTTCCTTGTGATAAGGTACCTGTCAGTCACACTCAAAGCACAAACTCAGTTTGAGAAAATGTTAATTTATTATTAAAAAAAAACACAGTAACAGGTATAGCAAGGAGCACTGGTCTCGAGAACGAGACTGAATTCGTTTTTAATCTCCATTGATTTTGTGTGCACCTCCCTTTCCCATTGTTTACACATCCCTCTGCCTCCTCCTCATGAGTGTCAGCCTGTCCAATCAGAAAGTGGGGGGCGTGACACAGGTACTTGATTTAAATTCTTGCCTTCCCCAGTGGTGGTGCTACAACCATATAGAACACTACAACACCATCAATAAATCATAACCTTGAATACAAAAACAAGCATCACCCAGGATGGTGAGAATGAGAACTCTCACCTATACTCAGTTGCCCTCGAAACAATTTACCTCTCATCAGGTTTGTTTAGACTCAAGAATCCCATCCAGCTGGTCATTTTGATGAAGTCATACGACCATCATAATTTAATTGCCTTTCTCTGGGGTAGGCTATTGCTCTGTTTTCAGCTAGCTAGTCAGTTTTGTTAGCATTCCGTTCAAGGCTCCCAATTGACCTTCACTCAGTCTCATTCCAGTCAGTAGTTTCAAATTAATCTTTTACACACGTTTCTTCATAAAAAGGACAGCAGTTTTTTTGAATAGCAGGTATATGAAAATGTCACACTCTTCCAAACAACCACTCTTCCATACCATCAATGGTCCACTGAAGCTTGCCATATTATACTAAATGATCCCAAACTAGCTATATCAGTTCTATACTGTCAGCTGTGAACTGAGGCATAGGGATGGGGGGGGGGGGGGTGACCCAGGGCCCCAAGCTGGGAGAGGACCCTCAGAGGGTCTTGACTCAAATGTTTGTTTTAAAATGTTGTTTTAGGTGGGTTTTCTTTTGCAGGCTATTGAGGTTTAAGCAAAAGTTAAATTGTATGACAGATAGTAAACATTAAAGTGTGGTAATAACTGCCCCTATTTGCACTATGGATGTGCCTGTATAATCATTAAGTCAATTAATTTGTTAAATTGTCTCGAGGTGCTACATAGACCCACGGATGTGGAGGGGAGGGGGGCCCCTGACTGTGGAAACTGGGAACAGCATGGGATTGCTTCATCTCAAAGTTCAGCTCACTCTGGAACAGCATGGGATCGCCTCATCTCAAAGTTCAGCTCACTTGTGTTTTGTATGGAATTGTGTTGATGCTGTATAGTTTATTAAAGGCAGTCTTCTGTGTTCTTCTTGGTTTACAGTTCCTGTTCTGGAGTAAGACCAGGACTCTAATGCACAGCTATGCATCCACGGCACGTCACTCCTGGACCCTGGAGGACACACTGGTGGGCTACATGTTCAATGATCTCATCTGGTGTGGCCACGAGGAGGACATAGGTAGACCTTGACTAGTATTACATAGTTATATACCTCCAGCTTGTGAGCACCATGACCACTGGAGGTCTGGTGAACTCTACTTCCTGAACATCCATGATAGAATTGGATGCCTTACAGTAACAGTAACAATCTGTCAACAAGAAGCACAGGCACCTTATTATGTACATTTACATTTAGTCATTTAGCTGACGCTTTTATCCAAAGCGACTGGAATCAAAGACATGAATAACTATTATTTTACTGTTTGTTCAAGTCATACATTTTTCCACTCTCCTTTTCATTATTGTTATGCTTAAGTTAAATGAACTATCTATGGGCATGGCCATCGATTTTAGCATGGTGTTATTCACCTTCAAAGATGAAAAAATTTAAAAAAAATAAAAATTAAATTGATATTCTCCTTTGGTTCATTACATTTACTAAAGCCTAGTAACAGACACAATATTTCTGACACGGGTTATACATTCCCTGAGATCCATAGATGTCCCTAGATACCAAGAACATGCAAATTGCCTTGTAGAAGTGGAGCAATCTTCCATTTACTTAGGTATGTATTTTTGGCGGATTTTCAGAAAATGGGGCTAGGGCTCAAGAGGTTAATGTCCATCCTTCAAAAATAAAAACATAAAGAATATACATAAAAACAATACACAGACATACATTATATTTCCATCCAAATTGTTGCTGTAGTTACAACAATGTAGAGATAAGGCCCTTTCATTACTGATGACATTTCAGTTTCATTTCTGACTTGTTTAGTTCAGTGAGGTAACACTTTACCTGATGAAGTAAACAACAAGGATGCACCATGAATACAGGGGGTGCATGGAGTGCAACTGCATCCAGGCCCATGTGTAACGTTTGGGGTTTTGCACTCTTCAGGGAGCAAAGCCCTAGCGTTACCTGGTGGTAATTTACCTGTCTATCTGCCCTAATTGCATTCATTGGCACCTGGTGTGTCTAGTTAAGGTGGCTTTATATGCTCTTCCGTGTTACGTGAGACTGTGAGTCAATCACTAAACTGTCTGTGAGTATCATTGAGCTACTCGAATTAAAGGAGCAGTGCTCAAATTCAACATTTGTCTCTCGTCGTTTCTGTTCTGCACTGCACCTGGGTCCAACACACCTCCAATCGTAACAGATCGACTCACCATAATGGACCCAGCGGAGGCAGAACAGATTCGCTCTGTGCTGACGACACAGGGGGCTATGGTAGCCTACCAGGAGCGCACCCAGCAGGCAATGATGGTCGACATACAGCATCTAACCTCCACCATCACTAGCCTGACATGTGTCCAGGTTAGCAACATGTCACCAGCGGCGACGACAGCAGCAGGAGCGGTGTCTCCTCCAACGCAGACAACGGCTTGAAAGCCCCGACTTCCTCCTCCAGAGCGCTACAATGGGGGTCCAGAGGGCTGCAGAGAATTCATCACCCAGTGCTCGCTAATCTTCAGTCTGCAGCCTCTGACATTCCCCACCGAGCAGTCCCGAGTGGCCTACATCATCACACTGTTGACGGGACACGCCCTTTCCTGGGCCACGGCCGAGTGGGAGAGCCAGTTGCAGGCGTGTACCAACGTTACCACATTTACCTGGGAGTTATGCAAGATTTTCTACACCTTCCGGGTGATATCGGTGCACGAGGCCGGTCGACGGCTCACGGCATTTCGCCAGGGGAATCGCTCGGTGGCTGACTATGCCATTCGCACCGTAGCCAAGGAGGCGGGTTGGGAGGAGAGGGCCGTAGTCGTTCTCTTTGCTCAGGGGCTCTCGGAGAGAATGAAAGATGAACTGGCTCTCCGGGAGCTCCCGGAGCAGTTGGACGGTATTGTAGAGCTTGCAGTGAGAGTTGACAATCGACACCGAGAACGTTCACGGGAGAGAGGCTTGTTACAGTGTGCACCGCCCCGGCTTCCTCCCAACAGAGAGACAATTCACTGGTTCCCGGAGGGGAACACAACTGACAAACCCATGCAGCTGGGCACAGCCCAGCTCTCCAGCGTTGAGAGGCGGCGGTGGCTGGAGGAGAGACGCTGCTTTCGTTGTCGACGTAGAGGTCACCGTTATGCCACCTGTCCAGGGACCTCGGGAAACGGGGCAGCCCGTTAGTATCGGGAGGGGTGCTAGCGGGTATGGATTTGTCCTCTGGGGTTAACGACGTAAATGTTACAGACCCACAGATACAGGCGTTGGTGGACTCGGGAGCAGTGGGTAATTTAATGGACGAAGGCTTAGCCTGGGGGTGGGAAGTTCCGTTAGAGGTGTTGAAGGAACCAGTCCCTGTCCGGGCTCTGGACGGTCGACCCTTAGGTACAGGTACCATTACGCACCGCACGCACTAGTGCGTCTTCAAGTGGGAAGGGGACAGTGGGAACAAATACAGTTTTTTATCGTTCCCTCACCAGCGTGCCCTATTGTGTTAGGTCACCCTTGGATGGCGGCTAATAACTCCAGCATTAACTGGTCGACAGGTAGGCTCTCGCTGGAGAAGGGCTCCCTGCCCGTCTCCATCGAGGGTTCACCCACCATACTCCCATTTCCCTCACAGCCCAAGCTAGCAGTTGGGTCTGCAGGGCCCTCTCCTCTTCCCAGTCCCGACCTGACAGGGGTGCCCACCACGTATTGGGACCTAGGGGAGGTGTTTAGTAAAGCCTGTTCTAAAGCATTGCCTCCCCATACTGTAGGTCGTATGACTGCACAATTGATCTATTGCCAGGTACCTCTTCACCTCAGGGTGTCTGATCTCCCTCTCTCGACCAGAGACACTGTCTATGAATAGCTACATTGAGGAAGCACTAGCCGCGGGTCATATACGTCCCTACCACCTCACCCGCTGGCGCAGGCTTCTTCTTTGTAGCTAAGAAAGATGGAGGACAGCGCCCCTGCATAGACTATCGCGGCTTGAATAACGTCTCTGTTAAGAACCGCTACCCCCTTTCACCGCCTTTGAGTCTCTGCAGGGGGCTCAAGTGTTCTCCAAGCGTACAATTTGGTCAGGATTAGGGAGGGGGATGAGTGGAAGACTGCCTTTAACACCCAATGGCCATTACGAGTAGGGATGCCCCCCGAAACCCGATTCTAAAACGGGAACCGGTACTAAATTAGGGGAAAAAAAGAGTATTGATAAGCTCCGACGTTATCGGTACTGCTATCGGTAGTCTAGGAGCGGATTAACTACGGAGCTAACAGGGTGTACCATCCATCTGCAACGCAACAGTGGCAGCAACAGTGGACACGGAGTAACGTTAACGTTATGTCAAGTTCATACTACACTACATGTATGAACTCGACATAACGTTAACGTTACTCCGTTTCCATGAAGTGTTTAATTAGCAGCAATCTGTTGTTGAAAATGTAACGTTAACCCGGAAACCAGAAACGGAAATGCGAGGACAGGAAGCCGTCATGAAATCGTTGTAGTCATATTGTAGTCTTTTAGTCTTATTAACTAAAATATTTTGACAAAATAAAAAGCAGCAGCACTATTGGATAACTGAGTCATGTTTTCTATGTATTTCTTTCTTTCAGGGAGTAGGACATTTGTTTCACAGTTTTAGCATGATGTTTTATAGATGGTTAAACACAGGTTTTTGTTTTTAAGAGGGGGGGTTTGATTTGATTTGATTGAAGTTTATTTCAAATATGCAACACAACAAACAAACATCAAGTACAGATATAGCCTTAAGCCGTTCAAATAATAAATGTATTAAAAAAAAATGTAATAATAATAATCTAAAAGAACCGATAAGAGTATCGATAAAGTACCGAACCGTTAAGCAGTATCGATAAGAGTAGTATCGATAAAATCCTAATGAGACCCATCCCTAATTACGAGTATCTGGTCATGCCCTTTGGCCTGACCAATGCACCGGCAGTCTTCCAGGCGCTGGTGAATGACGTGCTGCGGGGCTTGATAGGGGTGTCAGTATTCATATATCTGGACGACATCCTTATTTTTTCCAAAGATATATCACAACACCAACAACATGTTCGTCAGGTTCTCCAGCGCCTCCTCCAACACCAGCTGTATGTCAAATCAATGCAGAGAAATGTGTGTTTCACACCGACACAGTGTAATTTTTAGGGTTTGTGTTAATGAGGGGCGATTTGCGCATGGATCCGGCCAAGGTGAGTGCCGTTTTAGACTGGCCTCATCCGTCCTCGCTTAAACAGTTGCAATGCTTCCTAGGATTCGCTCATTTCTATGGGCGGTTTATACGCATTTTAGTGCCTAGCTGCCCCTCTAACAGCCCTCACTAAGGCTTCACTGCCAGGATTTGACTGGTCTCCACAGGCAGAAAACGCCTTCCGCGACCTTAAACACTGATTCACCTCCGCCCCTGTCCTAGTCCACCCAGATTCTGAGGTTCCATTTCTGGTAGAAGTGGATGTCGCGGTGTCAAATCCCAAGAGAAATGGCAGAGCATGCAAGCATCATCAAGAAGAATCATTCACTTTGTGTTCAAGTTCATTCTTGTGTATATTGGGCATTGTGTATCAGTGTAACCATGCCTACAGTCCTACCCTGTTAACAAAATATTCTTTATTTGTTAAAACAGGCTTTGATTTCACCTCTTGTCCAGAGTGGTCAGCGTGTGTCGATCATCCTGTATATTCCTTGTGGAGGCAGGCCTCCCAGAATGTAAGCTGACAAAAAAGGTTGCAGTAGTTCCAACACCAAAGATATGAAAGCTGCATTGTATATCATCAAGATTAGGGATGCATTGATACAGATTCAGCTTTGTTACTTTGACTGTAGACTGTAGACTTAGACCATTCATTTGGGGTCAAAAATGATTGAGACAGAATCCATTTTTCACCCCTAGAGAGATCCAACATCTTTCTACTGTATGTGACAAGAAATTATGCGGAAAATGGTCTGTTCTGTTTCTGGTACATATGGTGTGTATGGTATCAGATTTTAGTCTTGGGGAAACTCTCTGATATTTTAGTCTGGTATCTGCCCGATATCTGATACAAGGACTGGTATCGGTGCATCCCTAATCAAAATACTATGTGAAACCTATATATCAGTTGAATACATATTAATTAACATGTCCATCTTCACCTGTGTGTGTGTTTGTCAGTTTGCAGAAACGGCATGCGGTAATATCACAGTGCTACTGAATGGTTCTATCGATAATGCCTTCAACAGAAAAAGGTAAAGTAAGGTGATAAATATCACAAATATCCAGATGTAATAGCCATGCAATAACCAGCCAAGTAAACAGTCAAATGTTCCCTTTTTATCTCACAGCATGTTTGGGGGCATTGAACTGGACAGCCTGAACCCGCAGATGGTGGATCATGTCAACATAAAGGTGGTGGCCAACCTAGAGGGACCTGTTATGTAAGGAAACATAAATGTATTACAACTTAAAATTGCTGAGTTGATGTTGTACAAATTATTTGTACTCAAGAGCAATGTAAAAAAAAAAGGGAAACAAAAAAAAAAAGCCTAAAGTGTTGACAAGTCACTAGCCTACCAAGGAAGGACAACTGGCAGACTTATGTGTAGGGGGCAGGGAAAACATAGACCAATGAAAGCAGATTTCCCGTACTATCACACTATTACACTATTGTACAGTATTACAGTATTACACACTATTACACAAGTACAGTATCACACTATTACACACTTAAGCATGGGGGTGTGGTTAACCTAGACCAATGAAAGTAGTATGAGTTTATTGACACCTCCCATAAGTCCCTATAACAAATGGTTCATGATATATGAAAGGGGGCAGGGATTGTCAGCCTATGTGTGACGTCTGACGTTTCATCCAAATTTGCAAGATTAGCTGCACACACACACACACACACACACACACACACACACACACACACACACACACACACACACACACACACACACACACACACACACACACACACACACACACACACACACACACACACACACAATCATATGCATAATCCCCCTGAGTCTACCGCCTGGTGGAGATAATTAATTAACTTAAAAGGTTTTGCTGAATTTAGAATGCCAAGTTCAATTTAGTTAGACTACTGCAAACTGTAGTCAAATGACTAATGTAATCACATGTAGTGAAAGTACTTCCCTACACTGTTCAAGAGACAGAATATTGTGTCTCTCCCACAGTGAGTCTTGTATTCAGGGATCCATTTTGAACCTCATCAAAATCCTGGATACCAGAGGGTTTCGTTGGACCTGCACAGACAATGACCTGTGAGTTGTATCCGACACACTGTTACACTGTGAACTGTAGGCTTTCCATGATGGGACCGACATGTTGGGAGTAATTTGCCAGCAAAAATCAGACTGTTGTTTTGTGTTGTTTCATAAGAAGAACATGACAAATAGTTATCCTGAAATGGCAGAACATAAAAAAGTACAAATGTTAACTGAGTATATCAGTCTAAACCGACAGTAGGATGTGTAAACAAATAAAGCTGTAGTCGATAAGGAACATTATTGTATCCTGAAGCAAGGAATACAGAATATTGTATCCTATAGCAAGAAATCCATTCCTGTCTCACATGAATGTGAGAGGTCGCTGCTTGTATCTTTTTTGTACTAAATTACACTAATACTAAAGCACATCACCTCCACCCTCATCCACCTCCACTAGCTCCCGGTCAAGTCCCGTATATAATATAAGATCCTCGTCCTTACCTAAAAATCTCTCCACGCCCTTGCCCCCCAAGTACCTATCTGACCTCCTCCACCCCTACACCCCCTCCTGGAGGCTGTGATCCTCAGACACGGATCTGCTCTCCATCCTCCACACCCGCCTACAAACATTTGGGGACAGAGCCTTCAGCATGGCAGCCCCCACCCTCTGGAACGCTCTCCCGGCTGAGATCCGCTCTGCCACCTGAAAACACACCTGTTCACCTATGGCCTCTAGTCATCTCACTGTCATTTATTTTTATTATTATTTATTTGGTTTATTCCTTATGTGTCTTTTTTGTTGCCTGTAAATCATCCATGTGTTTCTTGAAAGATGCTATATAAATCCAAGTTATTATTATTATAATTATTATTAAAAAGACTGATAGTAATAATTTGATTGATTCTTTTATTTCTGTGTCATGCACACAAAGTGCCCAACCCTCATGGGTTTATAAGACACCAAAAATACTGTTGCAGTGTTCCACTATTACAATATATTTAATTTCCTAAATACAGATTACATGAATACAGATTACAGCTCAGTCTCAAACGGAAAATGAACCTCATTCTCAATTTCTCCTATAGCTCACACACTGAACAAAGTCTGTCCTCCTCTGGGATGGCATTAAACCTGATGTTCTCTAGGGCTAGTGGCATCGGCGTATTTAGACCACTATCACTGGGGCACGTGCCCCAGTGTTGATCAGCTGTGCCCCAGTGATCCAGTTGATCAGGACTGCTGTTAATACTTCACTTTAAAATATTATAGTGAAATATTTTGCACTGTTGTCGCATTTATTTTGTTGAAATCCTCCAACAGGCTCTTTTTTGTAAGTTGACTGGTTTGCACACCCCTATGACAGCTAATACATGGTACATCCCAGCAGTCAGCTGGCCTCGTGCAGTTCACAGGTAAAAGCACACAGTGCTGCGGTCGCATTCTGTCATGATGGCAACCCCGCCAGCTAAGAAAGTTAAAGCAAAAGAAATTCTGGCATTCCAGCCCTCGTGGACAGACTACTACGGGTTTGTGTGTCAGAAGGACCGTGCTGTGTGTACTTATGTTGAAGGCTTGCCAAACAAAGAGACAATCAAATCAAGGATAAAAGATATCCCCATGTCAGCTCGAAGTGTCGAGCGACGCATCAACGAAATGTCCGAAAATATCAGAGAACAGCAAACAGCTGGATTAAAAGATGCTCCGGTGTGCAGCTTAACGGGACCAAGTAAGCAAAACAGTGCCAGGGATCTCAGGTAGGCTGCAGCAGCTGTTAATTTTCCTACACATGGCGTGTTAACTTGAATGTCTTTCTCTCTCTGTCCCTCTCTCTCTCTCCCTCTCTCCCTCTCTCTCTCTCTCTCCCTCTCTCTCTCTCCTCTCTCCTCTCTCCTCTCTCTCTCTCTCCTCTCCTCTCCTCTCCCTCTCTCTCCTCTCTCTCTCTCCTCTCCTCTCTATCTCTCTCTCCCTCTCCTCTCCTCTCCTCTCTCTCTCTCTCCTCTCTCTCTCTCTCTCTCCTCTCCTCTCTCTCTCTCTGGCCTTGCTCCGGTGGAGGGATTGGAGGAGGGTGTGCCATCATGTTAACGCAGCCTCAATTAAACCTTGCGACGACTGAGTTCTGGTCATGTGACACTACACATATTTAATTGAGACCCTTTATTATTTCAATTTAGCTGGAAATACATTGATACATCATTCAGTAACATTTTGAGAGCCTTATAACAAAAACATTATTACGGTCACCATTGTGACCAGTGGGATTCTTTTTACTCAAAATGTGAGTATTACCAAGTCACCTTGTGTTCTTAAAACAATGACAATAAACATAGTTTTATTAGGTTGAAATAATGTGGTTGTGTACTTATTTTTTCTGTTAACTTATTATGGATTGAAAACTGAAAACCAAACAAAATGTGCTATATATAGCCTACCGTCTGCGTCGAATATGAAATAAAGGCATCTAAATGATAATTTTTTTCTTTAAAAAAAACAAGCTCAATCAAAAGATTCTACATGATTCCAAAATAGTGAAGAAAATTACTTTAGGACAAACAAAGGCAGAGGCTCTGGTCCTTGCTCCAAAGGCAGTGGGTGATGTTCTCAAGGCCTTAACATCAGACAAACCCCTCCCATTCTCCATACAGATGGATGCATCTAACCTAACCCTAACCCTAAAACCGAAATAAAGTTAAAAATAAAATAGTTACAAAATCTGCCCATTTTCGCCCAAAAACCAGGCAAAATCGGCAACAAACTTTTTTTCATATACCTTGGTGCCCCCCTGTGCCCCAGTATAGTGCTTGGTCTAGATACGCCCCTGGCTAGTGGTAATGTCCCAACTTGAATCTGTGCACATACAGTAGGGATCTTTGTATTTTGTTTAATCATACTTCACATAATGTTCTGCACTGTAGCTATTCTTTATGGAGACCATGATGTTTGTCATTTCTGTTTATACCATATATCAACAGATTTTTCTTCTGATTATTTTCGTCCACAGCACCCTGATGCTCCTCCAGTGTGCCCAGAACCCCAAACAGTCGTCCTGTCAGACGTGTGCCAGCAGCCTATTGCACATAGAGACGCCTCCATCTGGCTGAATCTCTGACAGCTTGCCAACTTACATCTAATTGAATGTATCTTGTGGATTTCTCAATCTCTTTTATTTTGTCTTTTTCCTTTTGCACAGACATATCTGTGGCCTCTATGTAAGACATGAGAACATCTATGACTTTTATATATTATATATATATTAGATGTGAAGCACCTGATAGACTGGCAGTATCACTAACTCGGGTCACTCACAAGTTCACTGTTAGCTACTCTGTCCCTAGTGGTAGCTCACAGGCATGCCACTGTATACGATGAATGTCATGATGAAAGCACCAAGACACTTTTGTGTTCTTGCTTCATCTTATCATCTAGGTCAGGAGTAGGAGAGTCATGGCAAAAGTTAGATTTTGATCAGGTAAAAATTAGCATTTTTTTTATTTTTTTTGCATCCTTTCAATGAAACATGCCATCCTTTTTTTTATTGTATTATTTCTCTCTACTAAAACGGTATTGTATTGTTTGTTTTGCTAAAGTGTCTTTGAGCATTTGGAAAAGCGCTATATAAATCTGATGTATTATTATTGTTATCCTCCATTCCCTGCCCTCTGAAACAGTCAATTCCCCTATTTTCTGGATGTCATTTGAAATAAAGAAACTGTTGTATGACTCAAATACATTGATGTTATCGCATGTCTATCACATATGCTATTAATTATACAGTAACACTTAATGGAGAGCATTGTCACTGGTTTCTAAAGGAGCACACAAAGCATTCTGCCCGGATCTGAAACAGTGAACAATTTGTCCATGTTGATTCAATTCTGGTCATTGTCTAAATTGTCTAGCTCTTCACAGCTAGTATATTGGAGTTTGCCTACACTACAGGATTAATAAAGTTTGCCAGAGGGCGGCTGGGTGGCGCAGCGGACATTTCGCTCGTCACCAACACAAGAGACACCGGGTTCAACTCCGGCTGTCGGCGTTGCCTCCGGCTTGGGCCGGCTGTCATACTAACTCAATTGGCAGAGTTAGCGAGTGGAAGTCGATGGGTGGTAATCTGGATGTTGTGGACAGCGACTCCTACAGGTCGGTTGGGGGACGCCTGCACAGCAGAGACAGGAAAATTGCGGGGGTAGTGTGAGCCTCCCATACGTTACACCTCGACAAAATGAGAGTCCGCGCTGGCAGGTGAAAAAATGTGACAGGCTGCCTCCACATGTATCGGAGGGGACATGTGATGCAAGGCTTCTATCCTCCCTACAACCGACAAGTGGGGGGCATATGCGAGCAACGTTCAAGACAGGGGAGGGGAGAATTGGCACGGCTAAATTGGGATGGGAGAAAAATAGAAAAAGTGGATAAAAAATATATATATAAAGTTTGCCAGAAAGCTTAAAAACATGCTGGTGTTTATTTTCGCCCCAACTAGACAAATTAACAATCTTTACCTACCAATGTAGAGTACATCTCAAGGTCAGTAATCAAATATCATAGAGTACCAAAACCTATTAATTAATTATCTGTCTATGTCTATGGTAAAAAGAGACTTAAAAGTACTTTGATGTAAAAATAAATTTGTTTTAGAATAATTGTCTTCAACATTTTTGCTGCAAATAAACATAATGAGGTGGAGTCTTTCACAGCAGGCCGGGAAATATACAGTAAGAAATCTGTGATTAGCTACACAACAGGCCAGAAAATATACAGTAAGAAATCTGTGATTAACTACACAACAGACCAGAAAATATACAGTAAGAAATCTGTGATTAACTACACAACAGACCAGAAAATACTGTATACAGTAAGACATCTCTGATTGTCTACACAACAGGCCAAAAAATATATAGTAACTACAGAGCACGCCAGAAAATATACAGCAAGACATCTGTAATTAATTGTCAGCTACTATTACATTATAGCATCAAAAGCTATCATTACTGTTAGCTAACATAGCTACCTTGTGAGTCAATCAACTTAGCACAAATTAATGGAAGTGGATCTGTAGCGGCTAGCCTAGCTTAAAACTCCGGAAGAGGTGTTAGTTGGCCAAGGCCTGATAGCCACTACACATCCACTTCCATTAATTTGTGCTAAGCTAGCTTGCAACTGGATAGCTTGCTATTGAATGCATTGAAAATCTGGAAACGCCATATCCTCCTGAGACCCAGCAATTCATTTTTGTACACTGATACTCCTCTAATACTATACATGTTTATTGAGTTTATTAGGATCCCCATTAGCTGTTGCATGACAACAACTAGTCTTCCTGGGGTCCACATGTCACTCTATCCCGACGTTCCTTACAGAGGACAACCAGTTTTCCAATGATATATCATGTGTTGGGTTGTGACCATGCAAACTTGCCTTTTTTGTCTTTTCAAAATGGCTGTCAACACAAAAGGCACATTGCACGGAAAAAATTAAGATAAGCATGATATTCATATTTAAAATGTTTTTGAATGTTATATTTTGAGTTGTCAGAGTTAAACATATTTATTTTCAGAGGAAAAACATGAATTGATTAATGTACACTGTATGTTTGTTTCATATTTATTTAGTAGACAGCTCAACAGTGTGAGCGACGAAAGATGAAGAGCCAGATGAAGTTGATAAAGACCATCAGTCTTCTGGATGCTCTTCGGAAAATGGGCCTGCCTGCTACTGGAACAATTCAGAAGAATCAAATTTGATGTTCTCTTTTCTTCTTTGTCACACACTCTTTTGGCCAGTGAAAAGACTGTGAATGTGGATGCAATGTTCATAATTCCTATGTAAGATTCTTATTGTTTTATGATCAATGAAGTCCGGTTGTGCACTACAGTGCACATTTTGTAAAATATGAATAGAGTAAAGTAAAACTTTTTAAAAATCTTTGAAATGTGTTCTTTAGCACCCAAACACTTAAATTATCCCCAAAAAATACAAGTGACAACACTCCCCATCCCTCAAATCCCAGCAGGGGGCCTTTCTGTGTGGAGTTTGTGTGGGTTTCCTCTGGGTACTCTGGTTTCATCGCTTGCCAAAAGACATGCATGTTAGGTTTCCTGCCATTGCCCTTGACCAAGGCACTGCCATTACAGTACCTTGTACCTTGTACATTACTGGTCCCCAGACACTGCACTATGGTCCTAAATAGTAATGAATAAATAAGATGTCCCCAAGGCAGGGGATTAATGAAGGTTCAACTAACTAATTAATTTCATAAAGGAACATGCCAACATTATGGGAAATGCGCTCATCATCTTCATCAGTCAGACAAGAAGATAGATACCTTACCAATGTCATTTCTGTGCATTCAATAGAAAGCTGTCCAGTTGCAAGTTTGCCTATAGCTTAGCACAAATGAATGGCAGTGGATGCGTAGTGGCTATCCAGGCCTTGGCCAACTAACACCAAGGCCTATAGCCACTACGCATCCATTTCCATTCATTTGTGCTAGGTTGATTGACTCGCAAGTTAGCTATTGTTAGGTATTGATAGCTTTTGATGCTATAATGTAACATTAGCTACTGACAATTACAATTTTAAATTGACAAACATCATAATTATGTGTAATTCATGGCACAATTCAAACTGTTTAAATTCAATTGTCTCTCGCTGTTGACTACCGTTCATATTCTTTCAAAAATAGGGTCCCATGGTGGTCCAGTGAGGGGAGGGACTTCACCTCTAGGGTGGGTCACTCAGCTGATGCAAGGCATTATAGTCCATATCTGGAACAGCATTTTAACTTCTAAAGGGGAACTACACTTTTCATACATGTTCATATGGTCCTAAGACATTCCAAAATATTAGTGAAAACAAACAACTCTCTTCCTAATCTAAACAGTGAGAAAACAGAGGTAGTCCTCATTGGCTCCAAGTCCACACTCACCAAGCACCCCAGTTTCACCCTCACCATAGACAACTCCTTGGTTTCCCCTTCCCCCCAGGTCAAGAGTCTGGGTGTCGTCCTCGACAGCACCCTATCATTCCATTCCCACATCAATAACACCATCCGGTCCGCCTACTTCCACCTTCGCAACATCAACCGCCTCCGCCCTTCACTCACTCCCAACAGTGCCACAATCCTGGTCCACTCCCTCGTCACTTCCCGCTTGGATTATTGCAACTCCCTTCTCTTTGGTCTCCCCCACAAACTCCTCCATAAGCTCCAACTGGTCCAGAACGCTGCTGCCCGTATAATAACCAGAACCCCTGTCATCAGTCACATCACCCCTGTCCTACGCCAACTACACTGGCTTCCCATTAAACACAGCATAGACTACAAGATCCTCCTCCATACATTCAAGGCCATCCACAAACTCGCCCCTCCATACCTGTCCGACCTCCTCCACATCAACATTCCCACCTGGTCCCTCAGGTCTGCCTCCTCCATCAACCTGACCGTCCCCCCAGCCCGTCTGTCCACCATGGGGTCAAGAGCCTTCAGCTGCTCTGCCCCCCGCCTCTGGAACTCCCTCCCCCCCGACATCAGGAACATTGACTCCATCATCCCATTTAAAACCCACCTCAAAACCCACCTGTTTAGGCAGGCATATGTCTGATTACATTTTTTAATGGATTGTGAATGATTGTAAATTAACAGTTTTTAAATAGTTGTACGGCGACGTTGAGTGTCTTGAAAGACGCCTTATAAATAAAATGCATCATTATTTTATTATTAATCAAAAAGCTAGAGTGCTAAAGCTTAAACATGACGTGATGCCATCAGGTATAATATCTTAAGCTGATAGTTATAGATGGTGCTGAGAACACCCAGGGTACACAACAATAGAATAAAGCTAATTTGGGTATAAAAAGAAAAGCAACATTCAGTCTCCTATTCATTGTCAATGGAGCAGCTCCAGACCAGACTTTATACCTGATGCCATGATCACGTTTGAGTCTAACTGGCATACTAGAGAGTAGCTCATGTAATGTTCACAAACACTGATTGAAACGTCCCTGGTCCATTTCATTAACATTTGGATTCTTAATTTGGGCGGTGTTCCCCTTTAAGTTGTGTGCTAGTGTAGTGTCAACTCATCTCTACAAATTCCTCTTCTACATGCAGCTGCAAAAATAACTCTTCTTTCCACAAATAACGATAGAAAACTGAACTCACTGTAATACAATTATATCAGTTAAGTATATCAAACTGCACGGAATCGAATGTTTATTTAAAACCGTTCAAAAAGTAACGTCCTAAACGGTGTTTATTGCGCACCGCTCGTGGCACATGTTGTGCTTGTGCACACCTCCGTCGCGCGCGCGCGCATTGTAACATGCGCTGTTGTTTGTTCCATCCAGCACGACTCCACAAATAGAACTGAAAGCAGCGCACGGCCGCGCAAACACTTGGTAGCAAACAGAGGGCGAGGCCCGTCGTCCGCTTACGCGCTCAGTAAACAAACAAACTTTTTCAGATCGAATCGGAAGCTTTTATGCGTCGTCATGGACCCAGAAGAAGTATATCGCAGTCCGCGAAAGAAACGGAGGAGTCGCCGACTGTCCGTCATGGGCGCCTGTGCGTTCGCGACAGTCCTTCTGGTCCTGTCTGTTGTCCTGGGGCTGGCACTCAGTCGCACTGCTGCTGCTGACAGCTTCAAAGCAACATTCATTACGAGATGTGAACAGTTCACGGAAAAAGGCAAAAGGTAGTCCAGCATTTCTCTTAAAATATGAAAAGGTTTTTTATTTAACAGAGGAAATCTTTACTGTTTAATTACGTGATTTTATTTTCATATTGTGAGATTTTATTCAACCTCCACTACTGTACACCTGTTTCTTATCGCAAAGTATATAGGCTATTCATGCATTTGCCCTTTTGCTTGCTTCTTTGAAAGTTTAAAGGCCTTCTGTCCCGACTCACTAAATAATACAAGCTAAACCACATTGCTAAACATTTCTCATGCCTTGAAGCACTGATGATCCGTCGTCGGAACAAACGAGCAGCCCTAGTGTGACAGCTATAGCTAACGCCTCAGGTTCAAATAGTTGTGAAGAGCTGTGCGTCATTACTCCTACTAGTCTTCTACAATATTCCTGCAGGCTTCTCGAGAAAAAGGCTGATATTGCTTTCATGCTCAATTTTTCACATTTCAATTTAATAAACTCTCCCATTTATTTCCCTAGAGGTGACTGTCAAAAGATATGGAGTGCCTTTGAACAGGCGTATGTGGGACGGGACCCATGCAATGTGCCAATGGAAGCATATGACCCTCTCCTCGCCACCACAGCTCTAGAACCTGCATGCAACAGAGTAAATATCAACTAATCATAGCAAACTGCAGGGAGGTTTTCTTATATGTTGCCCTGGCCTACACCGTCCTATCTCTGTAGACAATGCATGTGGCTTCTTGGCCCAAAGCAGGGCTGGCAAAAAGTAAACTTCTGCCCTCCACAACAATCATTTTGTCCTTCTGGGGGTTTCAGACAGTGCGATGCTGTTTTATTTGGTCTGTTTATCAGTGTTTGGGCATATTATTTGGCCTTTAGCCCGCTGCCCATTTTAGCGTTGGTGCCCCTGATCTAAAGTTGGTGCCTTTATTTTCACATTAAAATACGTGTTGAATAGCTCTACATTCCAACAGCCATCACCGATACAGAGTGTTTGGTATAAGTAACATGGGTCTCCCAGTCCCTCCACTCTGCAGTAAACACAAAACACAATTTCCCACGTTCCCACTTTATCCAATCAGGAGAGAGAACCCTAGATAGTTTTACTTGTTTCAATAAATCTTGTCAAGCCAAAATGTCTGGCAGATCATTTTACTTGTTCAAGCTACTATTTGTTTTTATTTCTTGTTTTTGTCAGACCATTTTTGCAGTCTGGAGTTATCTCTCCTGATTGGATACAGTGGGAACAGGATACCAGAAAATGTATTTTCTGTTTACTGCCTAGCGGAGAGACTGGGAGACTCATGTTACTGACCAAACACTCTATATCAGTGATGGCTGTCGGAATGTAGAGCTATTATTAACATGTAGACCACTTATTTTAACAAAGAAAATACCACTTACAACACCTTTTTAACAGTTTGTTTGTTTTTTGGCTTAGATGATGTTCTGGAGCAAAACTAAGGACTTGGTCCATGAATTTACAGAGAAGAGAGATTGCTTTCTGACTCTGGAGGACACTCTGCTGGGCTCTGTCACATACGGACTGACCTGGTGTGGGAGGGAGGGAAGCAATGGTAAGTTTATATAGGACTGTTGTCAAAAAACACACATAGCTGCATAGGCCACTGCAGTAAAACAGACGACCATATCAGTAGACTTAGTCAGGCTGTTTTCTGTCTGTATGTCATTATGATGGTTTAAAGGGGAATTCCACCACAAAGCAACAAATTTACCGGATTGAGGCATAACTGATTAATTAAGCCTGCACTGTACTCATGGCATGCCTGCGCATTCACAGAGAACGCGCTTCAAAACCTTGTGGGGGAGAAAGTTGCCACCGGAATCTCGCCAGGCAGCTCAACGAGGAAATTAATGGAGTATGGAATGAAAGCTAAATTAAAACTTGAAATGCTGATTTAATTACAGGCCGAGTACCATTTTCTGGAAGAGGAAACACTTGTAAGCTAGGACAGGTATAACTTACATTTCTGAGTTTGGTCATTTTCCTGTAGCTATTGATTTTGTGAGCTCACTCTCTGGAAAGCGTGAACGGTGGGTACTGCGTGGTTGGAGTACACAGGCTACATCAGGCAGAGGGCTGCATGCCGGCGATGACAGCGGAGCGACAGAACAGAACTGCGTCTGCATTTGATCTCGTCTTGTCGATGGTGTAAAATGAATTAGGTATATTGTTAGTAAGTTAGTCATTGTCGCAAAATAATTGACCTTCACTACGTTTAAAGAACACCTCGGCGAGGCGCCTCTGTGTTCTAAACTCCGTGTCGGTCAATTATTTTGTGACAATGACCTCGTAGCTATACATTATCCCTTACATATACTATATAGTGCAAAGGAGAAATGGGATGAGGTACAATTTAGGTACAATTTACAGTAAGGTGTAATGAGGTATGGGTTGTAGTGCAAATTCTTTACCAATAAATATAAAGTGTGTTTAGGTGTTCTAAAGTGTGTAAAGTGGGTGCTGCAGTGAGTTGTTTGTTTAAAGTGAGTGTGTGCGTGTGGATGTGTGTGTTGTGACTTGTGAGTGCATTTGATGGTTGTTACATAGTGTTATTGTTCGTTGAGCATCCTGATGGCCTGGGGATAGAAGCTTCTTCTGAGTCTTTCTGTGCTTGCCATGAGACTACGGTATCGCTTGCCTGACCGCAGCAGTTCAAAGAGGCAGTTGTTTGGGTGGCTGGAGTCTTTGATAATTATCTTAGCCTCACCCATGCACCGCTTGTTGTAAATGTTCTGGAGAGTGGGAAGCCCCCCTCCAATTGTGCGTTCGGCTGAATGGGCCACTCTCTGTAGTCTGCTACGGTCTTGTGCGGTGCTATTCCCAAACCAGGAGGTGATATTGCCAGTCAGGATGCTCTCTATTGTACATGAGTAGAAGTACACAGGCTACATCAGGTGAACGTGCAGGCAGAGGGCTGCGTGTTTGGAGTACACAGGCTACATCAGGTGAACGGTGCAGGCAGAGGGCTGCATGGTTGGAGTACACAGGCTACATCAGGTGAACGGTGCAGGCAGAGGGCTGCATGGTTGGAGTACACAGGCTGCATTAGACAAGCGCTGCTCTCGTCAAGGATGATTTGCTTTTTGTTTACAAGTCAGACTCAGAAGTCATGCTTACCATTGTTGTGACTTTGTTTCCCCAGAAACTTTCACCACAGGATGCCCAGCATGGACAGAGTGTGACAACAACCCGGTCCGCTCATTCTGGGGGAGGGTATCTGCTGCTGTAAGTACCTGCAATGAGAACCCCTACAAATGCATTTTGACTTTGTCTGCCAAGAGCTTCTACAACAAATAGCCTACTGGACCTGGGCCCCGTTCCCCGTACCTGGATAACTGAGTTAGCCGGATAACTTTCGGTGAAGTCTGACTTAAGCCGGACTTTCCGGTTCCCCGAATCTGGATTGTCCAAATCACCATGACAACAGATCCAAAAGTTTGAGCCTGGTCGAAAGCAGGGTTTAAGTTCAAGTTAGCCGGATGAACCATCGCCACGCCCCCGCAAAGAAGTGACAGCGCGTTTCCTGAAATTATTCCCACAGTCTAGGATCTGCATTATACCATTCTGAATTACGTTTTTGTGCTCCATTCTTCCAGAGGGGTCTTTTGAAATGTAAAATAGACCCAAAATGCTGATACTAAATTCACTTTGTCCTAAATAATGCACGTTATATACCGTGGCGCTCGCTCGGTGCAACAACAACAAAATAAAGAATATTCTAAACACGGGTCTCTCGTTCATTAATGTATAAACAATGAATTTATCCCATCTGGCACAGTGGCGCAGCGGTAGTGCTCAATCCTGGCAACCCGGCGACCGGTGTTCGAAACCCCGTGTTTCCAATATAATTTTTTGGAATATAATATTAATGATTATACGCAAAGGTAGCCTAGTTTTAAGTTAAAATATTATAAATCTACATGCATTGAGGATGTCATTCTTTATATAGCTCTCAACGTGCACCAAATTGAATTATTCCTATATTGCAAAAAGAAGGAAGAGACTAGGTTTCGAACCCCGGTCGTCTGCGTGAAAGTCAAAAGAAGAACCCGTTACACCACAGTGGAGATAAGTAAAAGATCGACCATACATCAATCAATGGGCAAGAGAGCCGTATCGTTATTCTGTATAACAGTTTAACTAATTATTTTCGCTAGCAAGATCTCATTTGATTATTCAATCCAGCAGGCAAGTTTAAAGAAATATAATCTGATTGATTGAGGTAATGAGGGACTTAAAATTTGCCTATAGATAACGCATTTAACTTGTCGGCGAGGCGATTGAGCCGTACTGCAATATGTTAATAAAGTTTTAAATCAATTAATCAATCAATGCCGCTAGAGAATCAGGATCTCTGCTATCGATACGTGCTGGCTTTTCAAATGAAGCGGCCGCGCGCACTAATCCTGGGTCTCAAGTCTGGTTTGAGTTAACAAGACTGAATCCACCTTCGAGGAACAGGAAAATCCCGGGTTCAATCATCTCGTTAACTGAATCTGGATAATGGGACTCTCGATCGACTTAGTTGAACCAGGTACGGGGAACAGGGCCCAGGCCCCACCAGGCCACCTATAATGACCAAAGTCCTGAGAAATGTCAATATACACAAGCCATATATATATATATATATATATATATATATATATATATATTAGGGATGTCCGATATTATCGGCCGACCGATATTATCGGCCAATATCGGCAGTAAAATGTGATATCGGAAAATATCGGTATCGGTAAAAAAGAATTTTTTTTTTTTTTTTTTTTTAACCTTTATTTACCCAGGCAAGCAAGTAAGAACCAATTCTTATTTTATTGTCAAAAGTATGCATGTTGGTTTAATTCAACAACTTGTATGTTAATTTTAACTTTTTTAATGATCATATTTTGCACAGATAATGCTTACATTTAGAAAGCCTTTTGAATGCATCCAGTGAAATTATTAGTTACCTGAAATTATTCCGTTTTTTTGGGGGGAAACCCTGCATATATCGGTATCGGTTGATATCGGTATCGTATCGGAAATTAAGAGTTGGACAATATCGGAATATCGGTATCGGTAAAAAAAGCCAATATGCTCGATATTGGCTTTTTTACCGATATTGTCCAACTCTTAATTTCCGATACCGATACCAACCGATACCGATATATGCAGGGTTTCCCCCCCCAAAAAGCGGAATAATTTCAGGTAATTAACATTACATATCTCTTGTTGTGGAATTAACACAACATTATGCATACTTTTGACAATAAATAAAACCAGAATTTGTTCTTACTTGCTTGCCTGGGTAAATAAAGGTTATAGAAATGTAAAAAAAAAATATATATATATATTTTTTTGAAAACCGATACCGATATTTTCCAATATCACATTTTAATGCCGATATCGGCCGATAATATCGGTAGGTCGATAATATCGGACATCCCTAATATATATATATATATATATATATATATATATATATATATATATATATATATATCAGCGTTTCCGTTATCCGGTAATTACCGGTATTTGACCGGAAAAATCTGTTGAAGTCCGACATATTTAATCTCTCCGGTCTTAATGTCCGGTGAAAATAATTCCCTGAGTCTAAGCACAATTTGATTATTTGAATTGTATTAAAATAGGCTAAAATTAAATAGCCTATGCGATGAACGAAACAATCATTACATTTGTTTCATCGTTGCTTCTAATAATGACAACGACGTTGTCAGCGAGAGCTTAGTGCTGGGTGTGCGAACTTTTGTGAAGCTGCAGAGCCGGAGCAGCAGCAGCACAATGCAGTACTCCAGCAGTACTCCAATTCAGCCATTTTCAATGTTGGGTGGGGGGCGCTGCTGTGCGGTCCCCAGAAAAGAGCCAATAACGGCTGAATCTGCTGCTCTGCCTCGACATACTCTCGCAAATAAGTCATTGGGAGGTGGAGAGGGAGAGAGTCGTCACGCAAACCCACGATAATGTTGCCGTCTCTCTCTGCCAAATTTCTCAGTTCTTCGCTTGATATAATTAATACAAATGTCCAATATAACAGAATTCGTTAGCTCATAAAAATGTGATTATAACAGACTGTTGTTTATTAATGTCGGGCGACTGCCCACAGACACCTATTTGATTTAAAGTCGGCAGCAGCACGAGTCTCGGGACTTATTTTATTTGGAATATAATGACTTTATACGCAAAAGTAGCCTAGTTTTAAGTAAAAATATTATAAATCTACATGCCTTGATGATGTCATTCTTTTGTTTTGTTGTCATTCTTTTGCCTATCAATTGTTTTTAAGCTCAATAAACTCTGACCGGAATTTCTCTCATTTGACCGGTAGATTGAAATCTACCGGACACTGAGGCCGGCAACAATTTTTTCTAACGGAAACCCTGATATATATACACAAGGATATATCTTTGCCTGATATATTCATATCACTGTATTCTTGATTATTATACTAAGAATATTCCTATATGTATAAATGTATTTGATCATGGCTGTTTAATGACTACTTTGTCTGCCAAGAGCTTCTACAACAAATAGCCTACTGGACCTGGCCCCACCAGGCCACCTATAATGACCAAAGTCCTGAGAAATGTCAATATACACAAGCCATATATATATGGCTTGAATGAAGTTAACTTTTCACCTGGATAACGTCAACATTCAGGGTGAATGTAATGTGAGAAATTGGGATAAAAAAATATATATATATATATTTTTTTTATCGGATCGGGAAAGATCGCTATCGGTAGATACTCAAAATCACATGATCGGGATCGGATCGGGAGCAAGAAAATGTGATCGGGACATCCCTAACCATCCCTAACCCTGTTGCGTGTGACGTTACCAAGAGAAGCCCCGCTTTCAGTGATTTGTGGGCAGCGCTACTGCACGCTCACACAGACACACACAACAGATGAGGAAGTGGACAGATCCGACCAGCATTGCTGGCTCCTCACAATGCAAAAGTGAAAATGTACATTACAGATGAACTGCAGAGGAAACTTCCAATTTATCATCCCGGTCGAGACTAATTGGAAGCGGAGTGCAACGCGTGCAAAGCTTGACCATATGTTTATGTGTCTAATAAAGGTGCTGGCGATCTCAAAGCTCACATGGACACAGCAAAACATTACAAACAAAGCAGTACGAGGCGAGAGTTTGATGGCAAAGTTGACCGAATTGATTGAAGAATGCAGCTATACAGAGAGAGAAAGAAAATAATTTAAAACTATTTTGATGCCTCAAAATTATGTTTTGGTTTGATAAGATGCTTATGATACAATCATTCTAAGGATTATGTGTGTAATAAATTAGTTTAGTACACTAATTGCAACAAATCTGAAACTGCATAGTGCACTTTTAAATTAGTATCTTTGTGAGGTTACTGTTTTATAATTTACATTACATTGAAAAGATAAAGATATATTTTTTAAAGCTGGATTTTCTAATACAGAAGGGGTATTATTTAGAACATTTCATCATATTTTTCTTATTTATTTTGTCCAGTAAGACTTGAAAATATATATTATTTTGTCATAGGTTGATTTAGTTATTTTCTTGCGATTTGTCAGATAGATTACTTTAGGCATAATACAGCATGTTGAGTAACTTTGGTTATAGAGAGATATTATTTTGTTATATAAAATAATATAAACTAATTTTATATCCATACAGAGGAGGTATACTTTAAATATATTATAATGATAAGGCATCTTTGAGTAAACTTTGATTAAGTATCTTGAGGCTGAAGGCAGAGTGTCCTCTTTAAAAAAAAATCACAATATTGTCACCCTTGAAGTCTCATTATAATTCACTTAATAAAATAATGACGAGTCAGCCTCCTAAAAAGACAAAAGTTAGTGACACGACTCACACCGAACAGCCAAAGTAAGGACTATGCTCTGTATCGTCAATCAATGGTCAAATAAATATTTGATTAAGGAATATAATATGCCTTTTTGTATTATTTCTGTGTATCAGCAAAATGTATATATTTTTATGTTAGACATTAAGGGAAATTAAGATTCTCAGATTTTTTACAAACCGCCGCATATCAACTAACCGGTTAATCGGCAGGTGACATATGTTGCTCAGTAGTTGCTGATGTCTGCTCAGGAGGTTTGAGTGTTTGCTCAGACCAAAAAATAATTAGAGGGAACATTGCTTCTAAGTATATTATAGTAAGAATATTCCTATATGTATACATTTATTTGATCATTCCATGCCACGCAATTTGAGCATCTTATACCACTCTCTGCCAGCACTGTAAGACTATGGAGATGTTCACCTTCTTTGCAGGGCTATAACTTTTTAAATTGTATTGCTAAATTGACATTACTATGGCCCATTCAACATCGATTATCTATCGTTCAGGATGTAGGAACGTTTTACTTTTTCATTCATAGATTCATACGAAAATACCGTCTAGAATATAAATATGTTTTTATCGTTTTCTGCAGTAATTCCTAGAACGTGAGATATAGGCATAAACGCATATATAGATTATCAAATGCCGTTTGTTGGCGATACACGCTATATAAAAAATTTCAACTGTACATTATCCTAAACGTTATGACTGATCATGCGCGGATAAACGGGGGGGGGGGGGGGGGTCGTTTATAATTCCGTGATCGTCGGTAAATGCTTTATGTAGTATGGGTGATATATTGATCAGAGCAGTTTGCATTGATAATAATAAACAAACGTGCTGAAAATTACGTCAGTGTCCTCTTACCGTTCGACGATGAGACTGGAGGAAAAATATCCCACTTATTTGACGGCGATCTCCTAAATCCATTTCCGGTTTGTATAATCATAATAAACGGCCAAATCGTATAGATTATTGCGTTATGGCAGCGATCGCTACACACTGATGTGTGCAGGGTTCGAAATTAACGGGGGCTTGGGGCAAAATGCCCTCGAAAATTGACCAAATGCCCTCGAAAATCAGTTAAGGGGGGCAAAAAAAGCCCCCGACAGTTTACTAATTATATATATAATTATATATATTATGCTCTACAGTGCGAGCATTTCCCTCGTATTGCCCCTAATAATATGTGTGTGTGCAAACCGGAAAAATCATTTACTTGCAGTGTGCGAGACAGACGAGTGATTGTGAAGATTACAAAACAGCTCCGCTGTTAATAGTTCAGATTGAAACTGGACTGAAATTCAGTTTTTGGGTGGAATGTTTGTTCCAAGGAGGAGGGAGGCGGGGCCCGCTGCGTGTTACAGGCACTTGAGAGGTGCTGCGAACACAGAGAGAGCGCTCTGCTCTCATCAAGCATTACACTGCTATCTTAACGTTAGCAAGCTAAGCATCTGCATAGCGCGACCTGTGTTCTGTGTAACGTTAAGTAACTTGTGTTCGGCGGGGAAAGACCATTCCATTTGTAACACAACTCCAAAAGAATAACATCCAAATCCGATCCCGATGCGCATTTCCTTCATTCCACAGCGCTGAGCGCGCAACGTATTTCATTGATCGATCTGGCCAGAGCCTATACTCACAAACGTTGCGTGTGTGGGGTTTTTCATCAATTTGAAACAAGCCTCTTGACTGTTGGAATTAGGGATGTTAAAAATAAAATATCTAATAATATTATTCAATATTAGACATTCATTGATCCAGAGGCAACCGGTTATTATATCAAGACAACAACACAACTTGCCCTCACTCAGGGACAATAATATTTAATCTATTTAGATAGAGTATGTATGTATTATTTACAGATAATTGAAGGTACCTCAAAACATGAAACCAAGCCATGATGTCACACATCGTGTGCGTGTGTGTGTGTTACTTGAACAATTGTCACTGTGCTCCTAAATTTCTGTGTGCTCCTAAATTTGTATTTAGATTTTATTTATTAACATTTTATTTAGGAGCACATGTGCTCCTTGGGAAAAAGGTTAGCGTAGAGCCCTATATATGGAGACATTAACATTACGTTATCAAACATAGGGACGAAGACTGTAAAAAAAGTGTCAACAATGTTTTATAATCTTTATGTTAATTTTCATTATAAAAATGTTGTGCCCCCGAAATACAAAAAAAGCCCCCGAAAAGCAATTAAGGGGGGCAAAAAAAGCCCTTGAATTTTTTTTTTAATTTCTAACCCTGGATGTGTGTATACAGTCCCGCAACAATATGCGAGTGCCGGACGCATTTCCCAGACGCACCGAGATCGACTTGTCCATTTCCAGTTTGGCAACTCGCCGATCATCCACCAGGCGGCAGTATTGAAGCGTTGCAGAGTTGTGCATGCTCCCACTGCATCAGACGAGGCTCCGTGAGGGAATTATGAATAACATGGCGAAAAAATTAAATATGATCTCAATAACGTCGTACGCCGTGGAACGGCAAAATTCGCATGAACTTGAAACACGTCATAAGCCGTTTCCGGCGTGGGATGTGTTAATGACGACTTGTCAACATTTAGAATTTGTTTGAGCAGCTAGATTTACAGTTTTCTTTTACTGTATCTGTTCAATTGTACAGGCAGCTAGAGTATTTTTATTTACTACATTACATGTGAAATTGGTTTTGATCAGCACACCTCCCTAAAAAGAACACTGTGTAAATCCTTCCAATCACACAAGTTTGCAGTATTTGAACTGATAGTCTTAAGAATGCCTCCAATCAGCGGGCTTGTGTCGTTTGAATTGACTGACACTGTCTGCCAATCAAAATTCATTACTGTGACTTTCTGTGTGCAAGGTTTAACTCTTAAAGGTTTATGCTTAAAATTAAGCATATTATTCTCACTCTTAGACATGGTACACGTGATTGAAAACAAATGTAAGATAAGTTAAAGACACTACCCATTTAAAGGGATCTAAATGCAGGATCCCAATAGTTATTACGACCCAGAGGAGAAAGGAAAGCTTATCTCCTCCTGGCTGCTCATCAATAGGGCTTTGTGTCCGTCTCCATGGGGGCACGTTGCTTTCTCCTGAGTGAATAGCGTCCCACACACACACAACACACAGGATGCCTCACAGTTTCACATTAAGCTGCTGTGATATTTAGGAATTCAGTGGTGGAGCAATTTGTGTGACTTGGAACAAACATTACCAGAAAGTTCATTCCAAAGTGCAAGTGGTATTTCAAACTAACTTAGGTATGAGTCTTTTGGGGGCTTTATGGAACCACAGTATGTGAGATTAAGCTGTAAGCTCAGAATTCTGAACCCCCAGCCCTATTTCAATACTTATCAATGATGTTGTTCGGTGGAGTGCTTTCTCAGAGCTGTTCTTCATACTGGATATCCACAGCTCCAACTAGTTAGCCACTAAACTAATGTATTTGGGGCCAGGCTTCAGTCTGTATGGGCCCTGAAATTAATGCTGAACCCTACTCTACAGTGCACCCAAAGCAAAGACGTTTGTTTTCAAGTACGTTTACTTACAGTAAACCAGTGTCATTTTGACTTTCCACCCTTGACTGTGATTGTCCCCGTCTTCAACAAATGTGATGTTCATATTCAAGTTTCAAGTTTGTTTATTATTTGTCACATATAAAATACATGTACTTTACGGTGAAAAGATATTCATATTGTGTTATGTTTTAGTATGTCTCGGCCTACCTTACTAAACATTTGATTTGATCAACGTTTGATTGACTTCGATGCTCCAACAAGTGGTTGTCTACAACTTTTTAGAAAGGACAAAAGACGAGTAAGAGATACCAATTGAATAAGTTCTTCGTTTCGTTGATGACTTTCTGTTTCAGCCTCAGAAAGTAATGAACCACTTCACGCAGACTAAAGTATCGAAACGCATTGGACATTTTCAAAACAATGGATTTCTTTAGACAAAAATAAAGAGGAAATTATTTTTGTAATAAATTCTTGGCAGATAGTGATAAATACGTAGATGATAACTAGATGCAGACAAAGGGGGTAAGATGGAGGAAAACAATATTTCACAGGATATTTCACCCTTGTGAATACAGGGTTCGCACAAGTTCCTGGGAGTGCTTGATTTATAAAATAAAATAAAGTCAAGGCCTGGAATTACTTGAAAAAAGCCCATTTTAACGAGGTGCTTAAAACGTCCTTGAAATTCAAATCAACTATTTGCATTGAATGTTTTGTTCATCCATGAAATTGTTCTGAATCAAGAAATCTTTTTTTTTGGTTCTGTCGCTGTCTCGTGCGCTCCAACTGCTTTTCCTCATTTCTTCGCGTGTGATGCTCTAGTCTGCTCTAGCTGGCAAGCAGGCCAAGAAGATGCTTAAAAAAACAGCATTTAAAAGTGAATTGTATCCTTCGAGTGACATCGTTGAAAATGAAAAATAGTGCTTGGAAAAGTACTTAAAAGTCCTTGAATTTCATTTAGCAACGTCTGTGGGAACCCTGTGAATACCACAGCACTGTTTACTTTCACTACTACAAACCCAGCACATTAAACCTTCAGTTGGGTGCACTTGTGATTAACTCCTGGGTGCTCCTGACATACGCACACATTTGAATGGTTTGTAGTAGAATAACACCGTAACGTTAGGGAAAGTAAAGGCTGAATCACCTACAGTACAGTACGCCTAGCGACTTTCACATCTCATTGAGGGGTTTTCCACCATTTTCAACATCAATGGCACAGTGTCGAGGCTTATTACTTCATCTGCTCTGGGAATGTCCAGCTGTAAAAACACTCTAGTTAGAAGTAATATCCCTAATGTCAGAGTTTTCTTTGTGTTAATTTCCCTGTATGTCCCCATAGCATGTCTGCTGGGCCAGAAACCAGATGATAGCGTGGGAGTCACTGTTTGTTAACCGGCTCGGACACTGGGTTGTTTATCCACCTAAAGACTAATTATTTTAATATTTAATATTATTTTAATCTTCTCTAGAGATTCTTAGCCAGAAGATTACCTGGATTACCCATGGGCGGAGTTTATGGGGGTTCAGGGGGTGCATTGCACCCCCTGGTGGCCGGGGGTGAAATTGCCTTTTTTTTTTTTTTTTTTTTTAATCAAGATTATTTTTATTTTAATAAAATTATAATAATTGTGAGAAACAAATCTGAATTCTATTATGTTTTGTTTTACAATACATTCATTTTATAGTAGTAATCATGTCACATTATAAGGCGAACCTTCTGTAGTGTGGCAGTGAAAGGGTTAACGGCAACGCGCGGCCAGCAGCAGCAGCGCGATACAAAGCCACTTATTCTGAGATGATAATTAATGTATCTGGATAACCAATGCACGAATTTTGTCGAGGCAGGTAGCGTTATTTCGGGAAAATTGATATCTATAGCCTGGTATATTTTTCGTCCACGAAAAATGGAGGCTGTAATAATTATTATTGCTCGAGAGTCTCTATGAATAATAATAATTAGAGCCTAAGTCAGTTAAAAATGATCCCCCGTAGTGCTGTGTGTGTGAGTGTGTGTGTGTGCTGCTGTACTACCTAAATAAAATAAAAAATTAGGGGTTAGGGCATTGTAAAAACGCTAAAATAATAAAATAAAGGTCAAAAAAAATCGCGCGCGCTCGCTGCGCGTGCGCGCGGGTATAGTTCGCCAAGCAGTCGCACCCCCTGGCGTCAAGTTCAAACTCCGCCTATGGGATTACCTTGCTGAACATGGAACAGGCTTGTCTATTCAAATATTTTGACAGGTGCCTGGATGGCTACTGGGACAGATACAGGTTCCTTAACTCATTCAGCGCCAGCGATTATACTCATCCCTGTAGTCAATGGGCCACGATTTTTAAAAGATAGGCATTTTCACTGTGCGTCACGATGTTTGCAGAGCTATATCTATATTCTATATTATAGCTATGGAGACAATACTATGGCTCATTTGACAGTCACTATCTTTCGTCCAACATGTAAAAAAGAGTAAATCTTTTCATGTATACGTTCACGTGTTATCCGTTGGTGAATATTGTATAGTTTCAGAGTGATCCGGGCTAATTCCTGGAAGCCGAGTTATGGAGCGCTATGTGCATTTTGCAAAAGTCGTTTGCGTTGCTCGCCTGGACACGATATTATTTCCAAATCAAAGGTATATAATAGGTATTATGTTTCATCATGAAGGCATCAAAAGGGGGGGGGTCGTTTTGTGATGCTCTGATCGTCGGCAACGGCATACGTTTTGAATACTACATACGTTGATCGTTGCGATCGATGTGAAATCATTGTTGGATCAAAGTGGGATTTATGTCATATAGTCCTTACCTTTGCTAGGAGGTATTCCAAAATGAATATTCCAATTGTCTGAACGCAATTTTCAGTATTGATGTCCATCGGGTCCCTGACATGAAATGGCACGCGTTCCAAGTTGCTCGGATGAAGCGTTTCACTTGCCGGGGTTCAAATTCTCCGCCCGGACCATACAAAATGTAACACAGTGTGAAATAAGGTTTCAAAGGGTAGGCGATACTGCTACCTAGCAGGATTCGGACGGCATTGCACCCTCGAGGTCTCAAAATGAGTTTCAATGATAACGCAGAGGCTGTGAGAGTGTATAGAATATTAAAAACGATAAACCCGAGATTTCTCTGGGTTCTGGCGCTCAGCCGCTGGCGAGATAACCCGAGAAATCTCGGGGGTTGGCACTGAAAGTGTTAATGGATCAATCAAACCGGGAACCTTCTGATTACCAGACGACTGCTCTACCTCCTGAGCCACTGTCATCCCCTTAATCTCTGGTAAAAGGCACTTAATCTCGCCCCCTTAATCTCACCATCTCTGGTAATGAGAAGTCAAAATTACACCGGTATGGTCCTTATAGTGTTTTTTACAGTGGCCTCATTAATAATTATACACTGGTTTTGTAGCTAACTAAGTAAGAGCTGGGTATCCTGTATGAGGCACAGCATGGATTGAGCTGAGAAAGGACTCTGCCCTTCAACAACAGCATCATCGATGAGTAGGACATACGGCCAGGGGTCCAAAGTGCAGGATTGTCCCTCTTGAGTTTTATGCACATTTATTGCTTGTTGCAACAATGCTGGTTTTGTTGTAGCTACTGGATCAGCCCTATTCTCCAGTGTGACAAGATTCCTTGACATAATCTCCACCTCTCCAGTTTGCAGATGTTGCCTGTGGTGACGTCACAGCCATGTTAAACGGGTCTATAGCCATACCATTCAGTCCCACAAGGTAAGATGTACTAGAGTTTAGAGCCATACCATTCAGTCCCACAAGGTAATTAAGCTGTACTAGATTTCAACTATTAGTAATGATAAGATAAGTAATGATTACCACACTTCACTCAACAAATTATATACTAAAAGCAGTAAACTACTACTAGTGATGCAGATGTTTTGCTGAACCTGCGGAGTGTGTGTGTGTGTGGTTTAAGTACAGTCTGTAATCCATTCATTTAAATTGGATGAACAATTAAAAACAAAAGTGCAGCATTTTATTGTGTGCATGATCTCCCCATTTCATTTGATCAAAGGTATCAATTATTTGCAGTTTTTTTATGTTCTAATTTTGTAAGTCTGTAACATTGTCTGAAACATTGTCAGCCATTCTCATCCAGCCAGTACTAACTGTGCTGCAGACTTATGCCGTGGGCTATCAATCAATTGACCTACCTCAAGCCTGCCCTCTTTTGTTGATCCTCCAGTCACAACTGTTGCCGCCCTTCCCTCAGAGCAACAGTTGTGATTGGAGGATCAAGAAAAGAGGGGAAGAGCTTGAGATGGCCACATGCTCATGGATGGTAGGTGAGGTTGCACAGGCATAATAGAGGGCATTGTGCCCTTACATGTAAGAACATGCAAATTCCACACAGAAAGGCCACCTGCTGGGGTTCGAACCCAGGACCTTCTTGCTGTGAGACAATGCTAACCACTGTGCCACCGACGGGGGATTTAAATGTATCTCTGTACGTATTCTGCTGCAGACAACAACATGTTGGTCAACGGTACTGTCGTACAGTATAAATGATTAAATAAGGTATACAAGGGTCCGAGGTATGCAACCAACCTCAAACCACAGTGCTCCCGCTAAGACTCATCATAGATGCCTTTAGCAGTCACATAGGCCCTACAATTAATAGGAATATGAGTAGAGTAGAAATGTTTATTAAAGTTTCACTCTACAAAGATACTATGGACAAAAGAAACCCAAAACCACTCATAGATATAGTTTTGAGACATAAGCAGAAGTAAAACAGTTTATGCTGTACATTCAACCCTACTGGTTCTTCATTTCTCAAAATCGTCAACAGGTCGATCATCAGCCATATGTTTTGTGATTTTTGGTTTTCTGCAGAGCAGTCAAAATCTCCAGATAAGATGTGATGGATCTTTATTAATCCCCTTGGGGAAATTCAGGGGTCATAGCAGCATGGGGGTGAGGGGAGGTACAGACAGGGTAATAGACAAATCTAAGAATAAAGGTATAGTAGACAATAAACGAGATTAAAAATAAAGATAAAGTTCTGATCTGCTGGACAGGTGTATACTCTTGTCGATAATGTCTCAATGTGCGTATGTACAGCTCACCCTGGTGTAACATACAGATTCTATCCTAAGTCAATCCCACGTACATATATATATATATATATATATATATAGCTAACCTAAGATAAGTATACTCTGTACAATGTGCAATACTCCATACGGAGTCTTAGTCTACCCAGGTATAAATAAACAGATTAAGCGGATAAATGTGCTACAAATAATATTTAGGATAATAAATGAATGAGTAATGTGTGAGTCCTTGTGCAAAGTGCACCAGAGTCTTTGCAGGGTCTGTGTAGTTTGCTGATTAAGGTCACTGTTTAAAGGCTCACCAACAATAGACCTCTCACGCACAGTCGTCATTTTGACAAACCCCAGGTCCTTTTTTCCTTTCCCGTTTACTGGTAATTTTGTCCTTTTAAATATGTGGGGTGAGGTAAAATTACGTTTTACAGGAGGATTATGTGTTTTGTTAACTAGCCTAATTTTAAGAGCCACGTTGCTAACGCTAAATGACCGGATGTCATTGACCTGAAATGCAATGCGAACAGTTCCAAGCTGTTTTTGGCTAGTGAAAAAGCAGCCGAAATACGTCACCCGTGAGAGGTCTATAGGCTTGTTCCACATGACGTGACGGCTCTGCTTATTGTGAATGTCAGTAAGCTGCTCATAAAATCATTTGGTGCCTGACAGCTCATGAAGTGTAGCCTATATTAGAATAATGATGAAGAATGCATTTGTTGAAAGGAAGAAAAAAATAATCAAAGTCTCTTAATTTCCTTGTGGGTGGAGGCGTAACGCTTTTCTGAGCCAATAGGCAATTTACTCAAACTATAGCAAGTCATTTCCCATCATTTGTGAGGGTCTGCAGTTGGGGGATTGGCAGCTGCAGCGCCTTGCTCTCAAAATTGCGAGAAACCACGGTCCTGTGAGATTTCCGTGGCTCGTGCTGTTGGGTCTCCAGAGCCAGTTGGACACAATTCTAACTTTCGTGCACAACGTGCTTAAGCAAGGCAGCTGGCCTGAACTGCATAGATCCGACTAATCTGAGAATCTCACCAGCTGAAAAGTCAATAACTGAATGGTTATAAAGAGAATAAATCCTTTATTGTCTAATGCAAAGTTAAAAAGTGAGCCGAGAAAAGCATCCCCTATCACCCATGCAGAGTGCTTTAATAGGTGTGGGTATAGTTTCTCATATTTCTTGCACAGTCTTTTCAAATGGAAGTCTAAGGCCACCAATGTGAGGACAACTTTACATTCTAATTAACCAATAATCAAAATGTACTACTAAAAATAGTAAATCCAAAGAGGCAACCACGTAACAAAAGAATGTTACTAGAAATACAAAATATGTCCTTTCAGAGTAAGATATAAAATAATAAATATTTGGCTGCTTTTGAGAACGACTAACGTAGTTAAATGACCTGTTGGAAAGAATTGCAGCTGGAGAGACTAGAAAAATACAACTTGCTCAAGGCATCTAAACCCCAACAGACTGCTCAGTCTGTCTATGAAGGTTGTTGTTGTGCTGCGCTGCTCCCAGGTGTGTGCCTGCAACTACTCTGAGGTCATTGCTGTAAGAAAAAAGTCTGGTTGATTTTCAAAAGAATGCAGGTGTAACGTAAACCACCTGTGCCCAATCTACCATTACATTTTGGGAATCTTAGAACATACGCTATTCAATGTGGACCCTGGAGCCAGACAATGCCACCATCAAAAGCCTCAGCAGCTTAGATAATGGACAGCACAATCCATCTTCTTTACACAGTGGACTGCGACTAATGGCTGAAAAGGAAAGACACTTCTGTAATAAAGAACTAACAGACAATGAACCTTCAGACTATATCCTGTGTTGAAGATGGTTTTGGAAATAGTGTTGAAAGTGTAGTAAGTACTATAGCACATTTAGTTGAGTTGATGGTATATGGCACATGCTTTGAATTATATAATAACAGGCTTAGTGTTGGCCAAGCACAGCTGTGCCACTGGCACGAATTTACAAGAGAGGACAATATCTGAGAACATTATCTGAGAGGACATTATCTGTCCATTTATGCCCCCGCATTCCTCTTTGCATTATTTTGTAAATCTACCTGTATGTTTTAGTCAAATTGCCTGCTCAGTGGCCACTGGATGTACTGGTTGTACTGGGCAGCTTCCAGTTACCTCACACACACGCAAAACTCACTGAAGGTTTCTGTTCTCTGTCAATGTCAGTGGTTAATGAGGGTTCAATAATTGTTGCCTTTCATCATGGTTTCTTTCATCATACAGACCTAATTCACTGACTAAATCAATGTTGCCCGATCTCTGTTTATCTGTTTAGCCATACAACATGTTCCTCATTCAGTGATTTTGTTGAATAACATGTTGTATAGGGCTTAAAATCCACAGGTATTTCCAATATTAAGCAGTCAACTGTCAGTCAGCCATCAAAAACAGCATTACCAGAATTGAATTAAGCTAAATAAAAGGAAATGGTATGCAGGCCAAACACTGATTTACTGTATGGCAAATATAAAAGTATTTAGAAAGCTGGAATTCTGTGTTGCTTACTCTAAACCTATTATGCCAAAACCTTTTTTAAATATCAGATTAGGAGAGCCAAAATATCCACTTACATGCATTACATTGTTAGTCAATCAAACTGGTACAGTATGTCTTATCAATTGAGATACTGCATGAACAGAGCATGACTCTGTTAATTTCTTTATTTGAAATAAATAAATACAATTTCAACTCGCCATGTCCCGATAAAAATGTCTGTCAAAAGACACCCTTACAAATTAGCAACTTGTTTGTAGTATAATTAGACTAATACGTATGGCACATAAGCTAATTAACCTTGGTTATATGCTTGACTTGTTGACATCCAACCAAAACATCAGGTGCAACTTGGATCAGTTGGAGCCTGAGCCTGAACTTGGATCTAAGCACATTTATGGTTCAATATCTATTAATTTGCACTTGTTCCCCCTCAAGAAATGATGAGCAGAAGGTTGATCACCAGTCTAGAGCCCATCTCAGTCCAGATACTTCCTGCACATTGAAATAAGGGGACCATGTACTAAAATCACTTTAGTTATTTAACTTGATCATCCTATTTGGCTGAATAAGTCTAAATAAGTTGAATCATTGCTAATAATCTTGAATAACTAAAATGGCCTCACACACAGCACAGGGGTTTGCTCAATTTAATTTATGATTCATAATCTACCCTGGAGAAATATTTACCCATGGTAACTGGAATACACGATAGGGCTTTCTCCACTACTGCAACGGTAGATCTTGTAGCATCAGCTTATTGTTTATTATGTATAGGCACCACTGTTGACATGATTTCTTGTTAAAGGGATAGTTCAGATTTTTGGAATCCTAACCCTATTTCCTACTTACCGATGATGTTGTCGATCGGTGGAATCCTTTCTCGGCACAAGCCATGCAGTTCCTCATACTAGCTCTGCGTAGTTAGCCACAAATTAATTGTACACACAAAGTAGATTTCAGTTAGCTTCAGTCAGGTACTGACTGCAGCTCGACCCCCAATTGACTTTGCATTTGTTTGTGGCTAACGAGCCAGAGCTAGTATGAATAAGGAATAATGCAGGGACTCTACCGATTGACAACATCATTGGTAAATAGGAAATCGGGCTAGGGTTCCAAAGAAATCTGAACAATCAGTTTAATCTCTTCAATGTTTTTGCTTTTGAAGTATTTTTGCCTCTATTGAGGTGAAGGCGTTCAACTCCACCAGAATGAGAGGCCTGAGTGTCGTTCTGGTCACAGAGGAGAATGACATGTAAGGTTTTTTTTCATACTGTGTATTATATCTTGAATGTTTTTTTTTAAATATATACATTTTGGATGTAATCATGATAGTCCAAATTTTACTCTGTCTATTGCTGTGCTATATAGTGCATTGTACGTGAATATAAAGGATATGGAAAAAATAAAGGAAGTCCTGCACAGTGAAGGGTTTTGGTGTGAATTGTATTTCCTGCGTTTCACTGGCGATGTCTTCACTGAAAACTCAATAAATTTTGTATAGTCACAGGTTTGCTTATTTTCCCAGAGCTGCTGACGGAAGTAGCCAGAGAGTTCCATGTCTTGGTTCCTCCCCATCAGCATTCTATAGTGGGTTTCCTGGTCAATAGAATAGTATTGTTGTCAAAGATACGGACAAGATGTCTAGACCTTTTTTCATAGTATCTACCAAGGAAACTATAAAAGAAGGGTCAGAATACCAGCGTTCTATGCTCCGCTTGGTGTCATACTTTGATGCCAGTTCTATAGAAGCCTGTATTAAAATTCCAAATACACAAATATACAAGCTATCTGAGGAAATATATATCAAACGTTAGCTAGTTAACAATGCAACAAATTGCTGATTATACTGACATCCGAGGTAATAACCTGTTTAAATAACAGGGCCTAAATGACGAGAGATTTCAACTCAATGTAGGCCGAACTGAAAGTTGCCACACTTGGCACCAATGTGCGTTCCCGGAAGGCCCAGATTATCACTCGGAATCATTATGACTAGTGAATAGCATTGACCTCGCCCTGCAGGAAATGTTTGGACCACAATCCACACCATCACCACTCACATCAATTTATAAAGTAATTAAAATATCCCACATCATCGATCACTGTAAAATATCCACATTACAGTGGTTGGGAGATTTAGTTTCTTCCTGGAGGCATTAATAATTACCCTCTATTCTTCAGGGCCGGCTGTACCAATCCATCTTTAAAAGAATTACAGAAGGACCTGGATCCAAAAATTACATACCGTTGTCAGGAGGTGATGGAGTAAGTGTGTGTGTGTGTGTGTGTGTGCGGGCGCATGTGTGTCAGTCACATGTTGGACAAACGCTTTACTTAAGCTTTTCAGAAATTGTGATTGTGTGTAAGGCCCCCAATTTACCCTTCATTTTACACTCACTGCACTTTGAGCGCCCTCTCCTGGCGGTATCGGAGAGGTTCCTCCTCATCTAGAGCCTCTAGGCATGCTCCCATGACATTGTTTTTTTTTCTTTTTTACTCATCTATTTATAACTATGTGCCAAAACAATTATTTCCCTTGTTTGTCTAAAGAAATCTGTTATATGTATTAGAGAGATTCTCACTCCCTACACAGTATGTTGACATGTTAATCTGTTTCTCAGATCCAAGATCCAGGCCTGTATGTCTCATCCAGATACACCCTGTGGTGCGTGCTGGTGACTGTGCCCAGAGCTACATGTCAGATGTCATCATCAGGCTAATAGATGTAAGAAAAAGCATGTGTGTGTATGCCGCTTGTTTATTTCTATAATAAAATGTATGTAGGCTGTGCGATGTTGTACATATTTGAACAAGTCACCACCACATCAGACTAAAATGCCGTGCTAACATCTGAGGTGCATTTATTTTTCATTTTAGTCAAATGATTTTCAAATTATGAAATGTCTTCCAGTTTATGTGGTTTAAAGGCACATTTTCCGATACACCGAAAGCTGAAAAAAAATTATGGTAAAAAATTATGAAAGAAGGGAGCGTTGATTTTTTTAATCAAGGCGACAATGACTTGGAACCCACATGTCAAGGCCTGATATGGCCCTTCAAATTATTTAACACTCTGTAGAGTTCAGACCTCCGCCAAGGCTCAACAGTCTCTCCACTTTGCCATTACTTTCACACACATTTACAGGGTAGATGACAGAAACAAGAGTTGTCGATATTGCCAGTCTCGACAGACCAAGGCTGTAAAACCATGTTTTATGTGTCAACAATGGTGATACTAACTCACACCACACTGTCCTACAACAAACATACTGTATCTATCAAGTTTGGTGCAAAGTGGACAAAGTGTTCACAAGTAGGCCTAACATGTCACTTACTCTTTACTATGCAGCTTATCAACTATCTAAATAATACATATTGATACCATCAGTAGGATATCACAAAGGGACAACACATTTCAAATGACATCATGATCGTGTTGAGTTCATGTTTTTAGTTTTGACTGACATGAGGCCAAATGACTCACAAGGATCCTTACTATAGTAGGGCAAACATTATTTGTCAAATTTGGTGAAAAGTATTCACAAGACTATGCAAAATTCGATTGGATCTGGGAGTCAGATGGTTTGGCAGGACCCATACAGAAAAGGATGATAAACGTACTGTGTCTGCCTACAGAAAATGTATAGGAAACATATTGTTTCTGGGCGGCTGGGTGGCGCAGCGGAGATTGTGCTCATCACCAATGCAAGAGACTCCGGTCTCGAATCCGGGTGTCAGCATTGCCTCCGGCTTGGGCCAGTCATCATACTATCTCAATTGGCAGAGGTAGCGGGTGGAAGTCGATGGGTGGGGATTGGATGTTGTGGACAGCGACTCCTACAGGTCTGTTGGGGGACGCCTGCACAGCAGAGACATGAAGTAGCGGGGGTAGTGTGAGCCTCTCATGCGTTACACCTCGCCACTGAGAGTCTGCGCTGTCTGGTGAAAAGATGCGACAGGCTGCCTCCTCGTGTACCGGAGGGGACATGTGATGCAAGGCTTCTATCCTCCCTACGACCGAACAGTGGGAGGCATAGTCGAACAATGTTCAAGACAGGGGAGGGGAGAATTGGAAATACGAAATTGGGATAAGAGAAAAATAAGAGAAAAATAAGGAGAAAAAGTGTATATAAAAAGAAAGGAAACATATTGTTTCTGTCTTCAGATCTCATAACCTTACTTATTTCATGTATGTTTTTATTTATTATCATAATGCTAGATTACTGGTTGTCAATCTACTATTCAAGTAAAGAATCAGCTCAGGAAAAACTGTGCAGTAGTAGGGAAGTTCAGTTTTCTTCCCCCTCTTGGGATCATGAATGTGCACAGCAGATTTCATGGCAATCCGGCTGTTACTTTCTGAGATAGCTTGTTTAATGACAAACAGAAAAACGGGTGAAACCATAACCTTCTTGGTGGAGGTAATGAAGTGAAACAGAATGCGGTTCAGTCTGATTATCTAGTAATAGGGTACTTGTGGATCAATTTCATAATGTCATCAAGACTGCACAGTTTGTATATTTTTTTCGGAATCCTATAGCCTATAAGTCAATTATGACAATAACTTTTGTATTTGTCGAAAGTGATCTTGTAAAATGGTATGTGTGTAGGCTACTGTAATGTTTTATATATAACTTAAAATGTCACTGCTTGTTTCATGATGCAATTGTAAATACTTTTGATTGAAATATTTAATGCCATTAATGTTGAAATAAGCTGATAAAATAAATAATAAACTACCATTACGTTGGGGTTTGACTATAGCGGGCGTGTGTTAAATAGTGTTAGCTGTAGTTTTACAAGTATATTTTGTGTATGTGTGTATATGTAAAGGGCGTGTGTTACAGATGCAGTGTATGGTGGAGGTTTAAAGGTCTTGTGTTAAAGGGTTATGGTGCAGAAAGGAATGGTCTCGCCTTCACTTTCCTTTCTCGTGAGTTGCTGTGTCATCTTGAATACTGTGGGCTACAAACTGCAGCTGCTGCTGGGAACAGAAACACTGGACTCACACTAGCCGTGTGAACACGACTCTGTGCTACATGGACTTTATACAGAGTCACCGGTCATGTTCACACGGCTAGAATCACACAAGCTAAATATAGCCTGACTTGACTAATTAGTTAAACTCCCATATAACTATTTGGTTAAACCACAACTTGCATGCTGTTCTTACAATATGATTAAGCATGGTCATACATGCAAGTCGGTTATCAATAATTCCATTAGACAAAATATTTTACTCTGACCAAAGATTAGAAATGTGTGTTGGTAGACCCAGCCCTACTGCTGACTCACCTAGACGGATTGTCAGTTATTGAAGCAGTATTTCAGAAAATAAAAATAAATACTGTGCAGTAGGGAAGTTCCATTTTTGAAGTTATGTTTCTTCTTGGGATCTTGAATGTGCACAGCAGATTTCATGGCAATCCGGCTGTTACTTTCTGAGATGTCTTGTTCACAGACCACAGAAAAACAGGGATGAAAACAACCTTCTTGGTGGAGGTAATGAAATGAAACAATGCAATTCAGTCTGATTATCTAGCAATAGGGTATTTGTGGATCAATTTCTATTTGTCGATCAAATTCATAATGTCATCAAGACTGCAGTTTGTATTTTTTGTACAGAAGCTAATAGCCTATAAGTCAATTATAACAATAACCTTTGTATATTTGCAGAAAGTGATCTGGTAAAATGCTATGTGTATAGGCCTACTGTAATGTTTTATGTGTAATATTCAATTGTTAATATTTCACTCTACTTGTTTCATGATGCAATTTTAAATACTTTTGATTGAAATATTTAATTTCATTAATGTTGAAATGAGCTGATAAATTAATAAACTACCATTAGGTTGGCGTTTGACTATAGCGGGGCTTGTGTTAATGTTAGCTGTAGTTTTACAAGTATACAGTATGTTATTTGTGTATGTAAAGAAGTTGTGTGTTACAGATAGTGTATGGTGGAGGTTTAAAGGTCTTGTGTTGATTGAAAACTTTATTAACAGATTGCAGAATGGGTACAATACAGTACAGCTCAATACAAACAACTGCGTGCTAAGAGGATGAAGACCAGACAAATACTTTCGTCTTGTTTACATAAGGGTCCTCCATTTTCAATTCATCAAGACATTTATGACATACAAATATACGGTACTGTGTAAGAAAGAGTAAGAGTGTTAAAGGGTGATGGTGCAGAAAGGAATGGTCTCGCCTTCACTTTCCTTTCTCGTGAGTTGCTGTGTCATCTTGAATACTGTGGGCTACAAACTGCAGCTGCTGCTGGGAACAAACACTGGACTCACTAGCCGTGTGAACGCGACTTGATTGATTGATTGAAAACTTTATTAACAGATTGCAGAATGGGTACAATACAGTACAGCTCAATACACACAATTGTTAAGGGGATGCAGACAAGAGAAAGACTTGTTTACATCAGGGTCCCCCATTTTCAATTAATCAGGACATATATGACATACATGACATAGACAGTACCGCTACATCTATACATTTATGACATACCAGATTTGCAAATACAGTACTGTTTGTGATACAAAAAGAGTCATGAAAAAGGGAGTATACATTTGATGTAAAAACTGTACATTGGAGGAGGTTGGGTGGTGTTGTGTGTGTGGGGGGGGGGGGGGTTGGGTACATTGGGATATTGACAACCATACTGGGTAATTTACATTGGGGGGGGGGGGGGGGCGGGGGAACACTGTACAAACAAGCAAAACTGTACATTGGGGGGGGGTCACATGGACTTTATACAGAGTCACCGGTCACGTTCACACGGCTAGAATCACACAAGCTAAATATAGCCTGACTTGACTAATAGTTAAACTCCCATATAACTATTTGGTTACCACAACATGCATGTTATTCTTACAATATGATTAAACATGGTCATACATACATGCAAGTTGGTTACCAATAATTCCATTAGACAAAATATTTTACTCAGACCAAAGATTAGAAATGTGTGTGGTGGTAGACCCAGGCCAGCCCTACTGCTGACTCACCTAGAGAGCCAGTTATTGATGCGGTATTTCCGTTCTCGCGCTTTCCTGATAGAAGCGCGCGCTGAGTCACACCTTGAGAGAACAGAAAGAGAAGGAAACGAGCTCTCGAGTGATTGTGTAAAATGCCAGAATGTCAACTCCCCTAGCCTAGGTTTTGATGTTAGTATTTGAGCATTTTGTACTTATAGTTTGTATATTTTGTATAGTGTTTGGTCTTTATTCTTTTACTTTTATTTATATGAAGCACAATCTCAGGGGGCTCAATCTCATACATAACCAAGCATTTCACTGTACCTTAAATGTGATCAATAAAACAAAACTTGGAACAATAATAATAGTAATAATATTATGATACTTTGTTTTGATGCTGTGGGCTATGGTGTCCTTTTGCCACGTGTAATTCGCAGACCTAGGATGTGAGTGTGCACAATTGAGTCGTATCTTGGCACATACTGGGTTTTCAGCACTGAACTGCCGAGAACTGTAGCAGGCCAGGGTGGGTCTTTCAAACCCATCTGTATCGTGGGTTAAAACACTCCCCTCGTTTCCAGGCAATGCAATGGTCAAGGCCAAGGGGTGTGTGAGTACATGCTTTCGTTTGCGCTCGCAGCGAGGCTCTTCTCCGCGTGCATCTTTTGAGGGAATCCCAGCAGCTGAAGGAGCGCGGCGGCGGACAATCAAAGTGTGCCGGTCGTTGACGTCACGAGGGATTCTCTATAATTAGCATGAAGTCTATCACACACCTATGACATTTTCTTTTGCAAATCTCAACTTGTTCGAGCTTCACTGAGGACAATCAGCAACGAGGCCTAAATTAAACAAGGTGAGTTGCTCATATTTTCAACATTAAGGACTATGCTAATTTACGTAGGATAGGCCTATAGGCTATACCTACAGTTATTTATTTATTTACAGCTGAATAAAAAATATATACTAATAATAATAAAAAGTTGTTAATAAAAAGTGAATGTTGCTTTTGTGTGTGACTGTTTTTGTCCCGCTTTGACATTCCTATAGTATAAGGAAATGACAGACGGATGGGTGGAGAGATCACAACAAGCCAATGATAGGATTCTCATGATGGACACACAGAATACCAAAACACCAGCTAACAGATTGTATCCATCGCTACCAAAACTAGATGGGTGAGGCACTTTGTAACGCATTGTTATTATGGATTTGACACTGTTCTACTATATTTGTACTATTTGTAGCCTGGATCGAGCCCCCCTGAATCGCCCACTTCATAATTTAATTCTAGAAGAATTATGACATTTGAAAAAGGGCAAGAAGTGGACGCTTCAGTTGTCTGGATCCTCGCTATTCTATTTGCACCAATATTGTTATGGTTGAATTTGATCATCTTCATAATAATTATTATACAATCTTATTCAATATGCTGAATTCAGAATCCTCCTCAAGATGTATTGATGTGGTACAAGGGAATGGCATTATGATACACTTGTATTTAAAGTGATGGGTTTGGGATAGGAGGTGTTACAGTAGGTATAGGCTGTCACTATGCTGGTTTAGGTGGAAGCCTACTATACAGGTTCTAATGTGTTTCGTTGACAGGTGTGTCGACGACCAGCTGAGCCATGCAGTCATGAAACAGCTCAAAGCAGATGCAGTTGACTATCCTCATGCAGGGGAAGACACACAGGTAAGGGGGCGTAATAAACACATGCGATTTGGGTGGTTAGGCAACATAGGATTTCCTATTATTATTACACACACGCCCACGCCCCTCTCTCTCTCTCTTACTCACTCACTCACACACTCACACAGTCAGGAAATGACCCCGTACTTTGTGTTACTGGAAACACTTCAGAGTAGAACTTCCAAAATGTGTAAAAGGAAGTCACTGAACAGGTTGCACTGCTGCCTATAAACACTCACAGATATGAAGCTATTGCTATAGAAGTGTAGCCTCCTTTATTTTACCAAGTCATTTGGTTTTTCCTCTCCCACCTCGCTTTAGCCAGAAATGTCAGACACCGATGGCGTTGACAAGATGAAAGAACAGATAGCTCTCTTGAAGAAGCAGAGGAGAGAGGTGAGTCAACGTCAATACTGAAATTCACACTTTGCTCATCGCAAGACACAGCTCATTTTTGGTATGTTTTTGAAAGAAAATATGATTTGAGAGATATTTGTAAATTTTTACTGTTCAAAAAGCTAAGAAAGGGATAATTAAAAGGAGGTGTATTTCTATTGTTGGGGTTAACTTGTGGAACAATGCTGATATACATTCGCTTTTGGTTTTTAAGAAAATGGTTAGTACAGTAGGCTATAGCTATTTTTGAAGATTATAAATGTGAATAATTTTTTGTTATTTTCTTTTAGAATACTGTTTTGGAGTCTTAATTTTGTTAAGAAAATAGGACAGGCATGTATAAGACTTATGCTTAAGTCTGTACCTTTTCAGTCACTGCCAAATCAAATATTGTTAAATGATTGTGCATATTGTATTGTGGTGATGACTGAATAAAATTACTACTATGTGTTTCTGTCTTACTCAGCTTATTGCCATCAACAAGAAATGGGCAGAGCAGTATGAATCCATGACACAGTCTTACAAAGAAAAGGTAAGAAGAGGAAAATTAATATAATATATTGATGTATCTGGGATTTTTGAATTTGTTATTTCTTGTGAAATTATAGATAAGACTTTAGTTCGACAGAACATTGTAGACTTTACATCTTATCAATAGTGTGTCAGTAACTTGTCAACAGTCTTATCAGTTGACTGTCAACATGGGGATGTCACAGTAACTGATCGTAATTTCCATCTAAAAAGTTATTTTATAAACCTTTCCCTTACCTTAACTGTTCCCGCTACCTACAAATAAAAAATGAATTGTCGAAAGTCTGTTGAAACTATACCCTGTTGAAAGTGTTTATCATATTTTCATATTCAGATCAAATTGTATTGCCTATATGTATGTCTTAATACTATTACCCTGCCCATACCTGTACCCCCCCCCCCCCCATGCTGCTATGACACCTGCATTTCAATAAAGGAATATATTATCTTATCTTACTACCCACAGTCAACTGGCACACTAATATGTAGGTAGTCTACAATGGACTATTAAAAGTGTGAGCAAATTATATAATTAATTATATATCTCATGTCACCATGTGGACGTCAAGAGTTGTTTCAATTTAGTACCAAAAAATATATACTACTTTCCTTGAATTGTCGGTATCCACATTGATGCATACACTCATTTGTCTACTCACACCATGCTTGTACTGTAGGTCCAGAAGCTGAAGACCTTACAAGTGCAACACGGCCCGAGCCAAACCGAGGAAGCAAGAAGGGAAGCAGAAGAAAGGCACAGTGTGGAAACTGAAGTATCGCAAATCAAAGACAGAAAAGAGAGCCCACAGGTAAACGCAGCTTTGGCAGTAGAACTTTACTTCTGTGCCTCTTTTTTTCTATTCGAAAAAAAATTCTCAATTGGGGTGGAAAGATGGTGATGTCGGCCTTAAAGGCCCAATCTGTGTTTTTATTGTTTTTTAACTATATTAATGTGGGTTATATTCACATACGTTTTTGAGGAGTTTGATCTGTATTATGGAAAATAGGCTATTTTGAACTGTCTTCACCCGTTGTAAATGGGACTATAGATCTCTTTCACTCCCGTGTTTATGAGCATTACCAATGTAAACAAACCTTTTACAGCCACAAAACACAGCAAATATAATTGCGTACCTAATATAACTCCATTTTAAGTTTTCAGAGGAACAATGTTTTCAAACTTCATTATGTAAAGATGGTAAATTAAGAGTGTCTGTGGTGTCACATTCACATCCACACTCCCAAGTGTTGATTGGATTGACTTTACAACTGCAGAGATGGGCTGTCCAAAAATGGTTCAATTGAAAACTTAAAACATAATAATGTTCTTACCTGTTGTCTCGTGTTAGCCCTCGTATCGTGCCCTCAGTCGATCAACTACTGAGGGAATAAAAGCATGTCCACGTTCTTACATCTTGTTTCTGGCTAACCATTTGTTTACATCTGGATCCCTGATTGGGCTTTTAAGATGCTGGAAGCAGAGCAGGAAGCGGAGCAGTTGAGAGCCCAGAACTGCAGTCTGAGCAGAAGAGGACAGCGCCAACATAAAGAGATTCAGCGGCTCAATAAAGTGAGTGCATGTACAGCATTTCGCTGTGACAAACAGGAACAATCTGTAGACCATAGACAATGAGCAAGTAAATACTGGGATACTCGAAGCCACTTCCATATAACAGTAACACAGCACTATATATATATCCTCTTAACAATAGACTTGTTGTCATTTCTGGTTATTTTTACATGCTTGTTCAGGTCCTTGAGGAGGCCCTCCAGACCACTGCACATGTTGAGGACATCAGTCCCGATAGACGAGAGGAGATCTGGAAACACCAGGTAGGCCTGACTGAGGTCACAAAGAGTCTATAAAACCACAACATACTTTGATGTAGGGCAGGGCAAATTATGGCCAAAATGTCATTTTTCAATTTTAACTGTATTTGACGGCATTTAGCTTCTCAGTACAGATGTGATGTGACGTGTGTTTTGTACGTCGTTATCTTGTAATGCAATTGTCATGGTGTTATGTCGTTGAAAATGGTTTGTTTTCTTATACTTTTTAAATATTGTTGCAAGGATAAAATATACAATATGTATATATTGTGTACAGTGATATTGTAAAAAATAAATATACCTTTTACATGGATCCATGACTGAATATACCTCCCAGCTGCTAAACTATGTCTTCTTTTTTTTAGCTCAACCATTTCCCATTAATAGACTCCCATAATGTCTCCTTGTCAACTACCAGGCCCAGGTGTATAAAGAAGACTTCTTAAAGGAACGCAGAGACAGAGAGAAGCTGAAGGAGAAACAGCTACAGTTGGAGCAGAGGTTCAGTAAAGTTCACTCTGAGCTACATACCCTCAAGTCCCAGGTAGGTCTTTATTAAACTAGCTTCATCTGTGGTTCACACAGGCTCTTTACCTTGAACAAGGTCTTTATTAAACTAGCTTCATCTGTGATTCACACAGGCTATTTACCTTGAACAAGGTCTTTATTAAACTAGCACCAGGGCTTTGCGTTTTTTTTTATGACGACAACACTTCAGAGGTCCATTTGAAGTCTACAGTATATAGAATAATGTCCAATAGCTTGAATATCCCCATTTAACAATCAATTCTTCAAATTAATGGTGTTTTTCTTGTGCTGCTGCTGTCCTTCTAGCATTTGATTGGTTGAAAGATTATAAATTATTGTATGTCTTTGCGTCTTTCAATAATTGAGTAAATCTGTTTATTATTAAAATGCTGACTAAAGAGCAGAAGTCACTTTGCCATGGTTGCTGACTCGGTCGCAAAAAAAGGAAATTAGCATAAAATATTTTTTGGAAAATAGTCATGAATGAGAAATATATTTATTCTAGAGTCTAGACAACATGCCAAAGTTTGGAAAGGCTTCAATAACTACAGATCTTGGAGGGGGTGATTGTTTGAAATCCCATTTATTTTCCAATTTACTTTTACCATTTTACGAGGCAGTAGATGTGGGGCGACAGTGGCTCAGGAGGTAGAGCAGTCGTCGGGTAATCGGAAGTTTCCCAGTTCGATTCCCGCTCCTCCTGGGCAGTGTGTCGAAGTGTCCTTGAGCAAGACACATAACCTCTAATTGATCCCGATGAGCAGGTTGGCTCCTTGCATGGTTGCCCCCGCCATCGGTGTGTGAATGTGTGAGTGAATGGGTGAATGTGACTGCGAGGAACAAAATTGTAAAGCGCTTTGGATAAAACCTGCTATATAAATGCACCATTTACCATTTAGATTCAGTAGTCCAGATGTGATCCATGTCAAGTGTATATGTAACAAGGTGCCTTAGATTATCTGAATTTATAGTTAGAATTGTGGCTCGTTCAGTATGAATGAACTATCAACGTCTTCTTCCAGGTGACATGGACTCCAACGTTACCTCGACGTCAGGCCCCTGAATGTACCTACATACCTCGAGCCCGTACGCCACCCCAGGAGGACAAGACTCACACTAATGCCCAGTATCACTGACTACCTCAACCACACAAACCTCATTCATAAATAGGCTGCACTTTTATGATGAACTGTGACTGTGATCTATAACAATTATAAGTTATAAAATGTATCTCCTCCTCAATCGTTGTCTTTGAGAAGAAATCCAGAGATTTTATTTTCGCCTTTATCATAAATCTATTGATTAATTTATTTGTATCTTTACTATTTAATGGTGCATTATACTGTATGTAACAATTACTCAAAGCTGCTGTGGGTATATCTTGCAAAAGGGAGAGTGATCCGTGATTGTCAAATGCACACAAATACATCCTTTTTAACACGGATGCCTGAGAATATATTAGAATATATTACATTACAAAACTTGGTGAAATAAGCTGTTTTCATACCATATTGATGCTCTTCTGCATTGTTTTCTTCTGCTACAGTATGTTTCTCTGCCCAAGCCTCTCACATGAGTACCCTAGGGCCCTAGTACCCTACTACTACCTATCATGCTAATATGTCTATACTACTATGCACTCAGAGTAACACTCAAGCTCAATACTATTTAACGAACAATGCCACTGACCCTTAGCTGCCGGAGATGTACCCTTCTTACTGACACCCAGCGTATCCTGCGTTAGTGGCGAGCGCCTTGCCCACTGCGCCAATCAGCCGCCCTTCTGTAATTTTTTTGTGAACTATGTAAATTTCAATAAACAAATGTATATTAAAGAAAAAGAAAGAAATCAAACAATGTTAATCAGAAGAAAAAGATAACTACAGGTTTAAATAAAATACAACACAATGTTCAAATTAGTCTCAGAGCTCGCCATTGGCCGGATCATGTGATGTCAGTTTCTGAGGCAGGACAACGTTGAGGAAGTGGGCCCGGTTCTGTTTCAGCCTCTGACCCACTGCCTGCAGCAGGTGGATCTTCAGGTAGCTTTCACTGTGATCATACTGTGATCCAGGCCTGTTGGGTGACCTGGGGAATCAAACAGACGAGAATAAAGATCTTAACAGCCTGTGATGTACATCTGTGACACAGTGAATCCTCCTCAAATGTGGCCTTCACAGCATTCCTTTTGGTATGAAATACTTTCCAGTAGTGTAATTGATGCATAGTCATCAGCCGACTTATCGAGTCCCATGGTCAAAGTTCTGGCTGTGTTTTGACTAAGTTTGGACATTCTTCTCTAAGACCGACGTGATATCTTAATTAATAATAATAATTAATTTAATTTATATAGCGCTTCTCAATGACTCGAAGTCGCTGAACTTCTTGGGACTAGCTAGCTAGATAGCGTATTAATACACTGGCCTCTTCAAGAAAACTAAATAATTCCAAGGTGTTGCGTCTGTCTGAGAGAAGAATCAAGCATCGGAAATACAAAGGGACTGTTGTACTTCGGCAGAACTTCGACCACAGGACTTGGTAAATCAGGTAATGGCTATGCGTAGATTTTTACACTACTGGCAAGTATTTCATACAGACTTATCCCTTTAAGTGTGAAACAATATACTCTACCCAGTGTGTGCAAAGTTGCCCATGTATGCCATTGCTTTCCTGCTTAGGTCCTTGATTGATTGATTGATTGATTGATTGATTGATTGATTGATTGATTGAAAACTTTATTAACAGATTGCAGAATGGGTACAATACAGTACAGCTCAATACACACAATTGTTAAGGGGATGCAGACCAGAGAAAGACTTTCGTCTTGTTTACATCAGGGTCCCCCATTTTCAATTCATCAGGACATATATGACATACAGATATACAGTACTGCTACATCTATACATTTATGACATACCAGATTTGTAAATACAGTACTGTTTGTGATACAAAAAGAGTCCAGAAAAGAGTATATACATTTGACGTAAAAACTGTACATTGGGGGAGGTTGGGTAGGTGGGGTGGGTGCTGTACATTGGAGGTGGTTCGGTGGGTGGGGGGGGGGGGGGGGGGGGGGCACAAGCAAAACTGTACATTGGAATATTGACAACCATACTTGGTCATTTACTGAACGATATGTTCCTTGGGGGGACATATCGTTAAGTAAAGTCCCAATGCTTTGCTGACACGTTCAGCGTTGACAGACGGGACAGTTGAAATGAATGGAGGCTATTCCTGCTCTCAGTACCTGTGACTGTTGTGTGTCCGGTACAGAAACAGGCCCCAAGGAAAATGATGGCGTCATCAAAGCGGCCCCCCTTGACGAAGCTGGGCCTCGTCTCACCATGCATTAGCGGGAGAATGCTGGAACTCATAAAAGTACACAGGTACTGTACACCTGCATCTATGTAGGAGAGGAATAGAGAGATAGATATACTTGGATAGTTACTACTGTTCATAAGCACGGTGGCACAGTGGTTCACAGCAAGAAGTCCATGGGTTCAAAAACCAGAGCAGAGGGGTTTTCTGCGTGGAGTTTGCATGTTCTCCCCGTGTTTCCTCCAGGTACTCCGGTTTCCTTCCACACCAAAAGACATGCATGCTACAGTAGGTTTCCTGCCATTGCCAACAGAGTTGGTCCCCAGGTGCCACACTGTGTGGCTGCCCAGTGCCCACTGCTCTCCTAAATAGTTAGGACGGGTCAAATGCAGAGGATGAATTTCCCCCAAGGGGATTAATAAAGGTACAAGTTCACTTAATTTAAGGAGGCCACAGAGACCTATATGGAGCTTAATAGGCAGGCTTCTGTCTGTGGACTGTGGACAGCATATCTTTGCCACCAACGCTAGATGGAGCTTGAAAACCAGTGAAGTTGCAGTCAGCTGACGTGACAAACTAGATGGGCGCCAATGTTTTCTAAGCAAATGTGTGAACATTTACAATCCATGCGTTCGTTACCTGTACTATTACTTACTGTAGGCTATAGGTAATAAAAACGGAACTGATGTGGTCACGTATTATACGTGCGTACCGGACCTAGCACATTAAGGTGCCCTAGCATCACCCCTGGTGCTCGTTCCCCTCCCCCCTCCACTTTTCCCCCATTTATTTTTGGGTGGGCGCAGTTTCTGTTGCCTATAGGAAGCTCCGCCCCTGTGGGCAGAACGAGGACCATGTCCCCCTAGTATCTCTGTGAAAGCATCCCTTATGTCCTCTGGGGAGTCAAGTTGTTGGAGGTATTCATTCACTATTAATTCATTCCGACCTGGGGCCTAAAATGGAGAACAGAAAGTATATGGTTTTAAAAGGGGAAATCCACAGAAAACCGAATTCACATTGTGCAATTGTAATGATCCTGGACATCCTGGAAGTCCATATCTAGACTACTGTCTCCCCGAGCTGGAAATCGGAGCATCAAGACTCGAATTGGAGTCATTTTGGAGTCGGCCCATTGACAATGAATTAATGACCGATGTGGGCTCAAAGAATATTCGCTTGAGTTATTACATCCAAATGAGTTTTATTTAAATGTAGGGCTTACAGCTCTGAATCAGAAAATGTACTCATATATTTCCAGGCATATCACCATGGGTACCTGTCATAGTGTCTTAGGAGCTGTTCCATTATTCACTGTCTATGGAGCAGCTCCAGGATGTGTCTCTTGATGGCCGCCATCACTGCTACAGGCATGTCTCTCTGGTATTCAGTTTAAGGAGAGACTTGTTTATATTCACATATGAAACTGAGCTGCACAGTATTATAGAAATAACATCTGTGGCTTGTGTTATAGGAAGGGTGGATTTTATTTTTAAAGGAACACGCCAACAATATGGGAAATGTGCCCCAGAGTCAGACAAGAAGATAAATACCAATTTAACCAAGCTAGCCTATGGCTTAGCACAAATTAATGGAAGCGGATACAAACCACTAGCATAGCTTAAAACCCCAAGAGGTGGTTTTGGCCAACAGCTAGGCTAGCTGGTCCGTATCCGCTTACAGTCATTTGTGCTAAGATAGGCTAGCTTGCAGCCAGATAACTTTCTACTGAATGCACAGAGAGGAAATTGGTATCTATCTTCTTGTCTGACTCTAAAGAAGACGGTAAGCTGATTTCTCATAATGTTGGCACGTTCCTAAGAATAGAAAACAGTGCTACATACATCATTGCATGATGTCTTCATGATTGGTTGTAGGATACTGTGTAGAGATTTGGGCCGTCCCCTCTTAGTCCATCAATGGGCTGGTTTGGTCATGCTCAACCAAGACTTTGTAGTCATTTTGTATGCTTTTCTTTGCTACTGAATTAGTTATTTCCTGAAGAATGACGAGAATATCTTAGTTGACTTAGTGGAGAACAGCCCTAGTAGGAAGGTCCTCGTTTAGAAGTAAAAGAAAACGGGGGCGGTCAGGTGGCGTAACGGAGATTGCGTTCGTCACCAACCCCGGAGCGGCTGGATTCGCCTGTTCGAGTCCAGCTCACAGCTCCGGGGTTGTCACCAGCGTGGCTGGCCGTTCACACTAATACAATTGGCAGTATTAGAGGGTGGGAGAAGCTGGCGGGGTGGGTCCGGGTCGTTGTAAACAGCGACTCCTACAGTTCGGTCGGGGCGCCTGCTAAGCGCGGATAGGATCTAAGTGGGATAGTGTGATCCTTCCACACGCTACGCCCTCTCAGTGAGAATCCGCGCTGCCAGGTGAAAAGAAGCGGTTGATTGGCTGGACGTGTGTCGGAGGAAGCACGTGGTAGCCTCCACTCTCCCAGACCGACTGTGGGGGGTAAGTGCGCAGCGACCAGGAAGGGGATTGGGAATTGGCATAACGACTAACATTGGGATGGGAGAAAATCGGAGGAAAAAGGAGGGAAAAAAAGATAAAAAAAAAAAAAAAGTAAAAGAAACACAACAAAAACACAATGGTTTAATACTTTGGATACTCAACCCGAGTTTTCTATGAATGCCCATAACGAGAATACATTTTTTTTTTTTTAAATTAGCGATCTGAATTCATATTTCATCAACCGAGTTTACCGTTGGTAAATCAGCCACTCCAGGCGCTCAGATGTGGAAAAAAAGCGCCCCCTATCGTCTCCCAGATGGTAATTCACCCTTTTGGATTGGACTCAATGAAAAGGCATGAGAAAAAAAAACCCGGACTCCACATTTTACTTCTCATGCATGTGACCGGAGTCGATCAGCTTCATGGACCCTCAGAGCAGCGGGGATTATGTGTTGTACAGTATACGCGGTGGATCAATAAAAGGATCGGTTTTCGGAATGGCGATCAGGAATTAGAATAAACCATTTGGATACCATCTGATCTCAGGTAAGGAATCTATTTTACCAGTATTAGCATAATCAGACCTGTTTTCACGGAGATATAAGCTTTCCCCCTATATGTGATATGGCTGTTTTGACTGTAAAAGCGATCAGGAAATGAGAGATTCATAAATAGGCAGAAAAATGACAACGTTCTAGAATATTCCAGTACAGGGCGATTATCATGGAATCTCTTCTTTTTTCCGTGAAAACGAGGGCTTTTCAAAATGATATAAAACAGAAATGAACCGATAAAAAAACAATCCGCTTCGACAATGTTGACTGGAAATGGGTCATTGATAATGCGACGGGCAGATTAGACACATAGCCATAATTTAAAACATAGATTAGGCGATATTAACGTTAACATTGAAGTGGTGCTGGGCATTCAAGCACTAAATGTGCGCCCCCTGCTGGGCATTCAAAGTGTTAAAGGGGAATTCCACCCATTTTATAAATTCCTAAATATTACCACACAGTATGTACCCATATCACATAAAGAGTACCGGTAGCACTTTATAATAACACCCTGTTATAATACATTTATAAGGTATTTGTAGATAATGAACTAATCATGAACAAACCATTTATATACATTCATAAATGATTATTAAACCATTTATAACTATAGTTGTATACCATTTACAAAGTATTTATAACGCATTAGTGGATAATGAACTAATCATGAACAAACCATTTATATACATTCATAAATTATTATTAAATCATTTATAACCATATTTGTATAACATTTACAGATTAGTTCTACATTATTTATAACTCATTATCAACATTGTTTGTACTTGATTTGTTCATCATTAAATAATGTTGTTTAATGTGTAGTAACACATTCAGGGGCGTATTTGACGCCGGGGACAGCGGAAAGTGTCCCCCCCACGTTTTACCGTCCAAAGAGCTGAGTCTGACTACCTGTATTATTATGCAAAGAGCAGTAGATGGGGGTCGCATTCTTGCCCTGCAAGGGCCAAGTACCCACTCGCTAAAGTACTTGTCTTTGCATAATAATAGCTCGGGTCGTCAGCCTAGGTGTGTGTTAAAATACGTCAAACATATTGTTTACACTGTCTTTCTTCTATTATAACCCTCCCAAATCATATTCAGAAAGTATCACAGAGACTTCTATTGACCAAGGAATTAGTTATTATTTCGCGGTTTATTCACATAACGTTATATTGTTTACACTGTCTTTCTTCTATTATAACCCTCCCAAATCATATTCAGAAAGTATCACAGAGACTTCTATTGACCAAGGAATTAGTTATTATTTCGCGGTTTATTCACATAACGTTATATTGTTTACACTGTCTTTCTTCTATTATAACCCTCCCAAATCATATTCAGAAAGTATCACAGAGACTTCTATTGACCAAGGAATTAGTTATTATTTCGCAGTTTATTCACATAACGTTATATTGTTTACACTGTCTTTCTTCTATTATAACCCTCCCAAATCATATTCAGAAAGGCACACACACAACATATTCCAGTTAACGGTATATTTTTTTAATGATTCGTTATGGCGTAATCAATACTTCCATGCGTATAAATTGCGTTCGCAACCTCCGTGTTTTGGGGGTAGTCATCAGAAACCTCGGATCCGGGATTCGCTCCCATCCGTCGGGCAAGAACTGTGGGTTTTCAGCCTCTCTCTCTGGAGCTTAACGGAGTTTCTGGAGGAGCTTGTCGCGGCTCATGCGCATGCGCACCAGTGGCGTCGTTAGCCCTGGGCTTCCGGGGCTTTAGCCCCGGATGTTTTTCTCCTAGCCCCGGACCTTAAAAAAAAAAAAAAAATTGTTTACATTTTTTTTTTTTTTTTTACTTTTTTTTTTTTTTTTTTTTTTATGTCAGCATCACCATTGTCTGTGCTGAATGTTTGTTAGTGTTTGGTATTTTTTGTTGGTTTTTAGTACTTTTAATCCATTTTTAGTAAGTAGTTTTCATTTGATCCTATCATTCTTTCATTCACCGATTTGTGGACTTGAAGATGTGCACTTTAACACAGCAGCACCTGGAGCCATCCATACCCATGTCCAGTGTCCACTGACAAAGACATGCTCATGATACTGTGATAAACTATAATAAGCTTTAATCGAACCCTGGTTCATTTCCTCGGATAGTCCGGTTGGTTTGGGGTGGTGTGAAAGCTCATTCACTCTTGCAAGTGAACCCTGCTACAGTTCATTTGAGATGTGAATGCAAAGCGGACCAAAGGCAGGAAAAGACCCAAAAATCGAATATTTCTTTTATGAGAAGACTGAAACATAATTATAATGAAACACACAATAGTTTTTTTTCGATTGCTTAAGCATGATTTTGAAAACAGGGCCCGGTGTTTCAAAACACACAATTAGCACAACCACACACACAATTATCAGAACACCTCAGACCCTTTGCTAAATTAAACACTTGTCAAAACCATACACTAATTTATAAAAACTACATTTTGTTACCATATGAAACACACTCTTTGCCTATGGATCTGGCAAGATCATTTTTTGTTGTGATTCTCCATGTTGATTTGGGAAAATGGGAGAAAATGTATATTTTCATCAGTCTGCATCATTGGTTGTCTTGTGTAGTGTTTGGTGAATGTATTGTATATTTTCACGTTCTCTGTGTACAGTACTTCACTCTCTTTCCATTTTGGTTGAAGACAGGTGAACTCACCTGCTGCATTTTTATAGTGCTTAAACCTGATTGGTGTATCTACAATTAAGCAATGGTGTGTTTGTGCATCTGATGGCTGTGTTTAACCAATTGGCTCATATGTGTGGTAATTTGACATTCTGTGTCTAATGTAATGGAAGTGTGTTTAGTGTTTTGCAAATCACTGTGTGTATTGTTTTGCAAAAAGTGTGAGGCTGACATTGTGCTTATAGGGGTGCAAATCTGGGCCTACGTTTTGCTCCTTGAGTGTAAGGTTTTGATAATTGTGTAATACTTTTGATTTGAGTGTTTATGCAATTGAAGAAAACTGTAAAGACTAGAGATGAACTGTTTATTTCTTTTGTACATAGGCTGTGCATAATGTTTGTTTGTTTGTTTATTTGCTTATGTGTATGATTCTTAACTGTTTTTATTTTGTTATTGGTGTATACAGTATGTGTGTATGTATGTACAGTATATGTATATATATTATATATATATGTATATATATGTGTATATATGTATATTTGTACTCCTGTTGGGGCCTCATGGACCAGATCAATGTTTTATCTGGCAAAATAAAGGTTAAATAAATAAATAAGAAACTGATGATTTGGTCCTGTTAACTTTGAATTTTCTATGGGAACTGCCCAGATCCCTCTCATGGACATGGACCTCACTTTGAGAACCTCTAATGATTCGAGTTCTTCAGTATTCATCTCTAATTACTCTAAAATTGCGTATTTCTGTGTTTAAAAAAAAAAAAAAAAGGGGGGGGGGGAGCCCCCCCTCCACCCCCCCCGGGCTGAAGCCCCCAATGTTTTCTAACCCTAAAAACGCCCCTGATGCGCACGCTCAACCAATCAGAGAGGGGCTTCGCTCAACCAATCAGAGAGGGGTCTGCAGAAATAGAGTTCAACCAATCAGAGAGGGGTCTGCAGAAATGCGGCTACGGGCCCTAACCCCCCCCCCCCCATCGACGTCACTCGCCACGCCCCCAAATCTGTCCCCGGCACACATTGAGAGAGAGTTACGCCACTGAACACATTTAATGTGTAGTAACACATACACAGGTATTGAAGAGTATCTAGAGAGGAAGTCTCACGCGAGCGAGACTTGACGTCACGTGTGTTGCCGTCTGTTTGAATGGAAGCACAAGTTATCCGTGCTGCTCCTGTCCAGTGGTGCGTTCCTGAAATCAACTGGGATTGCACTCTCTATTTGCATATCAATAGCGCCGGTCGTCAGGTGTGTTAAATACGACCGGCGCTATTGATATGCAAATAGCGAGTACTTATCTGGGCTTGCACGTAGTGCACCCCCGTCCCATGAAGAACGCATGCCTGCTCCTGTCCCACGCTTTTAATAAGGTATGAGGAGGTTAAACACCTTTTTTTGTTGGTAAATCTATTCCATCATTTCCGACCTACAAACAACTCTTATATGTTGTGTAGACGTTCGTGTAGATGTGGTGGCCGCTAACGTTACATTTGTTCCTAATGTGTGCTCAGTGTGCTCAGTGATGATGACACGACACAAATTATTATTACTCTTGTGTGTCGTGTCGTCATCACATACATACTGAGCACTGAGCACACATTTGTTCAGGATGCTACTTGTTGGGCACAGGGACATAGTGTAGGGGAGTGGACATTTTTGTTTACATTAATTATTCATTAATAATAGTGGCTCATTGGCAATAATCTAGGGTGACCATATTTTGATTTCCAAAAAAGAGGACATGCTGCCCCCCCAGCCTCGAGATACTTAATGATACTCAGGCATGCGTTGCTCATGGGACGACTGGTTGCACTATGTTTTAATGACGCCGCATGCCACACTCCCGCACATGCGCATAGATATTCCCTCACATAGCACAGACTAAAGACAGTGCCTAATTGCCTCTACGAATGGAATGTAACACATTTCATTCACAAGTTGTGTGAATGTATCTGAACGCACCTGACGACCGGCCGTATTGTTATGCAAAGTAGTACAACGAGTTGGCGCATCAGTCGAGTGCAGCGCATTCCTGTGTGCATGCGCGTGCACATGGTAAATGGCTGCTTTTTTATATAGCGCTTTTATCCAAAGCGCTTTACAATTTGTTCCTCATCTTTTACCCATTCACTCACACATTCACACACTGACGGCGGAGGCAACCATGCAAGGTGCCAACCTGCTCATCGAGAGCAATTAGGGGTTAAGTGTCTTGCTCAAGGACACATCGACACGCTGCCCGGGAGGAGCGGGAATCGAACCGGGAACTTCCGGATTGCCAGACGACTGCTCTACCTCCTGAACCACTGTCGCCCCTGTATCTCAGTGTGCACAGTGTAAATGTGGATGTACTGGTAGATTTTGAACATGATATTCTCAAGGTCAACATCTATTGTGTCTGCCCCATGATGAACACAATTATTCAATATGTGTGCTGGGCAACCCACACCGATCAGTGTTGTTCTGCAGCAACCTATTCAAATTTGCAAACACATTCTTTCCCCCTTCATCACGTCGGATTCCTCCAAGGTTTGTGTTGCAATTGTCGCCAGTAAATGCAATGCATTTTTTCAGACAAATAGTTTTTTTTGCCATGTTTCAATGAGATATTGCGCAATGGTTTCTGCTGTCTCATTTGGTGTATTTAACCTCGATTAATTTTGTTTGCATGCCACCCCTCTTCCAGTCAAAGTACTGGATTATGATTGGGAATATTTTCACTGCTCCGTCACCTCCGTGGTTACTCCTGTCTGTAGAAACACCACAGTACTGGATTTGATTTGAGTGCTTCATGTGCGACATCAATCGAGTGGGGCACGCCCAGTGATGCGTTGCTCATGGGACGGGTTTGCACACCGACGCACCGTGCACACAGGAATGCGCTGCACTCGACTGATGCACCAACTCGCAGTACCCACCTGGCTACTTTACATATCAATAGCGCCGGTCGTCAGGTGTTACATTCCATTCGTAGAGGCAATTAGGCACTGTCTTTAGTCTGTCCTTATGCGAGGGAACATTTATGCGCATGCGCGGGAGCGTGCGTGCACGTGGCGTCAATGTCATTAGCGTGCATGCAACCAGTGTTGATATGAGCAATGCAACGCTGGGCGCGCCGCTATAACACATTGGCTTCGGATTTAGTGCGCGCACTACTGAACTTTTTGGCAGTGTCAGAGTCTGGAAATGCCTTTTTTAGCAAGGCACTTGTGCAATCCATAGATTGTGATGTTTCACAGTATGAAATGCAAACGCACCCTCCGCTGCATTTACTTTACAGCATCCTCTGTTTTCCCGGGTTTAACAAAGAAGTCTGTCAACTTTGCAGACAAACTCTCAATTTGCACATGTCCATGTGCGCTTTAAGATCGCCTGCATCTTTATTGGAACCAAGTATGGTTTCGTCGATATTCCAATGTACAGTTTTGCTTGTACAGTTGTACAGTTTCTCCCACCCTGCGTAGTTGAGAGGTGAGCGTAGTTGTAGAGCCGCCCACAAAGCTTCTCAGGGATTACGTCACACACGTAACAGAGTACCGTAGTATTCTGTGCAATGCGCCAGTCAATTTAAGTACATGCAAACGGTCCGTGAAACCCGGACATTTTCATGAATTTATAAACCCCCCCCGGACGGCCCGGACAGGGCGTGAAAAGAGGACATGTCCGGGCAAAAGAGGACGTTTGGTCACCCTACAATAATCATAATCATTGGCTAGCTAGCTATGTCGCTAGCTAACAGCTGGTTAGCTATTTCGCTAGCCGACATAGCTATTAGCTAGCTATTTCGCTGGCTAATAGCTGCTAGTTAGAACCCCATGAGCACCGTTGCTGACTCAACCCGTGTGTGTTTGTTTGCTTGTACAGGTATGTTTGGGCTGCTACTGTTCTTTTTTTTATTTATTTTTTTACTTAGGGGTTTTAGAAGATATCATTGTTATGTGCTTGTGCATAAGGGTGGGTGCAGACCCACTTCGTATATGTTATGCTCTCTTGTCGGGAGCATGTCTATGTTCCCCGGGTCCTATGTTCCCCGGGTTCTATGTTCCCCGCTTTGATTGATTGATTGAAAATTTTAGACCACCAGCCCGATTCCAAACTCTAACCTTAACCAGTTCGAAAGAGGGCCTAAGCTTAACCGTTCGAAACAAAGCGGACATTAATAATTAATAAAATAATAAAAATGTATAAAATTTTCAATCTATTAATCAATCAAAGCGGGGAACATAGAACCCAGGGAACATAGGACCCGGGGAACATATGGATGATCCCCTCTTGTCATGTTGATGAGACAGAAAGGCAACTGTTGTACGGCCTGAGAGCACCGTTGCTGACCTGTGTTCTACCAAGCGGAGTCCATGGCTATCCCGTGCATAATTGAAACACAACGCAAACACTGGTCACATATACATTGTATTTGTTTTTGTAAAACGCTACTCATTGTGCCTTTAACCTCTTAATTAACAGGCACCCAGAAAAGGCAATTTTTCTACTTGAACTTGAGGACTGCATACCTTCTTTGCAAAGCTTTATACTTTATACTTATAGCACATGCATGAGCCTGGTCTCTTTTGAAAGATAACATTCTGAAGTTACTAATGCAAAAATGGAAAATCACTTTTAGTGCTAAATAATGAAATAGAGTAACAGAGGTCTGAACTTGAGTTGAACTTGAACTTGTGTACTCACATTTTTCTGTAGTGGTTGAAATATTAAAAAAAAATAGGTATAAGCTGGAAAACACTGCAGATCCATAGCCAGAAGTCTTATGTAGTACAGGTAAAAATTTGATAAAAATCGGTTCAGAACCAGCTTGGCTGGTCGTTCACAATTGGCAGTGTTAGGGGTGGGAAAGCTGATGGGTGGGGATCGGACGTTGTGGACAGCGACTCCTACAGGTCGGTTGGTGCGCCTGTGCAGCAGAATCAGGAAGCGACGGGGGTGGCGTGTTCTCCCACGCAGACCCCCGCCGCTGAGAGATCGCGCTGTGCAGGTGAAAAGATGCGACGGCTGCTTCCTCGAGTACCGGAGGGGACACGTGATGTAAGGCTTCGTCCACATTGCAGCCGGCTTGTGGGAGGCATGGCCTAACAGCGTTCGAGACAGGGGAGCGTAGAATTGAACGATACGAAATTGGGATGGGAGAAAAATAGAAAATGGGAGAAAAAAGTAAATAAAAAAAATTTAAAATCAGTTCAGAACTGGGTCTTTGAGAGAGATCCGGGTAAGCCGTGCAACAAAAAAAAGCTCTCCAAAATCCATTTCCTCATCCACGGCCATTCATTCTGAAGTGTTATTCACTTTTGCTCGTCAACTTTCACCTAGATCCCTTATTCGCTACAATGCTACAATATTTTCGCCATCAGCGGATGATTGGCAGTTCTGGAGCGTCGGATGTCCGGGGTGCGTCTATTAGTTTCCTAGCGCATTTATGCTTCCGCGTTCGCGTTTTGCGCTCTGATTGGCCACTGATGTTTCTGGTTGCACCAATCGTGTGGCGGCAAGTTCTTTCGCCGGTTAAGCTTAGGCACTCTTTCGAAGTTGGTTAAGGTTAGAGTTTGTCTTAGAGCAGGGCGATAGAACACCAGCCCTGATTCCAAACTCTAACCTTAACCAACTTCGAAAGAGTCGCCTAAGCTTAACCAGTGATAAACTAGGCGTTAGGTAGTTTGCTGCTGGTCGAGGCGGAAATGGGCGCGTCACACGATTGGGCGCACATGTCACATGACCAGAAACGTCAGTGGCCAATCAGATCGCACCAGAAACGGCAGTGGCCAATCAGATTCGCGAAACGCGAACGCGGAAGCATAAATGCGTTAGGAAACGAATAGACGCGTCCGGGGTGGTCATCTGATGCGCGGAGCATAAAAATACGCTCTCGCCTGACATATTGGCATGTAACTCGAGAACCGAGGAATGGACGAGTGAGGTGGCGTTCGAACGGCAACAAATAGATCTTTCAGACGGTAATTTATATGTTGGGCGAAAAATGCAGCCCCGAGCCGCTAGATGCTCGCAAGTCCCCGTGACTTTCATGCGTTCAGTGCACGGGCACGTCGGGACAACAGAACGTTTTTTGTTTTTGATGATGAAGAGAGCCTACCTGCGGTAGAGTCCATCCAAACTCATGGTTGGTCCCTATAAGTATCGGAACCTTCTGGAATGTCCCCTTCTTCAAAACCTCTTTGGGAGGACCTTTCAGGAACAACGCCTGGACCTGAAATATGCCTATTTCTCACGAGATTTCATGACACTTGTTTTAAGTGGCGGTGGTGATTCAACCAAGTCAACCTAGGTAACCTAGATATATACACATACCTTTTTAATAGCATTGAGTATGTCTCCCTTAGTCTTCCCCCTTATACACTGGGCAAGTTTTTCATTAACGCTGTCATCACACTCTGTCAGATTGGCTATCATCAACAGGCTAGCTGGTCTGTATCCACTTCCATTCATTTGTGCTAAGCAGGCTTGCAGCTAGATAGATTTCTACTGAACACACAGAGAGCATTTCCCATAATGTTGTCATGTTCCTGTGACACCACCACTGTATAATTTCCTTCACACCCACCAGCATGGACACGCTGATGCCCCCAGGAGATTGGCCAAAGATGGTGACTGAGTCTGGAAAGGCCTCGATATTGTCACGCACGTCTAGAAAGCCCCAGTTCCCAGGAAAATGTTAATCTGCAATATTTAATAAAAAAACAAGCAAACAAATCATTTCAATCCATCCTGGGATTATCATGCCTGCAGTATATTCCCTATTATGGGAAACAAACCAATTCACTGAGCAAGGGAGAATGTTCTCATGACCTGTCCTGCCAACCAATACAGCTCAATGCCACAATTCATTGGCCACGGTTGTCATTTATCGTATGATAATCACCTGTTATTTGATTACACTTACAAAACTATTATTTGATCATGTAATCAAATAATGTCTGCGATGGAATACCATGAATGCAGATGTACTACATTCATATAAATGAATGGATTTAAGCAAATTGGAAAGTATTTAAGTCCAGTACCTTAGGAATCCCAGGCTGATGCGATACTGAATGATGACCACAACCAGGTTCTGATAGGCTGCCAGGGCAGAGCCATACTGGAAGGTTCCACCTGCTGCCAAGCCTCCTCCATGAATCCACACCATTACCTAATAGGCAACGTGACATTGTTTAACTCTTTCACAACCATGGATTCTCCTTACTTAGCTGAATGTGTGTGTATGTTGTGATACATGTGGGAAAACGGTGATTGTGCACATTTCCTGGGATATGCACATAAGTATCAGTTCTGTAAATGTGATTTACATCAATAATCTATTGATAAGGCTGTAATACAGTTAACACGTGATGGTTCAATCATATCCTAATCTGACTCAATTCACCACACCTTTTTACGCATTACGCATGTTTGTTTATAAACTTCTGTGTTTCTGTGTGTGAGAATGCATACATAAGCAAATTTGCATTTACATTTAGTCATTTAGCTAACGCTTTTATCCAAAGCGACTTACAAAAAGGTCAGCAGGAGGGGTATATCTCTGGCAGCTAAGGGTAAGTGGTATTGTTCATCAATACAGTGTCGAACTTGAGTGCTACACTCTGAGTGCATAGTAGTAAACATAGTAGCATACTAGGTAGTAGTATATGGATAATAGCATAGTGCATATGCATAGTAGATATTAGTATCAGTAGCGAAATACATAATAGTAGAAGACAGTAATTGTGTGTGTGCTCGTGAGAATGCATGTAAATTAACTGGTAGTTTCTCCTTAGATCCAGTGGGACGGTACACGTTGAGATAGAGAATCCTCTGACACTTGTATTGACAGGTACTCCATGAGAACGGTTTTCCAGAGGGTCTCCATGGGGGCAGTGTGCGAACCATACCATGGTCTTCGCGGGAGCTCTCTTTTTTTTTCTTGGGGGGGCTGGCCGGTCAGCGGCGCGCAGCGCAAGGACTTTACTGTGACGCTTGCTGTAGATGAGTAACGTTACAGAACCACACATAGTCCACACATATGTTCTCCACACAGGTCTGCATGCATGATGAAGACGCACATATTGAAATACACATGCTCAGATTAGCCCCTCTGATCCAACACTAAAAGACACGAGACAAGTGCAACACTAGGGGCACACCACCTCTTAATAGGCTCTGCCCCCCCCCCCCCCCCTGGTGCCCCACGGTTGAAAAACGCGCGCTAAAGTGCCCTTTTGAGTGGTGAAAAATTAGAGGATGTTGTGGTGGATTTTTGACGTCTCCAGGGATGGTTAAATGAAATACAGAGACAAGAGATTGGCCTTAAATCAGAGTGCAAACCACCAGGTTCTCCACGGACATCCAGCAGCCTAAAACAGTGTCACACTGCGAATTAGATATTCTGAAATAATAAAACAGGAGCAGAAAGAGACAGCCGGAATACTCACGTTAAATGAATACAATACAGGTTTATTGGAAAAGAAAATATATATACAGTACGCCCATACGGACGGACTTTCAGTCTGTCAGAGTGCATATTCACAAGTCTGTCAGAGTGAAAGTGAAGACAAAGCAAAGTGTCATGTGTTTTAACACAGTGGAATAGAGACGCCTTGCTCGTCTCTGATTGGGTTGGCTTTATATGGTCATTTGGGAGTCAAATGGAATGGGCTTTTGAGGAGGGCTCGCTGCGGCCTTGGATGCAAGCGTTATCTGGCCTGCTCTGAATATAATGAATGGATATAGTGTTTTAACAGTTTTTGAGAGAAGGATAACATGACTTCACGATCAACCCTGTTGTGGGGATTAAGAATGTGAAATTACCCTTCACATTTAAACAGAAATCCTGACCTCACAAATAGAGGAGGGGGGGGAGGAGGAGGAGGAGGGAAGGAGGAGGAGGAGGAGGAGGAGGAGGAGGGAAGGTGGAGGAGGAGGGGAGAAGGTGGAGGAGGAGGGGATGTGAAATTACCCTTCACAATGTGCCCTATTGGTGCTCTTCCAATGGTCTAAACTTGACCATGTGCCCCACGGTTAAATAATGTCATGCAAAAGTGCCCTTTTGAGTGGAAGAAATTAGAGGACGTGCCCATTGGTGCCCCTCTAATGGTTAAACGTTGAAATGTTGAAAACATTGTGCTAAACCTAAAGTGCCCTTTTGAGTGGCAAAAATGAGAAGACGTGCCCATTGGTGCCCCTCCAATGGTTAAACTTGACCATGTGCCCCGACGGTTGAAAACATTGTGCTAAAATGCCCTTTTGAGTGTCGAAAATGAGAGGACATGCCCATTGGTGCCCTTCCAATGGTCTAAACTTGACCATGTGCCCCCACAGTTGAAAAACATCATGCAAAAGTGGCCTTTTGAGTGGTCAATAATGCTTATTTTGGACAGACAATTTTGTCTTAAACATTTAAATTGACTAACCATAGACCCTTTTTATTCCAATCAAGGCAAGAGGGCTAGTGGTAGTGCTATATGACATATTATTTTATAATACAATTATAACATTGTAGGCTACAGTACGAATATTATATACAGTACAATTATATTACTATTATAAAACAAATAGTATTTGCTCCACCTTAGATAAAGACAGTACAGACAATGAAGATGGAGATATTCAAGAGGGAAATGATGATATCAGGAAGAGATGGTGAAGAAGTGGAGGAAAGAGAAAATGCAGATGATTAAATGGAGAGAAATGACGAAGAAGTTGAGGAAAGAGAGAATGCAGATGATGCTATGGAGAGAAATGATGATGAAGACGGTCATGGAGATGCTAAAGAAAGCGAGGATGAAAACGACAACAAATAACTTGAATGCTCTCCTGTTGCCATTAAAATATCCCACTGATCCAGCCAGTATCCAGGTACAATATATTAAGTTTAATGGAGAGAATGGGGAAGATAAGAGAGGGGGGAGGGAGAGAGAGAGATAGAGGAGAGAAGGAGAGGACATGAGGAGAGAAGGAGAGAAGGGGAGTACAGGAGGAGAGAATGAGAGGACAGGAGGAGAAGGGAAGTACAGGAGGAGAGCATGGGAGTATAGGAGGACAGAAGGAGAGGGCAGGAGAGAAGGAGAGTTAGGAGAGAGAAAGGAAGAAGCTCAACAGCACTCAAATTAACTTTAACTGTTAAACTGTTTTATATCCTGTCAAATATATGTTGTAAATAGCTTTTAAAGAATAGGTTCACTATTTTTCAACCCAGACCATATTAAAATGCTGTTTCCCAAATATTTATATTCCTCACTGATAACTTTAGCATTGAGAAATGTACCACTGCAGCAATGGTTTAGGCCTTCAAACACCATGATAATCTACTTTTCAAACATCATGATAAATCTAAGTTTCAAACACTATGATAAACCCACTTTTCAAACACCATGGCAATTTACTTTTCAAACACCATGACAATCTACTTTTCAAACACTATGATAAATCTACTTTTCAAACACTATGACAATGAGGTGAAATACACATTTTAACACATTGTCTGCCATGCATTGTACCCATCATTGGGTCCAGTCTGCCACCGCTGTAAGCCTATGGAGATGTTTACCTTCTTTGCAGGGCTATAACTTTTTAAATATTATAGCTATATTGACATTACTATGGCCCATTCAACATCGATTATCTATCGTTCCGGATGTGGGAACGTTATATTTTTTCATTCATACATTGTCGTGTTAATACCGTCGTGAATATAAGTATGTTTTTAAGGTTTTCTGCAGTAATTCCTAAAACGCGAGTTATAGGCCCTGACGCATATGATAGATTATCGATTGGCGTTTCTTTCCTATACACGCTATATTAAAAAATTCAAATGTATATGATCGGTATACATTATGCTTCATCATGCGTGAAGGAAAGGGGGGGGGGGGTCGTTTATAATTCCTCGATCGTCAGTACCGGCTTTATTTAGTATGGGTTGATATGTTGATCAGATGGATTGCCGTGAAATGAATAAACAATCGGGCTGAAAATAACGTTAGTTTCCTCTTACCGTACGCCGATGAGACTGGAGGAAAAATATTCCAATTATTTGTCGTCGATCTGCTAGATCCATTTCCGGTTTGTATGACGCAATAAACGCCGAAATCATATTGATTATTACGTTTCGAAAGCGATCCAAATGCACTAGAGTGTGTATATTAATCCACACTACAAGATACAGTATCTCTGGCGGAGGAATTTCCTCGATGTACCGATCGCCACTTCCGGTTTGGCTTGGGGTGTAACTCGCCCGACATCCACCAGGCGGCGGTATTGAGGCGTTGCAATATCAGAACAGGGTACAGCTGCGTTCCGGAGGGAGGCTGGATGAATTATGAATGCCATGGCGAAAAAATGAAATATTGATCCCAAAAACGTGTTCCTTCGTTGTTGGCGCACAACGCATGGCGGGCAATAACGTGTTAATTCGTTGTTGGCGTCCAAAGTGTTAAAGGTGTATTGTTCCCTGTGTGTTTTTATCATAGAGGTGTGGTTATGCTATTCATCTGGGTTGTCTGTTATTCTAATGTTAATCTTAATCAAGGATGAAGACTATTTCACCATACATGACGCATCATAGCTTTTTTCTCACTGATGGGGTCCCATGTTGTGCAGTAGGTGCCCTTTTTTTCTTTTCGCCCCTGCCCTTCAAACAGCCTGAGTCCACCACTGCTGCTGTGAGAAGAAAAATTCCGACCGGAGCCACGGAGCAATAGAGAGACGCAAACTGTTCTGTTTTCAATCATTATTTTCTTTTGGACAATAAACCTTACAAACTACATCAGCAGCAGCCGGGACATTCAATTCTGTCAACATCCACAACTTTTGTTACCCGACCCGAGTAGAAACACAAGTAGGTGCATCGTGGCGCAATGTCAACATATTAGGGAATAACAAGCGGCCACTACACATACCATGAACATTAATAAATGAGAAATAATGATAATTATGATATGATATAATGATAATATATATATATATTATAATATAATTATAATGATAATAGTTACTGTAATTAGGAAAAGCAGGTCTTACCTTAAAATAGAAGCAGATGTTTTGATTTTTCTTCTGATAAAACATAAAGTTTGATTTGTGCCTGCAGCGCCGCCATGCTCCGATGCAAGAATAGCATGCATTTTGCTAACTTATCTATTACGGCAAATTAGTGAGCAATCATGAATCATACATTTTGTAATTTTACGCATTATACACGATGATGATGATACAGAAAATTGAGAAAAATAGAAATGCATGGCAAAAATAGCATTTATTGTCAGTATTTTAGAGACCCCCCAAAATTTCACAAATGATGTTTTCAGGGGAGCTGATGTCTCATTAAGGGGAGCTATAACTCCCATAGCTCCCCCATAGTTTGCACCCTGCATGGGAGTCGTGACTCGTGTCCTGTAGACATCTAGAGGATGGGTGAGAGCTTGACACTGAATCTGAAGACCTAATTGGTCACAGTGAAGCATCACTTGGTTTATTATGTAACTTAACTTGGAACAAAAACTATCCGCAATCTGAGGTGAGCTGTCATTACCAGTTTATTGCCACGTCTGGCACCACTTAGTGATGCCGTGGTCGAATAAAAGGAGGCTAAACTATGCACTCCAGTTAATGCGGACGACTCAGCCCTGCTGGTCTCTGACAAGAACAAGTTACAGGTTGAAAAAACCCTCAGCTCGGAACTAGGCAGAATCTGCATATGGCTCGCTGATAACAAACTATCATTACACATGGGCAAAACAGAGTCCATTCTCTTCGGTTCAAATAACAAACTCAGCAAGACCGACGGCTTCTCAGTTACAGTGGGTGACAATATTGTCACAAGGAAAGATGAAATTACCTACCTGGGTTCCATCCTAGAGGCTAATCTCTCCTGTGACAAAATGGCATCCAATGTAATAAAAAAAGTCAACAAACGAACTCGATTCTTGTACCGGATCTCCTCTCTGGTAAACAAGAAGACTTTGGCAGGAGCACTCATTCAGGGGTACTACGACTATGCTTGCACCTCATGGTACCAAAGCACCTCAAAGGCGCTAAAAACAAAATTACAAACATCTCAAAACAAACTGGTCAGACTACTGCTTGACCTTACTCCTAGAACCCACCTCACCCCTGCCCACTTTGACAACCTAGGATGGCTTAGAGTAGACGACAGAGTACAGCAACTTGCAATGGGCCTGGTCTACAAGATACACTACACGACCAAGGTACCCATGTACATGTCAAAATACTTCCCAAAGGTCAGTGAATACCACAATCACAACACCAGAGGGAGCTCCACAAATCATGTTAAACCCAGATTCGGCTCAAATAAGGGACTAAACACGTTTCGCAATTATGCCACATCAATGTGGAACGCCCTACCCAAAACTGTAAGTGTAAAGGAATGTGGATCACTACCCACTTTCAAAACCTCTCTCAAGGGACACCTACGGGAGACTGCAATTCAACACTGGCCCCTGTAAATATCCTAACCCAACCCCCTCCAATGTACAGTCATTTACCTAGTATGGTTTTGTCAATAGTCCAATGTACAATTTTGTTTGTTTGTACAGTGTCTCCCCCCCCCCCCTCAATGTACAGTTTTGCCAATGTACAGTCATTTACCTAGTATGGTTTTGTCAATAGTCCAATGTACAATTTTGTTTGTTTGTACAGTGTCTCCCCCCCCCCCCCTCAATGTACAGTTTTGCTTGTTTATACAGTGTGCCCCACCCCCCCCCCCCCCCAACCACCTCCAATGTAGATTACCCAGTATGGTTGTCAATATCCCAGTGTACCCAACCCCCCCCCACCCAACCTCCTCCAATGTACAGTTTCTACGTCAAATGTATATACTCCCTTTTCCTGACTCCTTCTGTACCACAAACAGTACTGTATTTGCAAATCTGGTATGTCATAAATGTATAGATGTAGCAGTACTGACTATCTGTATGTCATGTATGTCATATATGTCCTGATGAATTGAAAATGGGGGACCCTGTAAACAAGACGAAAGTCTTTCTCTGGTCTGCATCCCCTTAACAATTGTGTGTATTGAGCTGTACTGTATTGTACCCATTCTGCAATCTGTTAATAAAGTTTTCAATCAATCAATCAATCAATGATTCTTCATTTATTTATGTATACTTTTTCAGATTTCTTTTTTTACAAAAAATACTCTATTTCTTTATGTAAAATGGTATTAAATCATCAAGATTTATACAGTATCCGCTTAAAAAGGTGAATAAACTCTAATTTCACTAATAAAAATGTATTCAACCTTTATTTAAACTCGAGGGACACTGAGGTTTCCCTTGTTTACAGTGACGTTGAGTAAACAACTAAAAGAGAGAGAATAACACAAAGATAAAACAAAGATAAAAACAAGTAATCAGCATGATCAAATTAAGTTCGAATAGGATAAAAATAGGAAACAAGAAACAGGAAAAGCAGACTAAAATGACATACAATGGTTATTAATCAAAGCTATTGATTAATTGTCCAAAGGTTGGAAGAATATCAAATCACTTGAGCGGGTTTGATAGAATTCAGAATTCCAATCCAACATCATTGTAATGTAAGGAGGTTGCTGACCAACAAGAGCTTTGAAAATAAACAAATACCAATCTTTATTACGCCTCTCTGCAAGAGAGGGCCAACCAACCCTATCATACAGAAAACAATGGTGAGTGTCATAGCTATCGCCAGTAATAAATCTGGTGAGCAGAATGAAAGCCTGTGTCTAAAGATTTAAGAGTAGAAGCAGCAGCATATCTAGACTACATTCCACATAGTCCAAAACAGGAAAAAAGGCCTACATTTTTGTTTTGTTCTCATTAAGTACTTGCATCTTGTATGGCATTAAAAGAAAGTTGAAATTTTTCAATAGCTAATTCCACAGAGTCAGCAACACAATACAAAATATCATCAGCATACAGATCAATTTGACAACCACTAACTGAGGGAAGTGATGGCTGAGATAGTGCTATGGTTAGCTCTAAATCCAGATTGAGTTGACAATTTACAATAGATTCCATAATTCTAGCCAAACAAGACTACCTAGATATTGGTCTATAATTATTGGGATCACTCTTACTGTACCCTTATGCAATGGAAGGACTTGTGCTGATTTCCAATGTGGATGAACGATAGGTTATAACTATAACCAAGTTCTGTGAGTAATGGTGACGCTCGGCGTCACTCTCTGCACTGTACTTCGCTCGTGCACGCGCACTGAATAAAAAAATCCCACAATGTACCTTTACATCCCAACATCCGTCTGGCCACACCCCTATCAGCTCACCTACATAAGCAGGGGTGGGGCCACATACTTGCCTCCTTCCCAAGCTTTCACCACAAGGTGAGATCAAGGGCCGCAGTGGCGTCGGACGCCGAGCGTCACCATTACTCACAGAACTTGGTTATAGTTATAACCTATCGTTCTGTTTCGTAATGGCTCTCGCTCGGCGTCACTCTCTGCACAAGGGAGGCCGAGCGAGAGCCATCGGCCGACAAATGTACCCCGCTGAGGCCCCCCACAACCATCAGATCAGGGAGGACCGAGCCCCCCCGACCCCCCCTAATGGAGGGCACCCCCCCTATTGGAGGATCACTGGAGGGCGACGGATCCGACCGTGCGAAGAGGCACTCAAGCAACTCAACGCACAGGGTGAGCAGACCGTGGCCTGACCCCACGACTACACACACGCACAACCCGCATGCCACCCGGGAACGAACGGAAGGAACAACCTCGTTACTGCCCCCAGAATCACGGGGTCAAGAGCAAACCCAACCCCGTGGCAAGGCCGTAGCAGCGGAGCGCGAAGGAAGACCCAGACCCACTGAAGGGACTGGATCCCCTGGAAAACGGGGGCCCGGAGAGGTCAATGACGCCAGGCATCAAGACCCCACCAGGCGGTCACATAGTGACACCGCCCCCCACATCGCCAGCGTATTCGGATAAGGCCCCTCCGGGCCCTTTCCCCCCAATAGCACACCGCCTGGCACACTGACCCTGCAGAACAGGCAGTCAGCATGGCCGTAAGCACACAAAAAAGGTTAACCAACGGAAGCAGGCAGCGCACCGGGGAAAACCAGGCAACAGGCTGTAACCTGAGCCTGGAGCACTGCGGACGAGACAGGCGCCAAAGGAGTCAGCTGAGAACAGCCCCCCCCGGCGGAAGGGGCGTATGCTGGCGTTGTTGCATGACCAAGCCTCCATTTAAAAAAAAACCACCCAGCAGAGAAGGCTGACATGATTGGCAGACGTCATGAACGTGCAGGGGCACCCTCAACCGGGTAACCCGGGAGTTGACACTGCTCCAACACACCAGGGAATCAACCACCTTGTCGTTACCCAATGCGGTGGTTGTTCCTATAACCCCTCAAGAAAAAACTCCAAAACACACCTGCGGATACACACTGGCTATACCACAGTACAAGTGTATCAGTTTTCAAAAAAGGGTTATTCCAGGCCTACGGGTCGACGACCATTACTTCGGACCAGGGCCCGGCGGCACGGGAAGCACAGGGTTACCAGAGGAGGTCCAAGACCACCCCAACAGGCCCCTCTTCGCCACGCGTGAGAGAGGAGCGAAAATAATGGAGAACCAGCCCTAAGCACACCGCACTTGGTATTCCCAGGAGGTCTCCCTACCAAGAACTAACCAGGACCGAACCTGCGTAGCGGCCGAGATCTGACGAGATCGGGCATGTACAGGTTGGCATGGCCGTAAGCCATTACGGTAGTGCAGAGTACAATATGTACCCAACAAGGGTCTCCATAGCGCCTAACCCTGTGACACCCGGACCGACCTGGCATTTTTCCCCCCAAAAAAAGCACAAGTCCCTCAGGGTACCAGAACAGCAGATCTGCATCCCTGGCGGACAACGGGTTAACTGACCTGGACCAGCGTGACCAGGCCAGTACCGTGTCCTAACCACGCCGACCTGCCCACTCCAGGAGAGGGGGTAGGTATGCGTGTCGATCTAAAACATGAAAAGAGGGCGCCACCCAGACGGTCCTCAATTAGACCGTGCTCAGTGGCCCACCCCAAGGGCGTGAGACCCCTCTACCTATGTTCAGATCTATTCCGTTAACATCCCCCAGATATGAACGAGAATTCATCGAGACAACCTAGTAAACTGGCGCTCGGAAGAGACAAAACTCCATCCCAGTTGCCCTATAAAAACGCTGTTTTAACAAGCAACCAAGGCGCACTTAGCCCCTGTGTGACCCTGAACAGAAACACACCGAGCCAGCACTATGTATGCGTCGAGACCCAAACACATCAAACATTGTTCCTCCAAGTCGCCTGGGAGAACGACACGGAGCCGTCGTGCTTCGTGTACCTTCCTCTTTTTATTCAAAAAAGAAAGAACACAGACTGACATGAATCCCTCGTGACGCAGGCTGAGGGTAAAAATTGTTTACATTTTTACATCCCACCACCCTCCCATAGGGAGGAGACGGAAATCCCCAGAGAGACTTCCCACGCGAGCTGTATAGATTGAAAAAAATATATTGCAACATTGAGCTATGTAATATTTGGATTAGGGCTCTCCGAGGAGGAGGCACTGAACCAATACACTCAATAATCGAATTGAATCGAATACACACACAATAGAGCAGAACTCCTTTTCGAAGTTCTACTCATCTTGACAATCTGAGGAGGAGGCTCTGAACTCTGAGGAGGCTTCCTCACAGGGAAGGAGAGTCCTAACTCACAGACGGCCCGAGTAGGAGCTTCGTGAGGAGGAGCCCTGACCACTCCCTGAAACAGATCCATCATATGGACCTGAACAGCACACGGAAGTCTTACCAACAGAGACGCGCACAGTGACGTACTCTATGGCGGGGGAATTCCTGCGGTGCACACGCCCAATATTCCAGGGCGTGGGACCAGGAAACTCCTCCCCCCCCCCCCCCCCCCACCTCTTACCCTGTAACGTGCCGAACAGCAACGTGACAGGAACCTTGAAGGACAGGAGGTTTTAACCCCTGACCAATCAGAAAAGGGGAGGAAAGGATTACCAGTACACCCCTTTACGACCCCACACCCATGATACGATGTAATGACAAAAAAGAGTATGACACAGTCATAGTCAGCTACATGAAGCGTCTAACAGCTTCACACAGCGCATGTGCTAACCTGCTATCTGATTTTTACTAAGGAAAAAACACAGAATAGAGAGGGCCCCCTTAAGAGCCCCGGTACCAGACTTACACATGTGCTTCTGTGGCCAACCCAACCCAGTTGTAGATCACAAGATACACACAACCCTTTACCACCACAAAAAATGGCAATACACTCTACAGAGGAACGCCGTTTTTCCATAATGAGAGAATACACAATTCTCGATTAGTATCGGCCACAGGCCTTGCTAAGCACACACGAAAAGTGACCAAACAATCTTTTCTTTTAGGAAAATACAGTTCCTCAAGCAGTTTTAGCACAACCCCAGCAATCAAGCTAAGGGTTACATCGTATCCCACCACACAGTGACACAATATATTGTAACAACATGTCTGAGAGGAGGGTGAGGAAGTCCCCAGGGAACCGGGGGGAAAACAGCCCTCCTATCTTACCCTTAATACGGCCAGTTGAACAGGTAAACCTGTTAATATGTGAACACACTGTTCATTGTCATTACAGGCTGAGAAAAGAATTCATTCTTCACTCATATGTCACTAAGCATAGCTTTATAGGTTAGTTTAACCCCCTTAGTTGTGAGTACACGGTACATGAACACACATGATGTTTCTCAACACAACAAACCAGATCATTTTCACATCTGTAACAAACAACCCGATTTGCATGGAGAAGCTAATACCAGTGACAAGACAATTCACACATAACTCGCGTCGTATCCTAAATGTAGTGCAGCAACACTCGTTTTGGAAAACATCGTTATTTACAAAACATTTAGAAGGGAAAGAAAGAAGAAGTGTTCAAGGTCTGGTCAGGACCTTTCCTACCGTGAGCGCAGATCAAGCGAACTGCAGTCTCTAACAAGGCACCGATAATAAACACAGCATCTGTGTTGACGACACAGGCAGCGTCGCTGCTCCATCCCGCCGCTACGGTTCTCCTTGTTGACGCAGTCCTCGCCGGCCGGCTCTGGGTAGGTTCGACTAACATCCTCTGTCAAAGATGACGTCGTAGTCAGAGTGTTTCAAGGCATGTTATAGTCATACCAATGTTCCACAGTGTAGCATCAAGCTAACAGCCGCTCTCAGCCGATAGCAGCAAACTAACGTTTCCTAGCCTAGTGACACAACGGGCTAGCGCCGCAGCTAACAGCTGACTGGCTAACAGGTAGGCCACAACTAGCACGCAAGCTAAGCAGCTATCACCTGAACTTGTACACAACGATATAACAAGCGACACTCAGACAGGCCGCCGTTCTGAAACCCTCCTCACCTTTTAAGAGAGAAGAGAAACGAGATGTCAACACAGTTTACAACGGTGATTTTACCATACATCCGGCGGAGCCAGCACAAGTCCCATCTGGGCTGTAGCCAACTTGAACATGGATCTTCCGATAACGAACATCCATGCCCACATTTCCTCGTTTAGGGTATACTCTCATTTGCATATGAAAGATGGGGCCTATACGGTGACAGAGAAGTATCCACTCGTCCAGAGAATCCTGGGATCACCAGTTACTGGTCGTGGCCCACTAGTTGACTATAATGGGCTTCAAACCAAGATCCTCCGCCGTCGCCTAAAAAGGCTGAACAAAGGACCCTAATCTGGGGCCGGTTTTCGTAAACATTGTCAGCTAGCCCCCATAGCACTAACAGACAAGTGGTGCTCGCAAGCAAACATTACTCACCAAACCTGGAACCCACCGCTTCTCACAACAGCGGTGCGTCCTACAGTCCAGCTGTGTTGCTGGAGGGTCTTACCCCATCCAAGGAGGATTGTAGTTGGGAGGCATGTCAGCGGCGTGAACTCCTAATACGAAAAAACCGGTGGAGGTATAGAATGATCATCATCTTCCAGACACTCCAGTAACGAAGACAATATCGCCGTATTTTCTCGAAAAAAATAGTGAGAGAGAAAGTAAAGATATGATGTCAACGTATCTCTTGTTTTCCAACTTTCTTTTACCTAACAACCTCTTCAAGTGGGGATCTACCGAAGGCACTTCCTTGTGGTGAAAGCGAAGAAGGAGGCGAGTATGTGGCCCCACCCCTGCTTATGTAGGTGAGCTGATAGGGGTGTGGCCAGACGGATGTTGGGATGTAAAGGTACATTGTGGAATTTTTTTATTCAGTGCGCGTGCACGAGCGAGGTACAGTGCAGAGAGTGACGCCGAGCGAGAGCCATTACGAAACAGAACTGGTGGGTTTACCCTCCACTACAGCCCTGGTACCATGCACCCTCTATTCCAGAGGAGGTTGGGGTTCCTAAAGACTGCAACAAGAGCTAGTAATCCTCCAGTGGTGAACTGGCTGAACGCTCACACCCTAGGTATTTTGATAGCATCCCTCACCCCCTCCCAGGGGGCAGCTGGCTGGGGAGCAGCCAGGCGCAGGGGCCCCAGGGGGGGATGGGCGTAGGGGATACCCAGGTACTCCTCCACCACCTGGTCTGTGCACCTCACTGTCCCGTACCTACCGTACCGACATTCAGCCTCGCCACTGGCCCAGAGCTCTCTGAAAACACACAAGGCTCTCACTCACTGAAAGGACATTATATTTGGTTTGCAACAACTATTTTTTAAACCCATTGATTAGTCAAGTCAGGTCAATTTATATTGAGATTTTCATAGTTCAGTTTTTTATTTGATGGTGTCATACAGTTACTTGCCCGCTTTAACTAATGAACATCTTAAGAGCACCGCAACCAAGCAAAGGTTGTATAGAACCTTTGCCATGGGTCCCTCCTTGTATCTGTGAGGCATATCTTCATGGTAAAAGAGCACAACATACTAGGGCTGTGGGTGTGGCAACAGGCTACAGTCAGGTCTGTGGTCACAACCAGGTTATGAACTCAGCCAATGATATGGGTGGAGGGGGGGGGGGGGGGGTGCTTGCTGGATAGCACTATTTTCCACACATGTGTAAAAGTAGACTTAGATCACAAAACCCTTTGAATGCACACACATCAGCCTTTCAAACTAAAGGCTTTCGCTTTTCTATTGCCTTCCTCTATAATTAAGCACAATAATACCCAATATGGTAGTGCACTCATTTCCTAGTTACATAAATGTCCACGCTCCCAAACACCTGCATGGCCATAAAATCACAGATTATTAAGAATAGCCTGGAATTCAAATGGGGGGATTTGGGGGGGGGGGCTCTCGGGTAGAAACAACCAAATGGCTCATTTTGAAGGCATTTATTGGAGTATTTATAGCAGCAGTGTGTTCCTGTTTTAAACAATTTTAAACAAACCAGTCTGTGAGAATTCTTCAACTTGTGATAAACTGTACTTTTGGTTAAAAAAAAAAGATCATCTGAAACATGACATGTTGAGCTCAATAGAAGTGATTGCCAGTTAATCTCCTAAAGTGCATAACAATATTAAGCAAGAACATTTAAAGTACTAATAAGACTGATTGGGTTACTAGGGTCACAAGATGTGCTTAGTTGCTTGATTAGCTACTGTAAGTTACATTCTTAGTGGTTTCGATTGAAAATATTTGCTTTGTTTATAAATAAGTGTAGCATTGTATGAATATGTTTCATGGCCTTAATGTGAGGAGTGTAAAAACAAAAAAAGATATTAAAACGCATTTAAATGGTAACACATCTGTACCCAGTGCTCAAAGTTGTAGAATATCGTTACATCACAAATTGTGACATGTGGAACAAAAATGTAATACAATGAAATACTGTATTTCTCTACCTTTTTACAGATAAATATGTTAAATATATTCTATGGAAGGGTTTGCAAAAGACAGCATTCATTATCAACAACCATGCAGATTAGAAAAGACCAATATAGGCAAATATTGCACTGGTTTCCAACTAGTCCTGGCACCTCAGCCCTCAACTCTGCCAACCCCAAGAGCAGGAATGTAAAAATAAAAATAACATCCACTTGTCACGGAGGATCGATCCAGAAAACACCCTTTCAGTAGAAGGCAGGGTTTGTGTGTTCGATGACACAGCGCCTGCAGTGGCGCCTCACAAACCGCAGCGCCTCTGGCGACACCTCGCAGTCCTGCACGTTGAGAAGCTGCAGCTCACAGCAGTTGGCTGCTAGAGCTCTGAGTCCCCTCCCTGTCACGCTCTCACAGGCCCTCAGACTGAGCCTCCTCATGCCCTGGCAGTACAGAGCCAGCTGCTCCAGACCACTGTCTGACACCAGGGGACACTTGCCCACGTCCAGGGATCTGAGTTTGGGGCAGCTCCTGGCCAAGTGGCCCAGGCCGTGGTCCGTCAGCCCCTCGCAGCCCCTTGCGTTCAGGTAGCGCAGCCGCGGGCAGTAGCGTGCCACGTAGCGCACACCCACATCCGTGATGCGGGAACAGTGAGCCACGCTCAGGTAGCGCAGGCAGCCCTCCAGGCGGGCGACCTCGCGCAGGCCGAAGTCCCCTACCAGCCGGCAGTCACTGAGGCTGAGCTCCCGTATGGAGGGGCAGTGGAGGGCCAGGTGACGTAGAGCCTCATCCGTCAGCCTGGTGCAGCGGCGCAGGTAGAGGTGTGTGAGACGGGGGCAGTGGGAGGAGATGGTGCGCAGACCCTCGTCCTCCAGGGAGAAGCAGTCGGTCATGTCCAGGTAGTGGATGGAGATCTGCTGGCCATGCAGTGGGGACAGCTGGACTGACGACTCTTGGGTCAGACTGATACACGTCACCTTGGAACATCCTGCAAGGAAAGGAAGGGAGCTGGTTCACACAGGTATCACAGAGACAGACATTCCCTACCCAATGGACCTACAGTATCTTAAACCCCACCCTCTTGATCCTCCAATCACAACTGTTGTTTCCCTTGGACAAACCAAGCCCACTATTATGTGGGCTAGCGATGGCGCTATCTATATTGTTAGTGTCCATATTGAATGCTGAACAATAAGTGGCCACTTGAGGGTGCCAGAGTAAAACCTGCTCCATTTGGCCAAATGCCTTCATGGCACTTTTCAAAGGGCAAATAACTTGTGTGGTGGATATCCTTTCCAGTAAAAAGAAAAACACAAAAAGATTAATTTCATTATTTTGAACCTTTTCAATTAAAATAAACCACAAGTGTTTGAGGCTATTTTTACATCCAAGAGCTTACTTCCTCTTGCTAATGATGCAGGCTGTTCTACTCCACCAAAGTCCAGTCAAAGTCTTTTAGTGTCACTTCCTTAATGAAAGCAGCAGACTGGTCCTCATTCTCCTGTCGGGGTAAAGTCCTGCTTTCAGCTAAAGAAAGCCTTTCCTCTCCCACATGGGAGCTTAAGGCTGGCAGAGCTTCCCCTGCTCCTCTAATGATTTTACCAGCTTCTGGAGAAATGTCTGAGAAGGACTGAGAAGAATAACTCTTTGGAGGCAAGTCCACAGATGTGTGTGATGTAAGGTAGCAGCCACTCCTCAATAAAACTGTGAATAAGCCTGCCTTGAGTCACTAGTCAAGTGAAAATGGTTGGTTAAAGTATAGTCTAGTTTCGTGTCACCAGGACAAGCTCACTAGTGAGAGAAATAATGCGACAAAAGATTGAGTTCTGGGTTGTAAGTCCACCACCTCTCCAGGACGGAGAAGGCTATAGATGGGCTCCTCATGAACAATGGTCGGAAGGCTTCTTGTTGCCTTTTCAACTAGGATAAATAACTTACAAGGGTAACTGACAGCATAGTTGATTCTCAAATCAAAAGAAATAAGACATTGCAAGTTTAATATTACATTCCACCATCATTCATGTTCAGTGTGCAATATAATAAGCTCCTTTTATATTTACCTGAGAGGTTCAAGTGTTCCAGGTTGGGGCATCGAGACACCACCTCGAACACGGCCTCGTTGGAGATGTTGTAACAGCCCGCCACCTCCAAGCGGCGAAGTTCTGGACAGCTCTGAGCCACCATATGCAGCCCGCGGTCAGTTAGCCTTTTGCAGCCGTTGACCGCCACAGCCTCGAGGGTCAGACACACGTTAGGGGTATCCTGGCAGAGCCGGTGGGTCAGAACCCTGAGGGCACGGTCAGCGTGAAGCAGCTCCCCGGTTAACCGTACGGTGCTCCACAGCCTCGGGTCCCAGGCCAGATTGTACCAACGACGGCACACCCGTGCGCAGCGGCACAGCTGATTTGTCGGCAGATGAGAGAAGATCTGCAGGAGGGTGTGGTCGTGGAGGAGATCGATGGGAGCGCGGTGGTGGCCTTTCGATTGGCGGGAGCGTGTGTGGGTGCCGGGCGGAGTGTGCACCATGACAACCGTCTCGGCGGGAGCCGAGGACGAAGAGGAGTTGGTCTCGTGGCCATTGCTGGAGAGGGCAGCTACGGAGAAAGAGGAGGACCTGGGTGGCAGGATGAGGCCAGGGCTGGGCGTGCTTAGAGTCCGCGTGCTCACCTCCAAACCTGGAGAAATAGAAACAGAAGGAGAATTAAGAAAACTAAACAAAAAACAGAAGGGAAACAGCTGGAGTGTTCAGCGATTCTGCAGCTCGAGGCTTCTATGGCATGAAATATTTTAGGGGGTGATTTTCTGAACTCATTGTTTTTCCATTATAATAACATAATAAGGTCATTTGGCAAAACCCCTCCTCCCCAAAAAGGAGGTACTGAATGTGGTCGCTATCAACTGTACTCCTGATTAAGCCCTTCTGGCATGGATGATGCCACAGACAAAGCAGCTTCCATCGTCAACGGATACTTCGAGTTTCCATGGATCTCTGTCGTGTTTTGGAGATGTTTGTGGAAAAGAAAATGAAGTTTCACGTTTATCTTGCACGCACTCGAGCGGCGGGGCCACGGGGCCTCCCACATCAGAGGAAACTCCCAGGGTTCAAAGGGAGGAGTCTGACGCTGTGGCTGACACCGTATGGTTGGCCCGGTGTAAACACAGAGGCCCTCCCGACAGATGTTCACTGATTGCTGCTCCGACTGGTGCGATGCAGCCGCGAGAAGCTCGTGGCTGGATCCCATCATAATGGCGTGAGAAGGCACAGACCCCCGCCTATACTTTGGCCCGTGTGCGTTGGGATTGGATTCCTGGGGCTGACCCGTCACACTGGGACAGCAAGTGTTCTCTCTCTCTCTCTTGATGCTATCTCTCTCTGTCTGCTCACCACCCCTCAAAGCAGGCTCCATACACACTCAAATAGTTCACTTGTACTGATAGTGATCACTGAAAGCCCTTGAAAGTAGTCAGCGTATGATGTCACCTATTGTGTGTTCCCATTGTGGGAGCCTGCAGGCATTATCGTCCCAGAAAAAAAGGCATTGGTGCCTGTGTGAATAGGAATCCTATGGTGGTCATACGTTACATGTATATTAATCTTCATGTGTGTAATTAAAATAGTGTTAAAATAGCCACAGCATTACACAACATTACATAAGATAGCATAAGTAGATTTGATCAAACTGATGATCAAAAAACAAAGAAAACGTAGGATTTAGAGATAGCACACCATCAACTTCTAATGTCAACCATGCAGGCTCAGTCTAAGTCTTTATTTGTCACCTACAAAAATACAATGGCAGTGAAATGTTTCTTATATAGAACAAATGATAAAGGAAACTGTCTATATAAAAACTACTTACAATCCATAGGATGTGCAAAGTAAGACATTTAAAGTGGCTGTGCAGGGGAATAGCTATACAGGGGAATAGTATGTGCTACAATCAATGAGTATTGCACAGTATTTAGTCTTCCTTTTTATTCTTTAGGGTGGGAATGCTGATGGGAAGTAGCTTCTCTTGTGTTCAGACTGCAATAGTTTCTCTTGGTCCTTTCTGTGTGTTGGCCTTCAGGCTGCAGTAGCTTCTCTCTCTCTCTCTCTCTCTGTGTTGGCCTTCAGGCTGCAGTAGCTTCTTCTCTCTCTCTCTCTCTCTCTCTCTCTCTCTCTCTCTCTCTCTCTCTCTCTCTGTGTTGGCCTTCAGGCTGCAGTAGCGATTGCCTGTCCTCATTAGAGAGAAGAGTCCATTGTTCGGATGGCTGGGATCTTTAATGATTCTCTTGGGCTGAGTCCTGTACCGCTTGTGGTTGTCCTGCAGGTCGGGGGGGGGGGGGGGTTCTCCTCCGGTGGTACGCTCAGCGGACCGTACCACTCTCTGCAGGGCCTTGCGGTCCTTGCCATTCCCCTACCAGGTGGTGATATTCAGCAAAGTAGATTTATAGGCACTCACAGACATGTGTGGCTGTCATGTATGTACATGACAAATGGACATCGTCCTGCCTGTCAAGAAGATTTGTATGCTGGGACAGCCAGACGGGCAGTGACACCCCTGCAGCCTGTCCTGTAGATTTGTATTCCAGACCAGGGGGTCAGACTGTCTCCTATAGCCTGGTTGTAATGACATCCACAGACTCATACTCTCAGAGTGTGGGGGGGGGGGGGGGGGGGGGGGGGGGGGTCACACAGTCTACAGAATCACAGCTTAACACAAATTCAAAACCCTCCTTTAAAAAAAAGAAACCAGCAACAGCATTACTCCACACACGGTGTCACACACTCTGTCATTAGAACGTTGTAATTCAATTTGGGGCAATAACATCTCATCTGGCCTTCATGCAGATCTGTGGGTTGGGGGGTTCTGGAGGCCCCATGGTTGGCCTTGGCCTGGGTTTTTGAATGATTCGCCTTCTCGTCTCCTGGGTGGTCTGTCCATAGTGGGTTCCACTTGAGATATGTGGCATGCTAAACATTAAACATCAACATGTACAATGAATAAGAGGTGGAGCTGTTCCCAAGACGCTAACGTCTAACTTGCGGTGGCCTTCCGCCGCTCTCGGATGGATTTCAACGATGGCAACACATTTCATAGTCCAAGGGATTTTACGCTCCATTGTCAAAATGGTCGGGATACACCATCTATTTCAAATTTGACATGCCTGTAAAAATACTTCAAGATGGCGGCGGTGGCTGTAAGCTTTCGTGTTTATTCAAGCGCTTCATAAACAGTTGAGAATTCCCAAGGGAATACCTAGTGTTTGCGGATTTATCCAGCATAACTGAGAACCACACACTATGCAACATGACTCTACAGTCCACACAAACAAGCGAAAGCCAAGTGAACTTTTGACATCTGGCGCAAATGGACCCAATGGAACACACTGTGCTGTTTTACTAAATACAACAACATTGACAAAACCTAATGTATAAAGACATCAAAGGGACCCACTCAACCTTGCGATATGCGTCACACAGACGCGTCGCTTGAGCCATTAGATTTGATGGATTTGAACGAGGCGCAGGCTAATAATCCAAACCCATGATAATGGATAATGGAGAGGGTTTTGCATGCAGGGGAGAGAATCATCTGCCACTGGCCAAGGAGCAACTTCCAAATTGCGTAATTACATGTGTCACTGATCACAGGGGTGTTCCCAGAGCATCACAGTGCAACTAATTAGGGTACAACCCCCCCCTTCACACACACACACACACACACACACACACACACACACACACACACACACACACACACACACACACACACACTCCATCCGACCCTTCCTTTCACACAGCTGGTGGGATAAGTTAAATGAAGACAGATTTCCATTTGTTATGTTCTGTTTTGGAGAAAAGCACCTGGTTTTCTTTCATGGAGGAATGAAGGATGCCATTTTAAAGGATGCCTTAAAAAAAACAAAGAGGAATGAAACTCTCCCGGTGAGAACCACTGGCTGTGTCTATGAGTTGATTAAGCCATCTGTTCTTTTTTTAAACACAAGTGACCATTGATGCAGAGCGTGTGTGTGTGTGTGTGTTTGTGTTTGTGCGTACTGTATGTCCGTATATCTGTGCATGTGTGTATGTGTGTGTCTGTCTGCACACTGGAGTTGCAGTCCAAATTTGAGGTCTGCTCTTTGCAGAAGAGCGCTGAGATCCAAATTCTCACCAAGTAACACCCATTGCTGTTTGAAAAAAAGGACACTGACCTCAGCAGTTCTGATCATTTTCTAAGCTTGATTGAAAACAGAGTTCCTACAATAAACCGTCGACTCCAACCTCCGAAACAGGCAGCGTGGCTTGTAAAAGTTGAACCTCCCTCTGAGGCTGATGCACTGTGTGCCGTAGCGTTAGAGACATTCTATCTAGTCCCCTGGTGAGACAAACATCAAATGTCTTTAAAAAAAAAACATGCTGAACAAATAAAAGAACCACAACCCCTGAGACTTAAAAGAATCATATTACAAAACATACGCAGACAAACAACTGCCAGACATAACACGATGACCTGGAATGAGAAGCAATCAAGGTCCTCCAGGTGGGAAAAGTAGATATCGTCATGGCCGAGAGCGTGCAGTGGTTAAAATCCTCACGTCTGGAAGTGCATTATGCTCTGAAGGGCTTCAATCCTCTGGGATCAAATCCAGGACCACACAAGGGATATTCTTGACTGTGTCTCTTCCCTGTAGCAACCCTGTGTCTCCTCTATCATACCCCGTCCTATTCATCCAACCCTGTGTCTCCTCCATCATACCCCGTCCTATTCATCCAACCATGTGTCTCCTCCATCATACCCCGTCCTATTCATCCAACCCTGTGTCTCCTCCATCATACCCCGTCCTATTCATCCAACCCTGTGTCTCCTCCATCATACCCTGTCCTATTCATCCAACCCTGTGTCTCCTCCATCATACCCTGTCCTATTCATCCAACCCTGTGTCTCCTCCATCATACCCCGTCCTATTCATCCAACCCTGTGTCTCCTGCATCATACCCTGTCCTATTCATCCAACCCTGTGTCTCCTCCATCATACCCCGTCCTATTCATCCAACCCTGTGTCTCCTCCATCATACTCTGTCCTATTCATCCAATCTGTCTTAACAAAAAACAAATAATAAAAAACAGATACATCTTGAATTGGGAGATGGTGGGGTGTTTGCCTTTGGTTTTGCAACTTTTCCAGATTTTAAAGGCCCAATCAATGATCCAAACAAATGGATAGCCACACCACCACAAAAAGAAGTGGAGACACATTGTCATCCTCTAGTTGGTTGGCTGAGCTTAACACTAACAGGCAAATATGAGTTTTTAAATTGTATATATTGTGTTGTATTTCATGGCTGTAAAAGGTTTATTTTAGTTGGTAATGTTTGTAAACACTGGAGTCAAACAGACCTAGAATTTGAATAGGTTGAGAAACTCTTTATTTGCATTGATAGAGTTCAAAATAAATATATATATAAAAAAAAAAAAAAAAGCTTGGGGCTTTAAAATTATAAATGGTGGACGTTAACCAGCGAGGCAGCGTTGCATATTTTCTGTATCACTCACAAAACCGATCATTAGAAGAACAAATATCAACGCAGCTGATTAAACTCCGGGCTCGAAACGTGCAACGGAGTGCAGATGGTGGAAGATTCATTTTGGGTCTTGGATATCGGGAGAGGAAACAGTCAGACATCTGGTCTTTACCTTGGACAGACTACAGCGGCTGGTGGGAGAACGCAGGAAAGACTCATGCATTCTGAATGTGTGTAAAGCCACAGAAAGGCATAGCTGGCTGAAAGTCGTTTGCCACCGTTGCCCGAGATCCGCCATGATCCATCGCAGTCCCCACAGCAGGAACCCATTAACAGCAGAAGTTCACTACCCCCAACTTGTGTGACACATGTGGAGCATCCTTTGATATGCAGAAGTTTCATGTAAATCAAACAGGAGTGGTCCTCGCGGAGGCGAGATTGCTGCTCGTGATGGAAGAGGCCACAGATGGTTTGTCCCCGAGTGTTGTAAATTACACACAACTTGAAACATTTCAGAGAAGTGGAACGTGCACCGATGGAGATCAAGAAAGAGGGAGGATAAAAAGCAGAGGAATGACATAGTTTAGGAAATCATACGAGGACCCGTCAGAAAAGGGAAAAGCGGAGAGAGAGGCCAGAAGAGAAGAGAGAGAGAAGATAAATTGGCATGCGAGCCTGCAGACTTTACCGTAGACTGAGACAAGTGCACCAGCAGGGTCAGTCCGGACCTTTCGACGCAGTTGGGTCATAAACTCTGTGCTAGAGGGGGTTCTATTCAGTGCTGTGCAGCTCCGTTAAGACCCTGTCTGGGCTTATTAGGGCTGCATCTGGCAGAACAGAGCAATCCATTACCTCGATGCCATTAGTCCTGTGACACGCTTCTGCTCCTGGGGCTTTTCCACTGGGCTCCTCCCTGCCAAGTCCACGGAGTGAGTGTGTGTGTGTGTGTGTGTGTGTGTGTGTGTGTGTGTGTGTGTGTGTGTGTGTGTGTGTGTGTGTGTGTGTGTGTGTGTGTGTGTGTGTGTGTGTGTGTGTGTGTGTGTGTGTGTGTGTGTGTGTGTGTGTGTGTGTGTGTGTGTTGCTTATAATATTCTCATATCCTGACAGGCCATGGAAAGGTCAGTGTCTTTTCCTAATCGACGACGGAAGGGAAAATGATACAGTACTCATGAGCTACTATGGTTTCAAGGCAGGCCTGCGAGGCTCTGTGCTTCATTTAGTTTGAAGGACAACGTTCTAATGAGTCCGACAGAGCAAGTGTTGTTGGGGTAAAAACTTTGGGGTCTATCTGGTGTTTTATTGAATATGTGGAAGTTGACTTTACTGTGCAGTGCACCGGCTCGCTATCACGGCGGCCTTCACTACAGGAAGTCCTTGCGTCACTAGACAAGCTGAGGTACAATAGGGCCTAGTGCGTCCCTCACAATGTCCATACTAGTACAGGAAACAGAGGGCGTTCTCGTAGCCCGCATAACTCCCCTGCCTCTGGACTACAACAAGGACTTGACATTGTGGCACATCACAGAAGGTTGGGTCAGGCGGCAGCCTCATAGTCAAAGGGTTGCTGGTCCAATCTCCTTAATGACTGTGAATGAATATTGCTGAAAAGGTATCTAACCCTTCCACACAACCTGACACAAAGACGGGTGTTGAAGATTAGCAAACATACAAAAATACTGTGATTAATCACAATGGGGGGTTGCTATACAGTACCATCCATGCATCTAGTAGACATACGTTCAGAGCAGTACAAGGCTAGTGTGCCAAGCCCTCTGATATACATCCCCCTTAAAAAACACCACTAATGTCCCGACGGCAGCTGTGTATCTCTCCAGGCCCTGCAGTCCGCTCCAAGGACACGGACCCCTCCCCCCTCCAGCTGTGGAGGGCTGCAGGCGCTCAGACATCCGACAACCTAAACCTGAGGAAGAGTCGATCTGCTCCAGCCCCCCCCCCCCCCCCCCAGGTCCACAGGGGCCTCTGTGCGTGTGTGTCTATGTACGTATCACAGCACTAATTCCCCGGAGACGACATTCCGGGCTCCGAAAGCGCTTGGCGCCGGAGGGCAAAACCGATATGGCCTCTTGCTAAGTGCCGGAATATAAGAGGGTGATGCAACATTTACAGGTTGTTGAATCGGGACGTCAGGATGGGGAGGAAAGAGGCGGAAGAGTCGCCTCGGGATATAGAGCGTGTTTGACGTGGCGCTCCTATAGAGGGGCGAGGTTTCTCAGCGGACCGGACAACAGGTGTAGAGAGCGTCAGGAAGAGGATAGCGTGTGCTGCAGATCGCACGGGACCGGGAGAACCCACTCTAGCCCCGAGGGGTTGATTTGGTCGCGATGAGGAGCAAATGCAGTGATCTCATGTATCAGAGAGGAATGTGAGCGAGTGGAGTGGCTGGGGGCTTGGGGGTTACATAGGGGTGGGGGGGTGTATTGGGTTCCAATGAACCCATCATTGGAATAGAGAGATGCAGTGCTATAGGCGAACCGCGTTCCTCTCATCCGAGCGCCGTAGCAGCCTCGCACGCAGCTGACGCGGTCTGTCTTACGTAATGACAGCCGGATAAACCACAGCGCGGTGTACAGAGGCGGAGGTACGAAGCACAGTGTGTCGGTTCAACCAGTGCAAGGTATAAACCACAACTGATGTCATGCTGGAGCAGAAAGCCCCCATAGACCCCAGGTGTACAGTGGTCCAAAACATCGCCTGGCGAGCCAAAATCGCACAAGCAGAGGGAGGCACGTGTTTTTCCTTCCAGATGGCGCCTTTCCCGATGGCTGTCAAACGGGCTCCAGTTATAACACAGACGACGAGTGGGATTCGACAGGGAGAAAGGGGAAAAAACACATTCAAAACAAGCGAGGACCGTGTGCGCTTCCTCCCTAGGACGGGGGGGGAGAGGACTAAGCAGTAATCAGAGAAGAGTTATGAGATGGAACGCGGCTCGACTGCCTCCCTTCTCCCCCTCCCTCCTTCTGTAAATGGCTTTCACTTGTTTTTCCTTCTCTTCCGTCGCCCTTTTTCTGTGCATTTTCACTCGAATTCCCTGGCTCTGTGAGCGGGGGAGGGGGAGGAGGAGGGAGGGGCAGCGACAGCTCGTGGGGAGAATACGGGAAAGCAACAATAACATTATTTTCGTCTCCATTTTCCGAGACAATGAGATTGCAATAGACGCGTCTCCTGCTTTCGACACTCCGCACACAAGCAGAAACACTTTTTCTTCTCCTCCTCCCCACCCCAGTGTTATTTTGCGCCATTTTTTTTAAAACAGGTGAAAACCGTCAGATCTCTCTTCCTTCGACGCTCGCTTTTAATTCTGCTATCCGGCGGATGCCTGACTTGTAAAGGAACCGTGGTGCATCACACGTATGAACTTCTGTCACGTTTCACGCATATGAACTTCAAGCTCAAACACTGGCTCCATCTAATCCCCCCGAAAGCAAACAAACACAAGGTCGGTGCCTATCCCGCTGGTAGTCTGTCACCTGCCAGGCATTTCCCTCCAGAAACAGCGGGGGCTTCCTCTTCTAAACAAACTTCTCGGGGCTGTTTGAGCACCTTTCAACACATCTGTCGAGCTGCTGAACAAATGCTGGACCCCGACCCCAGTCTGAACTACTACACAGATTTGTATTACACACTCGTGTCGAGTTTTGCATCATTGTTTGGTTTAGGGGACATGCAGCAAGCGATACATGATACACGTTTGATTTACAACATCAGTTAGGAAGATGGTAGATCTTTTCAACACAGTGCTTGTCCGTCCAATAACAAGACATAAAACACCTCCTCACAGCTCCTTTCGTACTCATCGCATGGAGGAAATCAGCACTTGTAGTTGTATAATACCAGTTGAATACATGACCACGTTTGTCATGAGAGCATGAGGTAAGTTTACAAACAGATACAGCTGGGGGGATTCGTCACCCTTGAGAGGGTGAAAATATTAACATCTTGGGAGACAGGCACGTTTTCTATCAAGTGCTGTTTAGACTGGACAGCTTGCCTTCCACACACCAACCTCACCAGTGATGCCACAGATTACTTGTAAAAGTAATCTGATTACTGATTACTGATTACTCCTTTAAAAAGTAATCTAAGTTACTTTACTGATTACTTGATTATCAGAGTAACTTAGTTACTTTGAAAGTAACTAGGTTACGAAGTCGTCGTCGTTCCCCCAACAGTTTTTTTTAAACGCTTTATTGAAAGTGCATAAATTGTTTTTAACTTGTTTCTCTGCACATAACGTAAATTGTTAAACTAGTGCTTCAGCTTCTGTACCATCAAGTATGGTAAAGCAACAGTCTATGATGCTCACAGCATTAGAGCAGCCAGCCAGTGGTTTTACAAAACCAGTGTATCACATCTAACAAATGCAGGCTGAACTATTCAATTATATCAACTGTAACTATTAAATTGTTTTTATAAATGTCTCTCTATAAACATACAATCAGTCTCTCTTTAACATGTAAATTAACTGTAAATCTGGCAAATAAGAGCTTTTGCTCTGCCACCATCAACCCTCCTGTACCTAGTGGAAGCGTCGGCTAGTGTTGTGATTCCAGATGCTTTCAATGCAATTGGATGTGCTGTTTTTAGCGGTAGACAGTATTTTGTTTCCTCCGCCGTGAAGTAGTGACTGAGGCTACGTTTAGACGAGCGTTTTGGGGTGGAATTCTGAACAGAAACCGCAAAAGTCATCTTGCGGTTTCACTTTTAATTTTGCCAAGCGTTTTGGGGTGGAATTCTCCGACGACGGAGCCCTGCTGTCACACGATTGGCGCATATGTCACATGACGTGCTGTGAAGACCCGCCCTACTCTGCCTCTGATTCGCAGACTGTGTATGGGGAATGTGATTGGACCAAAGCAGAGTCACTCACAGACAGAGGGACCAGTCACGCCGCGGGATACATTCTTGTATTTAACCCTTTCACTGCCACACCACGTCACTCCCAAATAAGAAAAACAGCTCAAAATGTATTTTTGACTGTCGAAAACGAAATAAAATACTGCATTCCGCCTGCATTATGAATTTATGATGAGATAGTAACGAAATAGTAATGCACAGCCACTTGGACAAGTAACTGCAATCAGATTACTGGCTTTTAAAGATTAACGCGTTAGATTACTATTTTCGGGGAAAAGTAATCAGATTACAATAACGCGTTACTTAGTAACGCGTTACTGGCATCACTGAACCTCACATTACAGACTCTAGGGCTGGAGATAATACGCATGAGGCCAAGGTATTTTTTTAATGTATTGACCTTATCAACTGCTTTGAGTCAAACTACAATTAAGCAGCACTGCACCTAAATATCTACCGTGTGTTCTTTTAACTAGGGCTGACCTTCGAATAATTTTTTGGCATTCGAAGCTTCAGGGCCGAGATTCGATTTTAATTCGAAGCTTCAAGATTAAAAAATATATATATATATTATAATAAAAAAATATTGAGTCGGGAGCTGCGCTGCCTGGGCGGCTGCTCTCCGTTACACAGCCAACAACATTACATTACATAATTATGTTGCAACCTTTGTCTATAAAGCAAACAATTTATGTAGTTAATAGTAGTTAATAGAGACAGGCAGAATTCGACTTAATTTTTTATTAACACTTTGGCTGCCTAAGGTTAAATTCATGATATACCATAGATTGCCAGCTCTATTTGTCTATGGAGAAAGTCCCCTTCTTTGCAGGGCTATAACTTTTTAAATTCTATTGCTACATTGCCATTATTAGGGCCCATTCAAAGTCCTATATGTATTGTTCATTGTGTAGCAACGTTAAACTTTTTCATTCACATATTCATAGTAAAGTATGGTCTAATGCAGGGGTGTCAAACTCATTTTCACAGAGGGCCACATCAGCATTATGGTTGCCCTCAAAGGGCCAAAGACCGTATAAATGTTAATGTAATGTAAAATAAATGTAGCTACACATTTACATATTGTTAAACATGGTGTTTCTGTATTTATTACTTATTCAAGTTATACATATTGCATATTAATTTGCATAAATGTAAAAATATATGTTAGCTTATGTTATTTTAACAAATAATTTTAGTTTATCAGAACCCCATATTACTCCACCAATCAATGATCAAACCATTCAAGTAAATAACAAAGAAGAATATCATCAAATACAAGCTATGACATTAAGTTTGTTCAAAACCTTTTTGTCACAGTCAAGAGGGGCAGAACTAACAACTGTGAGCTGCAAAGAACACGTGGGACAGATGTAGCAGATGTTACAAAAACAAATGGCTGCACACAACCTTGCAGAGACCATACATCCAACTAATGGAAGATAGTTTAATTAACAGATTGCAGAATGGGTACAGTACAGTACAGCTCAATACACACAATTGTTAAGGGGATGCAGACCAGAGAAAGACTTTCGACTTGTTTACATCAGGGTCCCCCATTTTCAATTCGTAATGGAATTGCTATTATGTGTCTGCATGAACACACAACTGTAACTGTACTCAAAAATAACAAAATAAGGGTTGTCTCAGTTCACAACTATATTGGTCAAGTTTTGGGTGGGACTTGTTTGCGTCCCTACAGCTTCTTATTCAATTGAGCGAGATGCTCGGTTATGTCACACAGCCAGTTTGCATCTGACAGTTCAGACAATATTTCTTCAACCCTTTGTTACCTATTCCGCCTGGATCTTTTTTGTATTTTGAGCTGTAAAATTGTCAAAGAATGTCTGAGGAGTAAGTGCTTTTGGCCTTTTTCCTTTGTTACCTCAGATGTTCAACATACATGTATGTGTAAGAATGTGTAATAACTAAGGCTGTCAAAGTTAAAGCTTTATTAACGCATTAACCCACAATTATTTTAACACTGGTATTTTTTAACCCAATATTAATGTAAAAAAAAAAAAAAAAAATTTTTTTTACCTGAGCTCTTGGGGGGCCACATCAAATGACGTGGCGGGCCGGATTTGGCCCGCGGGCCGTGAGTTTGACACCTAATGTATAAGTATGTTTTCATCTCTTTCTGCAGCTTTCTCCAGAACGTGATATATAGCCCCAAATGCATTATATTGATGATGAAATACAGTTTGATGGCAATCAGTGCGATATAAAAAATTCCAACTAGACGTACTTCTAGAAGTTACTACACGTCATCTGATGTTGACCGGATGGGCGAGGGGGCGTTTATAATTCCGTGGGCAGCGTTATACCAATCATCTAATGTGGGTCAAATGTTGATAATAGCAGTTAGTATCGAAGACGGTAACGTTACATGCTCAAACTCACCCCAGTCTCCGCGCGCCGTTGGGCGATCATCGTAGAGTAGAAATTCTATCATTATGGGATGGCGATTTACCCGGTCCATCTCCAGCTTGTATAATGGTATATACGTCCAAATCATGTTGTTTATCGAGTTATTGGCAATCGATCACTGTGTAGCGTGACGAGCCAGAGTCCCGGGACCTATAGCGAGTGCCCGGAAGTAATACGGAGTCCAGCACAACCTCTATGGCACATCCTGTTAAGCAGTTGCGCCGATCGGCCACCAGATGGCGCTCCTGAACCGCCAGAGAGCTCAGTAGGTCCTGCTGGTGGATCTCAGGCCAGCGGAGGGGACATATGAATCCGATCGCAGATTTTTGAAATATTGATATTAAAGACGCTGTAAAGCGTCTTCGGCACTTGAGCATGGCCCGCAATGACGTCTAAACACAGTTCCCGGCACCCAAAGTGTTAAGACATGTTTTTATATGGGTCGGGACACTATAAAAAATACTATAAAGAATTGTCAGTGCTGTAAAGTTTAAACCTTTTGAAATCTTAGACAAACGAAACACTGAAATGAAATCTTGTATCATGAAAAAATCATGAAATATTGTAAGCCGTCATTTGAGGCTTTATAAAAGCAGCACAATGAACACAGTCAGTGCCGAATCCGACCTCATCTTAAATAACAAACGGCATTGCTTGTTGTAGTTAACAAAGAGAGGCAGAGTTGATTTTGCAGGTAAAAAAATACTTTTTTTTTTAATTAAATAGAATTAAAAATATATATATATATTCGAATTTTATTTTCCCATTCGAATCCCATGCCCATCGAACGAAGCTTCGAAGTATTTAAGACAGCCCTACTTTTAACACAGTGTTTTCTAGTCTACGTTTCTCCACAATGTTATCAGTATGACTGTGGTCCTTGGGCAGACGGAGAGGAAGCAGCATTGTTCCCACCGTACACCGCTTCAGGCCTGTCTTCCTGGTGCCACGCATCGACTGGCTGGAGGAGCAGGCTGTCCTGAACCACTAGGCAGACAAGGAGCTTAGAGTCAGAATTCTGTTTGAAAGATGACTGCCGAATTAGTAGTGGAATTATTTAAAGGGGAAGTTCACCCAAAATAAAAGAAAAAATTTAAAGGTATTTTCTCACTTACCCGGAGTGCTATCTATCCATCCAGATACTTTTGGTCGTGACTTGCCTCGTTTTGAAAATATCAGCCACAGAGATCGTCTGCCGTCACTCCAGTAAAATGGAGCTGAATGGTATTTGGTTTGCGGCGCTCCAAGCACAAAAGGAATACGTTAGAAAACCCCATGTCTCTTTCCGGAAATCATGACCTTGTTGTGAGCAGTTTCATGTAGGAACTATTTTATACCGAACTACACCTCCCATCATAATGAAATGTGGGTGTTTTCTGCTCACAACAAGTTCTGTGGATTATCTTGATTAACCGGGTCATGATTTCTGGAAAGTGCTTTTGGGTTTTGCAAATGTATTTTTTGGTGTTTTGAGCGTTACAAACCGAGTGCCATTCAGCTCCATTGTATTGGAGTGAAGCCTGACATCTCTATGGCTGATATCTCTAGATACCACATTGTTTGTGAATTGTGAACTACCCCTTTAAAGGGACTGTAAGTGATATCTGTATTTTGGCTAACTTCTGTCAAAATGGGCATTGTAGATCAAATATTAATTAAGATCAATTGCATATCCTATATTTCTTGCCTAAAATTAAACATACAGTATTTTAGTGAACAGTTTAAGTGGAAAAAGAGAACGTCAAAAAGGTACCGGATCTCCTCTTTGGTAAACAAGAATACCCTGAAGACTCTAGCAGGAGCACTCATTCAAGGGTACTACGACTATGCTTGCACCTCATGGTACCAAAGCACCTCAAAGGCACTAAAAACAAGACTACAAACATCACAAAACAAACTGGTCAGACTACTGCTTGACCTTACTCCTAAAACACACCTCACCCCACCCCAGCCCATGTTGACAACCTAGGATGGCTTAGAGTAGACGACAGAGTACAACAACTTGCAATGGGCCTGGTCTACAAGATACACTACACCACTAAGGTACCCATGTACATGTCGAGGTACTTCCCAAAGGTCAGTCAATACCACGACCACAACACCAGAGGGAGTTCCACAAATCATGTGCAACCCAGATTCGGCTCAAACAAGGGACTTAACACATTTCGCAATTATGCCACATCAATGTGGAACGGCCTACCCACAGCCTGAAAAAAATGTGAATCCCTACCCACATTCAAAACCACTCTGGAGGCTGCAATTTGAAACTGGCCCCCGTAAATGTCTGAACACAATCCCACCCACCCACCCCCTCCTAGTACATTTCCCTCCCCCTCGTATGTATATATTTACTGTTAGGATCTCTGTTTACCAGTACTGTATATTTGCATATCTTGTATGTCACAAATGTAACAGTACTGTATATCTGTATGTCATAAATGTCATCATTAGATTAGATTAGATTTGTATATCAGTATGTATATCTGTATGTTGTGTATGTCATAAATGTCATTATGAATTGAAAATGGGGGACCCTGATGTAAACAAGACGAAAGTCTTTCTCTGGTCTGCATCCCCTTAACAATTGTGTGTATTGAGCTGTACTGTGCTGTACCCATTCTGCAATCTGTTAATAAAATGTTTCAATCAATCAATCAATCAATTCAATCGATTGGATAAAGTGGGAATGGGATACCTGTTTACTGCAGAACAGAGGGACTGGGAGACCCATGTTACTGACCAACCACTCTATAACTGTCAGAATATAGAGCTATTTAACACTTATTTTTAACAAAAATTTACTTACAGCACCTTTAAATAATGCCCTATTATTTATTTAATTGGCTGTATGGAGGTCAGTCAGCCAATCAGAGGGCCCCTCGAAATCAATCAACATGTCAAACATGATTTCAACCAAAATGGTAAAATGTTGAATCGACTGCAAAGATCTGACTTAAAGATCCCATGAAATGGAGAATGTGTGTGACTCCATCTACAGCTTTTGTCTGCACCTAGGTCTCGTCTATTTTTCCTCATCTATCACTATATGTCAAAAGATTCACAAAATTATTTCCTTTAAGTTTAATCTAAAGAAATCCATTGTTTTCTCTTCCTGCAAAAAGTTGTGAATTTGTGGATTGCGTCACTCTGCACTTGAGGGCAAACATTGTTCAGTACAATTCTATTTTGAATTCATACATGCATGCACATTAGGATGTCATTCAAATGTCAATCAGAGAGACAGAGAGACTCAAAAGGAGCTTCTATCCCCAGGCTATCAGGATGCTCAATGTGGACTCTATGCGACACTAAGCCATCCATTCTACATTCATTGCACACACATCCACATGCGCAAAAGCAAAGTTTCATACTCGTGGAACCGTGTAAACAGCGCGGTTAAGTGTTCCCAAAACATGTGGTCCAATTTCTGCAAGGGAGGACAACACAGCGCCAGATAGTTAGACAATCCCAGGGAAATATTTGACAGTCAATTTAGTATTATTTATCTGAGTGATGTCCTGATGTGGCGAACCCCACACCACAGACACGCCACAAACACATACAAATGATTTGCAAAATACCATTTGACCCAGGCCTGGGAGCATGAAACCCAACTCCAGCAGAGATGTCACAGGATCAAGACTACTGTAATAACAATCAACCTACCTCAAAGTTTGTCCGAGGGAGAGGCAACGGTTGCGATTGGAGGATCGAGAAAAGAGGGGCGGGGTTTGAGATGATCAAAACCATGGTCAATTCTGATTTAAAAGTGGAAAGCATGTGGAGGCCATCGCCCATTCCACACACATGCACACTACCGCCGGCTCTGAGCCGCATTCCAGAGTGCGGGTGGTGCCAAAGCAAACCCGTTAGGCCCCCGACACTCTGCAGGGCCATAGTTTAACCCCCCCCCCCACACACACACACACACACACACACACACACACAAACACACACACACACATACACACACCACACACACACACATGCTGTGAGACGCCTCCTCGTCCGACGGCAGGAATGTACTGTAACAAGTCAGTGCTTCTCAGTCTGCAGGCTCAAAGGCAACTTGGTGTGGTCAGCCAGCCCACAGGATGCACCATGTAACAATAAATAAGTGACACATTGCGAAAAGCATGCCAAATAATTACATCATCAAAACAGGCCCAGGCCCAGCTCGTGTCATATTAAGAAGAAAAATGGATATAGTGTGTTCGTTTTTATTTTGTGGGGGGAAAACAATGTACTGTATCAAGGCCAGTGAAGAATGAGCGTAGCCTACTTTCCATCCACATACAGTACTGACGTGAAAATACTTTCCTACTCATTTCTATGATACTATGATCTCTTGGTAATAATAGAGATCGATCTATTTGCAGCTTTGGTATACAGTACATAATATATACAGCACATATCGCTAGTGACTAGATCCTAACAGCTACAACCCTCCTGGCCAGATTGCCAACACTGTATCAGAATGAAGGGCAGAATGCTAGGCTTGATCCGAGCATACTCTCAACATGGTGGCCATCCAGACCAGACAGCATCCTGATTAGTTTAGTGAACCAAAAAACTGGATGGTGTGGAGTTTGTGAGTGTGTGTGTGTGTGCGTGCGAGTGTGTGAGTGTGTGTGTGTGTGTGAGTGTGTGCGCGTGCGTGCGTGTGTGCAGCAAGGGGGGATTTGACTGTGGCTGTGGTGGTTCCAGACCATGTAATCACTCCCATTTAGCAGGGAGAAGAAGAAAAAAACCATTCAGTCATAACACAGGAGGGAAATTATGGTTGGGCGGCCACCGGCCACGGACTGTACTCTCTCTGTATATCTATCCATGCAGGTTGTTCTCTAAGCAGACACACAGAGACAGACAATGATCAATCCCTCATGATACCCTGGTTGAGGGTTTCACTTCCAGCAGCTCTTCCATGGCGACATCCCAGTGAGCCAGCATTTCCAGTATTACAGAGTCTGCACAGCAACTCTGAACACACTGAGCAAACTCAATATCCTTCCAAACTGACCTGGCTAATACAGGTCACAAACAGTTAATCGGATTCTAAGATAATGTATTTACCTGATTGAAACATACTACTTAAAGATCCAGTACAATGATGTTTTAATCATTGTCATACATTGCTTATTGTAGGACTGTTAATGTTACAAGTATTATTTTTTCAGACATATCATTTGATTTGTTATATATGTTTTAAGTCACCCTCTCTGAGCACAGCCAACTTTCAGTATATACTGAGGGGGCGTGGCCTTCTGTTCACTAGACACTATAGATCAGCGGTTCTCAAACTATGGGTTGCGACCCAAAGTGGGGTCGTGGGCAGGTGACTCGCATTGGCAAGTCAAAATAAAAAATAAAAAGATATATTTTTATTATTATTATTTTTGTATATTCTGGCAACATAATTTGGCTAAATATGCCTCGTTTTATAAATGTGTATTGATAACATAGTGCTGTAATTACATTTTATAATAAATATGTATGATCAAGTTCAACAATGTGTGCTTTTATTTTGATATTCCTTAATTCCACAAAATTACGTGATACATTAAGTGTGGGGTCGACAAAAAAATGCCTAAATAAAATGGGGTCGTGGTAAATAAAAGTTTGAGAACCCCTGCTATAGATGCTTGATTGTTAAGCACTCTGTAAGTGTTCTTACACCACTTAGCCAGATGTGACTGATGGGCCAATCAGACATAGTGGGTTGACTGATGCGCCAATCAGACATAGTAGGGTTGACTGATGGGCCAATAAGACATAGTAGAATTGACTGATGGGCCAATCAGACATAATGGAGTTGACCATGCCAATCAGTGTAACCCAAGTATAATATATAATATCTTCAAGGAAGCAGATTGGACGTGTGAAATTATCAACAAATCAGGGGGATAGACCTCAACAGGCTTTAGTCATAATTTTCACATCAACAACAGTTCTAACATTTTGGGTAATTCTGAATCTTCAAATAAAAGGCCTGCACAAGCCTGTCTAACTTCAGATTTTACCACTTTCTCAGCCTCAGGGATTATGTCTAATAGGTTCTGTATGTATTCCACGCATCTCATCCTATTCAGTATATACCTACACTCTCATGGTACACCTGTACAGCTGCAACAACGTACGCAATACTGCAAAAACGACTGATCTACATTGTTAAGTGTATACTGCATTCTATGTATAGTCTACGGTCTATGCCATGTCTCCTTCGCTGTATATGAGGTTATTTTGCCCTTTTGCCCACAATGTGTGTCAGTAAGATGTTTGTACTTTGTTGTTGATATGACTCTGTCTGTATCACCAGGACAAATTCCTATACAATTACTTTATTGAATAAAGGGATCTGGATCCTGATTCAGATATATGTGAAATATATACTTAAGTATGCTGTATATATATATATATATATATATATATATATATATATATATATATATATATATATATACAAGGCCAAAGACAAGTAAGGTACATATTGGTACTCCACAATGAAAAGCATTCTAAATATGCAAATTTGCATGGAGTTTCACATTAAACCAAAATTATATCTTGTGTTATATGCCTGAGGCGTTCTTCTCTCTCTTTATCCTAGTCTATTCTTTCAAAGCAACACCTTGAAATGTAGCACCGACTGACAGCTAGAAGTATAGGCTCTGCCCGAGGTTTGTTTTCTTGTGGGCAGCCCTCAACCACAAGAATACCTCATTCATCATACTCAGAGAAAATATAAGACTGGTGATGACTATGCATGGTAGAATGTGTGTGTGTGTGTGTGTGTGTGTGCGCGCGTGTGTGTGTGTGTGTGACTTAAGTTGGGTTAGCTGCATATTAGACTCTGCCTCCAGCTCTTGTAAATCTTAGAAGATTACTTTTCAATCTATATACTCTAGTGTTAGGGATTGGTGTTGTAGTAGGACCCAATCGCAGACAGGACAAGGAGGAAGCAGGCATGACGAGACGGGTGTAAATCAAAGAGATAGCTTTACTTAAACATAAACTAAATGCAACAAACAAAAGGTACTTTCCAAAAAGAAGAACAAAAACCTCAGCAATGCTGGAAGAGGAACAAGGCACAAAAAACAAAAACACTATACTAAACACGAGGAGACCAGGAATGACAGCAACAACAGCTAAAGCACAGGAACTGACACGAATACGACAGGAAACAGAATAATGAACCGACAAGGAGACAAGGCCAACACAGAACTTAAATACACAGGGTAATTGACACAAGAGGGTTGATTGGTAACGAGAGACACCTGGGATGGGAACAGACTGACAAGACTAGATGAGACACAAGACAAGACTGAACACTAGAAAAATAACAACAACACAAGGAAACTAACACACTAGGAACATAATACTAACAGGGGACATGAAGGGCCAGAGACACACTGGGAGACACAGTAACAGGGGAAGGACACAGAGGAACATGGACACATTAAAGAGCCACCAGTGCACCAGGAGGGTATGCACTGGTGAGGGTAGTCCAAGGGGAGGTGAAGGGAATTGTCCAGCAGGTGGAGGAAGAGGACCATGAATGAGTGGGGGGATAAGTCCAGGAATGCTAGGGGGAATGAGGGCAGGACCAGGCGGAACGTAACACTCTAGGCAATTAAAATGTGTCTTACTCCATATCCCTCCAAGATACATTATTCACAAAGTCCTCGACATATTTATTCAGAGAGGTCGAGAGTGCTGGTGCTGCTGCAGAGCAGTGGCCCTGAAGCTGTTTGGTGGTTAAGTGCCTTGCTCAAGGACATCTTGATGTAATGACATGGATGTAATACCAGCCACCCTCCCGTTGCATGAGCTACTGAAAGACATCAGGAGTTTTGGCTCCCTTGCTGAACAGGCACCCTGAACGACCAGTAGGAATCGCTGTTGTAACGACCAGGACTCATACCCCACCGGCTTCCCACCCGCGAACATTGACAATTGTGTTTGTAGGGACGACTGACCAAGCCGGAGGTACCACTGCCGGGAATTGAACTGGGATCTATCAGACCTCTACACTACTTTATTTTTTTTTTAACTATAGGTATAAGTGTAAAATGTACATGAGTGGACACATACTGTACACCACTGAAAATACAATGAGGAGCAGTTCTAGGGTAAGTCTGCCAGCTTGGAGCTCAGCCTGGGCAGGCAGAGAACTTGGGATGGGAGTCAGAGGACCATCACTTCCAAGCTGAAACGATGTTTACAAACCTAACCCTTAACTTAATCCTAAACTCATGTCCATTGGTACCCATGCCGCTCTCTCTCGCTCTCTCGTAGACTATCTCTATTGAAATCAATCACACCTTGTTATCCAGGGGTGTAAAAAGTACCCAGAAATTATACTTAAGTGAAAGTATGGGTACCGTCTCAAAATCGTACTCAAGTAAAAGTCAGAGTATGATAGATAGACAATTTTTTGGGGGCAAAATAGGTTTGGGCAAAATAAGTATCCTGCCATATTTTGCTCCCCTTCATAGATTTGCTTGTAGGTCAGGTTGTGGGGGTCGTTTTTATGCACAGAGTCTTCTGAATGCGAAGAGATAAAGCCTGAGTCGATCGGATCTTCCCACGCTGAGCTAAATGGTAACTTTCACGCACCTACCGCATAATACCTCCGCAACAATGAGGCATTCACCTGTAGGGGGTAGGTGCGTGAAAGTTAACATATAGCTGTCACATCAAAACACAATCTAGGGATGTATAGGAATAAAATAAATCACATCTAGAATTTGCCTACCCAATTGGTACCAAAAAGGTGTTTGGCCCAAAGACTAGAAGAGCTACTGTATTGATTGTCAGGACTTTCAATTCGCGATCATGGATTTTTAAGATTCTGTTTTCTGTCTGCCATTGTCCTATGACATACATACTGTTGTATGGGCAGTATTCATACTATTTTACCATATCAGGAGCAAATTGCACTCCACGAGCCAACTGTGCTGACAGATATTCAATGTTTAGCGGGCGCAATCCATTCTTTGTGAATTCACCCCTTTATGTATTAAGAAAAGTCACTCAGAGCCATAACTTAGCGAACATAATGATTAGACAGCATCAGCACTCAAGATGGAAGTAAGTAATGTCAAGCTAACCTCCTTACTTTAGTCAAGTCTGTGTCAGAAAAACTCCTTCAGATGAAAGGCATTTGCAGTCGCAATTAGTGGTATCACAGTTTGTGACCTGACCTGCTAACATTACAAAGCAAAGTTAGCAAGCTAATCATTAGCAAAATTAACAACTGGCTAAGTTGCTTAGCTAGTTGGCTGGTTAACCAAAACATTTATTTCTGTGAAAGGTTAGCTACTAGGATGTGACCACAATTCTCTCTCAATACTCATTTCCAATGTCCATTATCTTTGGAGATCTTTGTCATGTCACTTACTTGATGCAATCAACCAACCAACTAGCTTAGCTAAGAGCAATCATGTTATTGTTTGCTTGAAAATTAAGCCAAATGTTTATCAGCCTTTGGGATCATATCGAATTGCATGGAGAAGCTTTGTGGGCTTGTAACAAGATGTGTCCTTTGAGAAGTATAGACACTAGCTATCTGATATAGATGTGGCCTAATCCTAAAGTTGCTACGTTGTTCAGCTATTGTGTCATATATCCCTACTGAATGAGCATTGACATGGATGTATTATGCATATGCATACGGCACAGTTCACAGTGGTTCAGACCTCCCCCTGTCTGCAACTGGTCCAAATATCACATGGTTGTGTGCGCGTGCGTGCGTGCGTGTGTGTGTGTGTGTGGCACTGCTATGGTAGCATAATGAACACTTTTTGAAGCAAGACTTGCTGAACTCCTGCGTGAGATTTATGTTGGGTTGCAGAGATCCTGAGCTGTGCAAAGCAAAATGGAAGAATCTGAGAGACACGTTTGGAAAGGCGAAGATGGTTGGGAATAAATACATAGGAAAATGTTTCTGTACGCAGATGGAAGGTGCCTTGCAACGTAGATGTGATCAGTTTAGGTCTCCGGTTGCATGAGGTTATGAATTTACCTGCACGAATGGCGTGGATTCTTGAAAATCTATTTGATAGTAGACTGCAGTAGTGATTATTGCATTGATTATTTCTGGCACATGACAGTGCTCCTGCTCTTCAGGATATAAGTCCCAAGCATTTGTATCTAGTACCAAATTATTGTTTTTGTTGATATGTTTTGCATAAACACATAGCAACCATTGTTTTGCACAACCATTGTCTCTTCCATTGCAAAACAATAGTTGCTATGTTGGAAGTATTTTTTTTCTTGGTCCCATATAAAGCTATTAAAACAATGTCTTCCCTTTCTGTAGGCTGCTACTGCTGGCTCCTCTGCAGGAGACGACAGTGCATGGCGTTGGGCCAGAGCCCTCGCCGCCAACATCAAGCGGTGCTGACGAACACCATACCACTATTTGCATGAATGACTTCATGAGTTCTCCAAGCTACACCTTCCCCAACCACTCCGTCTCCGGTCACGATGGACCTCAAGTGCAGCTCACCAAACTCGGAGCAGAAGGAAAAGGAGAAGGGACAACACAGACAACTGTGAGACTTGTTACGGGACAAGGAGCAGCACGAACCTGATGTGTTTGACCGATATGTGACGGTTCTTGCAGACATGGGAAAATATGTTTGTAGCTACTTGGTTGTGCTTTAAAACAGTTTGGAATAGGGTCGGCTCTTCCAAAAAAAAAAAAAAAATGCTGTGTGCCGTGAAATTATGTTATTGTTGCAACTAATTTTAAGTTTACTAACTGCATGCTGTGTGCCCAGAAATTATATTTTATTAGTCAATAAATGACATTGACACGTTTGACTTTGACTGCACTATTTTCTCTTGAAGTGTATCATCCCTACCAAGCTCAACAAATGCCTCTGACTGCAGCGTGGTTGTTACTTCCCCAGTTATCAAAGAATAAACAAAGGCCCTGTAATCTTCAATTCACCAGAGTGGCATTTCCAGCACACTTCCTCTTTGCCAAAACAGCACTGTTGTATTAAAGAGTATAGGCTAATGGAGCCATGCAGTGTGTGAACCATAGTACCGATATTCACTTCACCTGTTAAAGTGACAATTGCAATTAGTAGATAGATACTGAGTTTAACTTTGAATGCAGAACCGAAAATACTTTTACTGAAGTAATATGCCATTCATGTATTTCTACATTACAATATATTTTAATCTAAAAAAGGAATCTACTAAATACAAAGTTATGGAAACCATTTCCAACTAACACATAATATGCAACCGGGCATTTGTATTGCATGCTGGTGTTTTTGTGCAGTGAATGAGGGACTTTATTTGGTGGACCCACAGAATGTTTTTTTAATACTCAAATGAGGTTTATTTTATAGTGTTCTCAGTTCATGTGGAACAGGCCATATAAAACAATATGTCTAAAGACAGTCCAAAGAATAAACAAACGGCTCACACACGAAATCTCACTGATGTGTTACAGATTATGGCTAACAGAGCCATGCAGTGTGCGCACCATTTGTTTCTTTGTCTTTGTACTTGCATGATTGTCAACGAGTGATTACAGAAATGGGTAATGGGGGGCGACAGAGGCTCAGGAGGTAGAGCAGTCGTCTGGTAATCGGAAGGTTCCCGGTTCGATTCCCACTCCTCCCGGCAGCGTATTGAAGTGTCCTTGAACAAGACACTTAACCCCTAACTGCTCCCGATGAGCAGGGTGGCACCTTCCATGGTTGCCTCCGCCGTATGTGTGTGAATGTGTGAGTGAATGGGTGAATGTAAGGAACAAATTGTAAATCGCTTTGGATAAAAGCGCTATATAAATGCAGTCCATTTGGTAATGGAACCTCTGAAAAGACGTCACATCTATAAAAATGGCTAAAGCTTTTTTGATGAAAGATAGGACAAGCATACAATCAGAAACATTTATTGACTACATACAAAATGTAGGTACAGAAACACAGTATTTAATAGCATCTAAACTATAGGGAAACCAAGCAGAGGACAAATTCCTTCAAGTCTATAAAAGCAAATGTTCGCCATCCCTTGGGAAAAAGTATCACAGTAGCTTGATCACACGCCATCGATGCGACCGCGGCCAACTACATGATTGTGCTCCATAGAAGAAAATGTAATTTGATCAGTATGCACTGACTACTTTAAAGCAGATGTGTATTTCAGTATGTGGCGTAAAACTGGAATTCTCTACAGAATGATTTAAAGAGTTGTATACATATCTTTCAGTTCAAGAAAATGTATAAAGAAAGAACAATTAGACTTTATGAAGTTGAGGGGTAACAGGTTTCCGTATTTTTCTCATGATATTGTAAGTATTGATTGTTAAATGATTGTAATTGACAGACCATCTATTTCTATTGTTTATTTATGTTTTGAGTAAGGGGCAGGCTAAATAAAATTGTCTTCTCCCTGCTTCTTTTTGCTCATGGAATGTGCAAATTTAGATGTGCTTTGATTATGAAACACTATTTTGTTCTTTTATAGAACTGTCAAGCTGCCAAGGAACACACCCCACAGGTGTTCCTTCAGGACTTCCCTTGTTGCACTCGCAGGACATGGTGCCCTGGCGCCAGGCTGCCTCCCCAGGTTCACCAGGGTATTCCCCACCTCCTTCTGCCGAGGTGCTAGGAGATTTGTGGTGATATACCAAACGCCATTTCCCCAGATGCTACATCAGTGGATACTTGGTAGTTGTGCAGAGCCACACATGCCTTCACTATGTCCACTACCTTGTCCACTGAGCTCTTGATGGGGTGACGTAGGTAGGATCCTGAACCTTGCTGTCAGGATGATCATTTGTGCATGCCTGGTAGTTGTAAACCTTCTGGTCTATCAGATATTTTCACCTGTAAAAAGAACAGCATATCCATTAACCACACAGTCAGGTATATTTGCGGTCTCTTTCAGAGCGAACCTATACAATGCTCAACCGCATAGTATCAGGTTGGGAGGAAATACCATAGTCCAGAAAACAAATGCTGTTCAAAAATGTTGCTCAGTCAATGTTATATCCACTTTAGTATGGACTTTCATTGTGATGCGAGGGGAGTACACAGGGTCCCCTGCACATGGCATCCACAGCAACTGTGACAAGTGAGGTATCACCTGCTAAAGTGATCACGCAAGTCAATAATGAAATACAATTTAAAAAAAAAAAAAAATCTCATTTTACCCTCTAGTTGATACACTGACACGTATAATGGCCATACAAAGGCAATTGTAATTTTACTATGAAAATACTTTTCTGGACCTATATAACTATGATGGCCCCTGATCACAATCATAATCAATTTGATATCCAGTTAGCCTCTGTGACGACCCCCCCCCCCCCTTTTGGGTTGTTTCAGTTCATTTCTGTTCAATTCCATTTCATGTCTAGGTTGGACGTTGGCTCGTTAGCACTGAGGCCATACACCTGGGCCTCGGGTGTTTGCTCCAGGGTAAAGTCAAACTCACCAACACCACTGATTCCACTGACAAACATGCATACTTATTGTACGTAGTTGATTTGATTACTTTTGTTAATAAATCATTAGATTTTCTTGTTTTTTTTGTGGTTTCCATCCTTTGTTGCACCCTGAGAGGCAGGGGTTGTAACACAGCCTCATCAACCTTAACAACTAATTTAATGATAGAACTATGGAATAGTTTGTTAATATGTTAATTATTGTGCAACCCTATTTCGTTGAGTATGAACTATTGTTCTCTCATCGGGGCAAATAAGACAACTGGGTTACTATGTAATTTCCTTTATTCCTCAGTACCGACAAGAGGACATCAGGTACATAACTACCTACATAGTTACCCCAACACCTCCTCTTCCCTCTAAACCTGTCAAGCAAAGGTTAACCTTATTGTAAGTATATGAAAGAAAACAGTAACTTTCCACATGCAGCTGACTGGTGTTGTGGTCCCAGGTCTCTAGGCGTCTTGGTTAATTAAACTCTCTGCTTCCTCCCAAGATGGTACTGGTTTCTGGTCCAGGTTTTTTTTTTTTTTTTTAATGCCACATCTTAGCTCCTCCACGCAAGATAATGGAAAGACACTTGGAAAGACACATTGTAGTCACTATGATCCTAGTAGCTAACTCACAGAATTACAGTTGTACCTTCTCCAGCCCATAAGCTACTAGCTAAGCAGGTTAGCCAGCTGTTGCTTGCTAACTTTTCTTTGTAATGTTAGCAGGTCAGGTCCCAAACTGTGATACCACTAATTGCAACCACAAATTCCTTTCATCTGAAGGAGGTTTTCTGACACAGACTTGACTAAAGTAAGACAGTTAGCTTGACATTACTTACTTCCATCTTGAGTTCTGTGTCATCTCTGATCCAAGCAGTCGCCTCTGCAGCTATCAGCCGACACACTGCCCATTCCGACGGCGGAGCTCAGATGCTGTCTAATCGTTATATTCGCTAAGTTATGGCTCTGAGTGACTTTTCTTAATACCTAAAGTGTGAATGAAAACACATCTTCATAATGAAAAGGACATTATCAAAAAAGCTATGAGAGGACATACTCTACTCCATGGTAGTAGCTAGTGATATACCAGTGGTAAATTATGGGTTACAGATACAAGGCACGGTGTGACATTTTACAAGTCACATGCATTTGTGGATTTTATGTGAAACCGCATGGTAGAACAGTCTCAAAAGAATCCACACAAATAGGCAGTGGTGGAAGAAGTACACAGTTCCTTTACTTAAGTAAAAGTAGATACCCAGATAGGGCGGCTGGGTGGCGCAGCAGACATTGCGCTCGTCACCAACGCAAGAGACACCGGGTTCGAATCCAGCTGTCGGCGTTGCCTCCGGCTTGGAAGTCGATGGGGGGTAATCTGGACGTTGTGGACAGCGACTCCTACAGGTCGGTTGGGGGACGCCTGCACAGCAGAGACAGGAAATGGCGGGGGTAGTGTGAGCCTCTCACACGTTACACCTCGCCAATGAGAGTCCGCGCTGGCAGGTGAAAAGATGTGACAGGCTGCCTCCTCGTGTATCGGAGGGGGCACATGATACAAATCCTCCCTACAACCGGCGAGCAACGTTCAAGACAGGGGAGGGGAGAATTGGCACAGCGAAGTTGGGATGGGAGAAAAATAGAAAAAGAGGAGAAAAAGTGGATACAAAAAAAAGTAGATACCCAGATAAATGAGTACCCTGGTAAAAGTAAAAGTCATCATTAAAATTCTACTTAAGTAAAAGTAGAGAAGTATTTGCTATTGAATGTACTTAAAGGTCTCATGTCTTATAAATTGCCTTTTCCAGTGTTTAGCATTGTTTTCTAGCAATGTGGGGTTGTATCAATGGGGTCTGTGTCTCTAATTCTCATTTTGGCTTATCAGTCCACTTCATATGTCACGAGATCCTCCCCCACTGAACTAAGCCATTCTGAATTTTGCGTACCTGTGACGTCCAAGAATTCTCATCTGCATAACTAACGCCCCCTCTATGGTTGTAGCGCACACTCAACCATTCACTCAACAACAGAGCAAGTGGAAATACTGACACTTCTTCAAACGGGTTGACAGGTGCCGACAGAGAGAATACGATCAACAACGGAGCAGTGGGAATAATGCGGAAGCGGAAACATTTAGCTTTAGAGTACTTGATTAGAAATACAAAACAATGCATTTAAAAAAAAGAAAAACTTACAATTGTGTTCCATAGACTCACAGGAATTCTGTAAAATTGCCCAAATAGTGAAAGGAATAGCAAAACACGGGACCTTCTAAATGCATTCTACATGACGCTTGTGTATCCTAGTCAGTGCATTCAAGCCTCGGTCCATTGACCTATAGGTTATGAAAGTGGTATTGTCTGGGATTCCGACCATGCTCATCCTCTTTGAAAGAGGGGGATCCGTCGCAACAAATTATTTAGTTCTATTCAGATGTGGATTTCTTTTATAGTTGAATTATACAAAAGTAATAAGAATAACAGAGCAGTTGATGCAGAAAAATAAAAGACAACAGAATATATTCTCGAGTCAGTGAGTCCCTAAAACAAAATGCCACACAGACTGGTGGGGTCAGTTAGCTGTCCAGCAGTTTCCCTCAAGAAGCTCCCGTCTGTCCAGTGAGTCTGTCATAGCAAAACGTAGTAGTTCCTGGCCCAACCTCGACAGAGAGAGAGAACTCTCAAGGTCGGCCTACAAATGGAATGCTGGTTACCATGGAACCTCAACAGTAGATATGGCATATTGTAGACACTGTTTCATAGTCCTTTTACAATAGATATAATTATAGATAGATAGATAGATAGATAGATAGATAGATAGATAGATAGATAGATAGATAGATAGATAGATAGATAGATAGATAGATAGATAGATAGATAGATAGATAGATAGATAGATAGATAGATAGATAGATAGATAGATAGATAGATAGATAGATAGATAGATAGATAGATAGATAGATAGATAGATAGATAGATAGATAGATAGATAGATAGATAGATAGATCTATCTAGATAGATAGATAGATTCAATTGTGAATGTATATAATCTTCATACATTTTTACCATGTTTTCTATGCAAAATCTCTTTCTTCAAAGTAACTAGTAACTGATGTGTTCAGATAAATGTAGTGGAGTAAAAAGTACAATATTTACTTTGAAATGTAGTGGAGTAAAAGTATAAAGTTACCTCAAATTAAAATACTCATGCAAAGTACAAATAGCTCAAAATTGTACCTAAGTACAGTACTTGAGTAAAAAATACTTAGTTACTTTCCACCACTGCAAATAGGTGACACGTTTATTTCCATTAAAAAATTCTAAGTTGACATAGAAATTATGTAATACCACAGCTTTGGCATGCGTAGTTTGGCTCAAGATTAATCACCATTGTGAATGAATTCACTACCCAACCTTCACTTCATAATCCCTTCACTTATCATGGCGCACGTCGTCCACATCCTAACTGTTACCAAGCAAGTTTAGCTCAAATCTCCATCATTTTCATTCGCTTATATGTCATGGCCTCACATGGCGCCAACTGCGGATCTCGCCATCTCAAAGATGACAGAGCATAAATATGCAGCAGCATCTATTTATGTAACATTTATGTAATATTTTACAACGTTGAGTATACTCAATGTTGTAAAATATTACATAAATGTTTTTTTATGAATGACAATATTTGAGGAGCCTAATAATAGGGACTTTCATTCATCATTTTCATATTTGTGACTGTTTTACAAGGAATATAAAAGTTTCTTACTCCTTGCTGTTTTACAGAAGGCTGTCAGTGGACCCTGTCAGTAACACTGATGATGGGGGTTGACGTTAGATGTAGTATATAGTGTCACTGCGGCAAGGTTTACAACAATGTTGCTGACCAGGTAGGATGTGCTTCATCTCACTATTCAGCTGATTGCACTCTAGCTACAGTAAGGTGGTGCAGAGGGACTATAATGAAAGTCAGCAGTGAGCAAAGCATAAATAACACATTTCTTTATATTTTAATGTTGAAAATATGAATAAATGGCACATATTGTTTTTGTTTGGTAAGTGGCTATGGTATAAGTGGGATAATTATTATAATTGTTTTGGTTTTAAGGCATTTCCACTGCGTGTCGGGTGGTTCTTCGCCTCCATGTCATGCCTTAAAACCGCTCAACACAAACCAACTTGTTGATTATCCCTTACATATGTAACGGATGGTATCGTGAAGCGCAGTCAAGAAGGGCTGGGGTGAGTAGCGGTGCTATGGGTTAAACTCACTCTCACATCCTCAAAGACAGATAGACACGTTGCAAAGTAGTGAATTCACCTCTTGGTATAGTGGTCTGTGTTGCTGCCCGCGGTGTGGGAGACCGGGGTTCGACTCCCACTCGGGGCATCGAAGTTTGAGGTGACGTTGTCACAACCGTTACAATGGTGCCGATTGACCCGGATGCCTTGGGTGGAGTGGAGTGAGTTTGAGAGGGTGAGTGTAACGGATGGTATCGTGAAGCGCAGTCAAGAAGGGCTGGGGTGAGTAGCGGTGCTATGGGTTAAACTCACTCTCACATCCTCAAAGACAGATAGACACGTTGCAAAGTAGTGAATTCACCTCTTGGTATAGCGGTCTGTGTTGCTGCCTGCAGTGTGGGAGACCGGGGTTCGACTCCCACTCGGGGCATCGAAGTTTGAGGTGACGTTGTCACAACCGTTACACATATACAAGTGGTAAATTATGGGTTAGAGATACAAATGATGGATTACAAATACAAATTATGGGTTGCCAATACAAATGATGGGTTACTTACAAATACAATTATTTGTGCATTGTGATTTACCGCACATTGTGTTTTACAAGTTACGTAACTTGACATTTGTTTGTGAATACTAATGAGAGTTTGATTCCCATACTATCTTACCATCTTTTTCTGTCATACACACGTACGCACACACGTACGTACGCACGCACGCACGCACACACACACACACACACACCACAAACACACACACACACTCTCTCTCACACACACACACACACACACACACACACACACACACACACACACACACACACACACACACACACACACACACACACACACACACACACACACCTCACTAGCAAGGCCTGATATTACCATAGTTTAGACAAGCATTCTTCCACAATTAGAAGCCAGTATTTCTCTCTCCTCTCTGCCTCTCTTCTCTGCCTCTCTCTCTCTCTCTCTCTCTCTCTCTCTCTCTCTCTCTCTCTCTCTCTCTCTCTCTCTCTCTCTCTCTCTCTCTCTCTCTCTCTCTCTCTCTCTCTCTCTCTCTCTCTCTCTCACACTCATTCACTCAATCACTCTCTCAAACAAAGCACAAGAAATGCCTTCGGCTTCTTGGTTCTGATAGGAGCTGCGAGTTTGTTTTAAATTTAGGGTTATCCCAGGAACACACAAGTCTCTCCAAAAATAGGCAGCATTACAGAAAGTGGGTTCGGGGGAGAGGGGGAGGAGAGTTTGGGTAATGAACACCAGATGTCTTACCTTCACTGGTAGGCACATTCTTTGGAGCTTTAGTTGGTGTGTGATCTGTACTGGAGCTTATATCAGAGGAGATACTGGAGCTCCCTTTACCTGCAGCCAAAAAACAGCAAGAGAGACAACACAAGAACTTAAAGGACTGGAAATATAGGAACAAATGCATATAGGATGTGTTTTAGAATGTATACGTATGCATGCTGTTCCCCACAGGGAACAAGGTGGAAAGGAACCCAACCGGAGTAGGACATAAGATCAAAATGCCCACTGTGTGAATATGGTCAATTCAGGTGATAGTCCAGATGTATTTTCTGTTTGTTTGTTTGTTTGTTTGTTTGTTTGTTTGTTTGTTTGTTTGTTTGTTTGTTTGTTTGTTGTTTGTTTGTTTCATTTTGCTTGAATGTAAAGTTTGCATGGGTCTTTATGTGCTGAGGTTAAGTCCAGTCTCAATGTATAATGTAAAAATCTATGGGTTTTAATAAAGCTGAAATAATAATAATAATAATAATAATAATAATAATAATAATAATAATAATAATAATAATAATAATAATAATTATTATTATTATTATTATTATTATTATTATTATTATTATTATTATTATTATTATTATAATAATAATAATAATAATAATAATAATAATAATAATAATAATAATAATAATAATAATAATAATAATAATAATAATAATAATAATAATAATAATAATAATAATAATAATAATAATAATAATAATATAAAAGGCATAAATAGGGGTATTTTCATCATTCCTGATGGAGCTGTTCTTTACTAAAGAAAGTCTTAGAAATTGACTATAACGTTATATTTCCTACTTCCCTTGATTTCCAAATGTGATCATACAGAGAGACCTCTTTAAATCTAGTGCTCATGAAAGATCAAACCATTTGTAAACATTAATGTGATGCCAGAGATGTGTTTACAATTTCCTGGGAAATAACTCATTCTGCATGAAAAAAAGAACACATTAATCAACAACAACAAAAAAGTGTCCCTAGGCCACTAGGCCCTAATGATAAATTAGTCGACTGACTAATGCCATATATGTTCTGAGTGTAACAAAAGAAAAACGCTTTATAAAGCAACACAAAGACATTTAATAAAACAAATAACAAATAAAACATTTATAAAAGCATAGTCACAATGACAATGTCGTTCCCAAAGTCGGGGTCGCGACCCAAAGGTCGGCCGCGAGCAACCACGGGTGCGCCGCGAGATGATTTAAAAAAATAAAAATAAAAAAATAAAAAAAATAATATTTTTTATTTTTTATTTTTTATTTTTTATTTTTTATTTTTTATTTTTTATTTTTTATTTTTTTTGTCAGGCCACTGAACTTAGAAGCAGGCCAGGACAGTGTTTCTAGTTGTATTCTAAAATTCTATTCTATTGTATTCTAAAATGTGACTATATGGTTAACTTAATAAATAAACAAAAACGAAAAATCTACTTATTTCAACGAACATTTCAAACTAAATAACTGATTATGCACATAAAATGCTGAAAACAACCGAAGCAACAATAGTTTTTAATGAGGCTATGATTATTATCATTATTATTTTGCAACAAGTTAGCCCTCTCATAAATAGCACATATAAATGAATAACTAACTTGAACTAACTTAATAGGATTGAAGTGATATTTGGCTTAAAAAATCGGTCGACTGGCAAAAAAAAAAAAAAAAAAGCCCGACGATGTGCATTGGGCCGCGGCTCTCTGACGCCTTATTTTCTGGGCCCTGGCCTGAAAAGTTTGGGAACCCCAGGACTAGAGGACATAGGCCATAGTGAACAGGTGGGTTTTCAAGGCTGTCTTGAAGGAGGAGGTCAGATAGGTACTAGGGGGCAAGGGCATGGAGGGATTTGTATGTAGGGATGAGGATACAGGACTTGGCTGGGAGCCAGTGGAGGTGGATGAGGGTAGGGGTGATGTGTTGCCAGGGCTTGGTGCAGGTGAGAACCCTGGCAGCTGAGTTCTGCACATACTGGATCCTGTCCAGGGCATTCATGGGTATACCCCAGACAGGACTCCATTACAGTAGCCAAGGCAGGAGGTGATGGAGGCATGTATGAGGGTCTCTGCCACAGTGAGTCAGTGAGTGACAGCTTGAGTATGGAGATGTTTTTTATGTGAAAGAATGCAGTTTTTATACAAAAATACACCCAGGTTGTGGACTTCGGGGGACAGGCAGATGAGAGCAGCGCCGTGGGAGCCACAACCATGAGCTCTGTCTTGTTGGTGTTGAACTTGAGGAGGTTTGATGACATCCACATTTTCATTTCATGTTGACAAGGGACTGGGGGGGGGGGGGGGGGGCAGCTGAGCGGATGGTTTGGTGGTGAGATACAGCTGTGTGTCGTAGGTAGGAGTGAAAGCTCAGACCATGGTGACGGATAATCTGGCCAAAGGGGAGCATGTAAATGGTGAAACGGATTGGGGCCAAGCACAGAGCCTTGAGGCATGCCATCGTTGACTGGAGCCAGGGTGGAACTGGAGGCTCTAATGTTCTCAAATTGTTTCCTGCTGACGTATATGAGTGGAACCAAGAGAGAGCTGTGAGGCCAAGTTGGTCAGATAGGCAGTTTAGGGGGATAATGTTGGAGACAGTGTTGAAGGCTGCAGAGAGGAAGAGGAGGATGAGGATACTGATGTGGCTGGAGTCAGCAGCAGTGAGAAGGTTGTTGGTGATTTTGACGAGGGTGGTCTGGGTGCTGTGGTTTGGTCTGAAGGCAGATTGAAGAGGTTCAAAGAGCTCATAGTTGGACATGCGTTGGTGGAGTTGGCTGGCAACTGCCCTTTCCAGGATTTTGCTGAGGAAAGGAAGATTGAAGATTGGCTCGAAGTTGTGCCTTTTTGAGGGTACGTGTTACGAAGGCCATTTTGAAGCTGGAGCATTAACACTCTGGAGGCTTCAAAAAGCGCCACTCCAGTCGGTAGCAGTCAAGGGGGACATTCTGTTCAATATAGTACACACTGTATTGTTGAATTTTTTTAAATGGTAATTTGCAGTCCTTAACACAGAAGTTGTGTTGGTGACGGTAAAACTATTCCTACGAATAACTACATTTCTCCTTTATAATTTTAATGAGGTTTGCTGGTGAGGTGAACGACAGCTGAGAAAGTCTTCAGAGGCCGACAGTATCCATGATGATACATTGTCCCCTGGACCTTTGTTCCCAAGTAAACACACAGATGTACCCTGTACTGTAGCTTGTTTAAGTACCCCAGAGTAATGTAGTTCGCCTGTGTGTTGGTAATCAGGTCAATTTGAAATAAAATCACATCAGATTTATTAAGTGCTGGAGAAATCATCACTCCCAAACATCCAGATTATTTCTCAGTAGGTTGTAGATACCCTATAATAGAATAGGTACCCGCTAGTCAAAAAATAACTACAGTATAAGTTCTTTGTAAGATCCTGAATTGTTACCCCCTTAACATCTTTTTCTCCTGTACCTACATATGTATTTATTTTTGTACTGTACTGTACTGTACTGGTACACCGTCAGTACAAAAGATTACGCCATAACTCCAAAGTGATTGCACTGTACATTGCAGGGCTGTAATCTAAATAGTTTCAGTTTACCCCCCCCCCCCCCCCAGACATGACGTTTTCATTTGAAAGCAATGTAATCTCGTATTGAAACACTTTCATATGGGATGGAAGGGTGAAGTGTAAGGGAAGCCTCGTCGCTCCCTCCGGTACCTCGGTTATGGAAGAATAATTAGCCTTGGCACGTTGCACAAAGTCTTTTGCTCGTTTGTATGAGTAAGTGTCCCCTCTCGGTATTTGGAAGAGGAATAAAGTCTCCCATCAATCCCCTTTGGCCTTTACTTCCAAAAGGAACAAGTGGTAACGCTCCCGTATGAGTAATTGCTCTATAGATCTCTGATTACAGTTACATCTGTCGTCAACAGCATATCATTTCCTCAGTCATTCAGACCGCACAATAGCCATTCTAGGGTGCCTTTTAGTACACACTGGTTTGCAACGTTTACATTATGAACTATGATCACATTAAGGACTTTTTGTCGCCTATAACCCTATTCAGAACCCTATTCAGAAAAGCTTTTTCCAGATTGGATATCTGTTTAGGTTTTTTATCACAAGATAATCCATTTGATGTTGATCATATTGGACTGCAGGGTAATGGTAATTATGACAGTGTTTATATGAAACACTAATTGTCAATTAACACTCAATAATCATGTAGTGAGAAATCTAAAGCCCAATCGCCAAGCCCCAAATGTGGGGTATATTCACAAACATTATTGAAGAGTTTGAACTATAGATGGAAAATACGCCATTGTAAATCGGAATATAGATATGTTTAACTCCAAGTCATATGTACCTGTTAGTCTAGTGTTAGTCATTGTTTGAAAAGCTCAATTAATCAACTAGATAATGAAAATAGCCTATTTCTTATTTTTGGTATTGGGGCTATAATTTGTTTACGATTTAATCACTGATTGGGCATTTAACCCTCTGAGTCCCACATTAAAGATTCAGTACAATGACAATTGTGTTTTGCAATTGCGTTGCAGTTTTTAACAGAAGTTATGTTGATGTAAAATCATCCAAAATGTTAGAACGGTTGTTGTGAAAATTATGACTAAAGCTCTTTGATGTCTATCCCCCGGATATCAACAGAATCAAGCCATTTCAGATATCCAATCTGCTTCCTTGAAGATAATGCGTAATGTCCTTGGGTTACTCTGATTGGCCCATCTAGCTGAGTGGTGTAAGGACAACACTCTGTTCTTAACAATCAAGCATCTATAGTGTCTAATGAGAGTTGGCTGTGCTCAGAGAGGGTGCAAATACAATTTGACATCTGACGCTGAAATAAACTATACTCATGGCATTAACATTCCAAAACAGCCATTTATGATTTTCTTTTTTTACTGGATGTTTAACATCTACTTTTTATCATTAACCATTTCACTACCACACTACAGAAGGTTAACCTTTCACTACCACACTAGTGCAGATGGTGGTAGTGAAAGGGTTAACCTTCTGTAGTGTGGTTGTGAAAGGATTAACCCTTTGTCGTGTGGCAGTGAAAAGGTTAACCTTCTGTATTGTCACAGTGAAAGTGTTAACCCTTTGGTGGTGTGGTAGTGAAAGGGTTAATCCAGACAACAGAATTGTCATCACAATTCACAACATATCAAATATACATAATGCATAATGCCTAGCCAGGCTGAAGACTGATCTGCTGAATTCCAAAGAGATACTCTCTCTCTGTGTGTGTGTGTCTCTCTTTGCGGCCCACTTGAGAAGTGCCTACAGTCTTTCAGGACTGTGGGCTGCCTGTAGCGTAGTTGTTTATTGCACTTCATTCCTCTGTCAGATCATAAATGCGGCTTTGTGGCTTTCCTGAGCAGAAGTATGTGCCTTTACCCAGCAGCATGACAGACTGAGAGGTACTCCCAAACACTTCTACCCACACACACACACACACACACACACACACACACACACACACACACACACACACACACACAAACACATGGCTCAGTATACGCATGCATGCAATGCAGAAAATGTCAAGTGCAACTATAGCGACACAGCCTTGACAGCTCCTAAAGAAAAATGGTAAATGTGAATGCTGTGACGGCATCTGCGATAGCTATACACCGATCCCAAAGTTACAAAAAACATCAATTTTGGGATACTGATACTGATCATGTCAGATATGTGATTGAACCCTTCCACTGAAGAACCAATAACTCTGTTTTGAATTTGTATTTTTTGGAAAGCCCATGCATTTGCAATTGTAAAGTACAATCCAGATGAATGGGATGTATCGTAAGAAAGCACTCAACCTCTACTGACTTTGGCTACGAATGAACACTTTAGACAACACAACATCTTTAGATGATAAAAGTTTGGAAACATCGTTCCTCTGAAAAAGATATGGAACAGTGCCTGCAGTTCACTAAAGGTCCGCTCTCAGCCGGGTGACATCACTTAGTTGGCGGCAGTTTGTCAGGGGGCCGACGTGGCCGAGCTCTCGAAACACAGAACACGTTGGTGGGTTTCATGTTGAATTATCCCACACATTCTCTGTGAAACGGAATGATAGGATTCAGATTTATTTTTTTTTATCTGCGAAATGCCTCTTTAAAACTGTGGTTCTTCGTCTGAGGTGCTCAATGATTGCAGCTCATGTGGGACATGTCTTCGATAGAGACGACTGCTGAGGTGACATCACCGAGCCATCTGCTCTGGCTGCTTCCTATACGGTCCTCACAGAGTGAATCACTGCCTCATGCTGGAGGGGCCTGCAGATGGCCACTTGAGACCACATTTCCATTCCATTAGCTGAGGCCAAACTTAAAACTATACACTACACCCCCCATAATAATGAATGGGGGTGTACTTCATAGAAAATAGATCCTACTTGAAACTGCTCACAACCGGGTCTGTGTGTTATCCTGAGTAACCGGGTCATGATTCCTGGGAAGAGACATTACTGTGGAGTTTTTAGTTTTTTTTATGCTTTGAGCACCACAAGCCGAGTGCCATTCAGTTCCATTGTATTGGAGTGACGGCAGATATCTACAAAACTAGGCAAATCACGCCAAAACGATCTGGATGGATAGATATAGCACTCCAGGTAAGGGGGGGGGGACATATGTTTTTTTTTGTGAACTACCCCTTTAAAAATGCAGCGTAAGACGAAACAAGTGAAGCCTGCACATAAGACAAATATAATTTTTTTTTGTTGATTTGAGAGTCGATCCTCTCCTAAGGATTGACACATGCTGAAGACATAATAGGCCTAACTGCTAAAGGCGCCTGAGAATTGTTTGTTGACATTTATGGAAAACAACTTTCAGAAAGGCTCCTGCTTCCTGTCTTGTGCTTATATAATGGGAATTTTACTGCGTGTTTGTGACCAAAGCATGATTAATTGCAGCGTCAAGACTCGAAAACAGATGTGGACATAAATATTTTGCTGTGCCAATTGCTTTGGTTATTGATGTAGTCTTGGAAATGATCATACAAGACTATAGTATTTCATTTTGTGTAAGCATGTAATAATAATATTAATATATGTCAGATTGTCAGTAGTTGGCATGGACGGTTTTATTAACATGCGGGCCGGCCGGCCCTCCTGCTATTCTTACTTGAGTAATGATGACCTCAGACCGCACGGTCTGGTCTTTTTCCTGTATTATACCGATATTGTTTGCAATTGTGGGTTAATTCATCGCTGCCATTGGTTTTTTCCATAATCTGAAAATGTGCCGAGTATATAACAGACGAGGTGACAACACTTCTGAGGTTAGAGTGGCCTCTTTCGTCAATGAGGTCACTGTGGATTTTCAATGCGGTTGTTACACGTTCAGAAAGACTGCCTGTGGCAGTGAAGGATCAGTGCAAAATGGTAACCAAATACCTCTTTAATGGTAAAAGATCCAGGTATGTCGTTCTCCGCCATATAAATCATATTTAGTAGACAAGGAGGACATTGGACCCCGGTGTCAAAACACCGGCATATTGTCATTTAACCCACTTCTGGTTTATAATGAATATTTTGTAAGATTAAAGCGAATAACGCAATGGACGTTATTTCAATTGAAAATGACTGCTATTGTTGACTTGATTTGTTGGGGATGAGGTGATTACGAATAAAGAAATATGCTATTTATTTGAGAGATGCTCTATACTATAGTGAGGAATTGATGCAGGTGTAACATAACGAGAGTGAGACCAATGGCTACACAGATGTTCACTCTCAACAATATACAGCCACTGCATTCGCCAAGTTCCAGGTCAAAACCTTTACTTGCATAAAGCTGGTTAATTTAAGGTGCGTGTCAAATAGCTAATTGTTGTGCAAAGTATTGCAATTCCCATTCCATTATCATACCGTAAATAATTATTGATGCGACCGTCAAGTAGTTTTCTAAGTGATGGGGGTGAGTAGAAAGTGTTAAGAGAGCTGGAAGCCATCAAATACAAAGTGAAACGTTGTTTGGTGATGATGGCATTTTCAATTGATATCAGAACCAATGTTGGATATGCTTATGAAAAAGGTCCATATATTGAGCAAGGTTGAAAATGCATTACCCTTTGCCATTAAAAACATTCTAAAGTATCATATTTTAAAAGGAAAACGTATAGCTATTGCTAGAAAGTCTGGTGCTGATAAATCATAGTTACTTACCCTCACTTCCATACTGTTTGCCATTGTTCGCACCCATTCTAAAGAATACATAATCTATGTGCAAAAGTAAAATCCCAGAATAAGAGTCCCTGTCAGGGACTATGATGGGCAACACATAGTTGGCCTATTGTTGCAGTCCGTTATGTGATGACTCCAAATAGTTAATCCAGATGTTGAGAAGAGAACGTCTCAAACACTACGCAAAACCAATGGCTAAAGTAGAGTTGAGTTTTGAGTAGGTTTACTATCTGTGATCATCCTCGGTACAGCATCGTTCACCAAATCCGGATTATAGCGGGAGCCTATCAAGAAAACTTTCTCAAACGCCCTAAATGGCAAGCAGCTGTTGATCAGGTTGAGTGCGTGCAGTTACAGCGGCCAGGCTACTTCGGAGTATATCCTGAGGACGCATAGCATTCGTCCAGTGCGCTTCGATTTAAAGGGACCGCAGGTCTGGGGCAGGAAACTGGACCCAAAAGTGTTTGAAACACCCACAACAGAGTCATAGACATAGTACAACATGTGCAAGGCATTCACCTTCACCATACAGTAAACACTGATATCTTCAACACTGACAAATTTGCTAATTAGGACTGACTGATTTATTTTAGCTTTTCAGTAGCAAGAGGTATAAGAATACTATACCCGTAGGCTATGTATAGGCTAACATTCACCATGAAGGGGAAAGTCCTCTGTGATTCATGTGTTGGACTGAGGTAATTCATTCCATACCATTACTTCCTCTCGGTGTCACATCTCATAGCTTGTCTAATAAGCAAAAGGTGCTTTTATTATACGATCATGTCACAAAGGAAATTGTCTTCTGTTCACACCCACTATTGTCTTCAAAGAAATGCATAGTGTGGAATAGGACTACTATATATATTTTTTTTTTAAATAAAACATATGGAGACAGTTGACTCAAAATATTAAGCTTGTGTTAAAAGATTAAAATACTGCATGTATATTTCTTGTTGGCCATGCTATTCCTTTACAGTGCTTACGTGGTACAGCATGCGTTAAACAATAAGACTCACTTCAACCACTATCTGAAATAATAAAAGAAAGAAATCTAACCCTAACTAACCTTACTGTCATGCACTGGTCCTAATAAACTAACATACACTACTCAACACTTTGATGAACATACTCAGCTGATAAGAGTTGTGCCCTTCCTGATGACTGTACAGAACTTTGGATAAAAGAGTCAGCTAAATGACTAAATGTAAATAAGCTCAAGTTCTTGGCTGTCTCGAGAGGGGTCAAATGCCAAGCCCCAATCCCTTTTACAGCAAACCATCTCTGCCACACTGGAACGCACACCAAGAACGTGTTCTCCCACTGTGCATTTAAGAGTATACTATTGATGGATGCGAGCATGAGAAGAGAGTTATGCAGCAAAACTAAAAACTGGTGCGTTTCTGGCTTCTCAAGTCGACACCAAACCAACAAAGATCTGTTCGGTTAGACATCTATTTAAAAAGGGGCACTTCACCCCCAAAAAAAACTGTAGATTTTGCACATAATCTCACACACTTTTATGTGCTAAATAAATCAATGTTTTTCTTTTTTGGTGAAGTGCCCCTTTAAGGCATTAGCAACCCAAGCAGTCACATTTCAAATGTAATTTATTCTACCATGCCGGTCTAGACCCAACTATAACCCATCGAAAGAGTCAAAGAGCCTAAAATATTTTCTAAAGAGGCTGATAGTTTCATGCAGTGACAATTTCAAAATTACCTTACATGAAAATAAATTTCATTTCAAAAGCCAAATGATACGGATTTGTAAACAAACTACTTGGTCAAACTATTTATTAAACAATTCTAAAACAAATCAAGTGACAATTGAAAGGCTTAAAATGATTCAGGAGTTACCATGGTCTGTACTTAGAAGTCTAGACTAGCTCTGGGAGATGGCTGTTAGCTATCCAATGTGAATACACACTCACAGTGGCACAAGGGTAAGGGTTGACAGGAGGATTTGTATTGATTTCAGAAACGGACTCAGATGTGGCTACAGACATGAGATAGCAGGCTGAGACAGGGGTTGCTGTTGGGATGGCCTCTGGCCCCATTGCATTCTGGGAAGACATGACCGACGGGGTGGTAAGAGTGCCGCCGGAGAGGAAGGTTGTTGTTGGGATGGCGTCCGGCCCCGTTGCATTCTGGGACAACATGGCCGACAGGGTGGTAAGAGTGCCGCCGGAGATGAAGGTCGTTGTTGGGATGGCCTCTGGCCCCGTTGCATTCTGGGACAACATGGCAGGCTGGGTGGCAAGAGTGGCGTTGTACTCAGTGACGCTGGCAATGTGTGCATTACAGAACATGAGAACAGGAGAGGGAGTAGGGTTGTGCTCTGCTGTTGCTATGGTGACTGGGTACACAGGGGTGCATAGCAGGGAGGTCATCTTTTTCGTCAACTTGGCACCCAATTCCCTCATGGTCACAGGAACGGACATAGACCTGCATCATAAAGACAGACACTATGAATCATGAATTGGAATAAAATAACTGGTTCTGCCCATATTTACAAAGCTTCCCAGAGTAGGAGTGCTGATCTGGGATGAGTGACCAGGGGGGGGGGGGGCATACAAATCTGTAATGACGATAAAACTAGAGTCTTGGCCGACTCTAGTCAAGGTGGCATTATGGATTGTTTTCCCTCCTCCGCTCCGGGAGGCGCTACAGGAACCTCTGCTCCAAGTCAAGCAGATTCAGGAACAGCTTCTTTCCCTCAACTGTCATCTCCCTGAACTCTGTACCACAATGACAGCCCCCTCCCATACCTACAGTACCTCATACTATAGTCTACCCATATAACTCTGTATAATGGCATGTAGAATAATACTGTGTATAATATATATATACATCATCCGTCTGTACATACCTGGTATAATCCTTTTTACATGTTAAGTTTCACTTGTTACATTTACTCTGGTTGGATGCCAAACATATTTCCGTTGTACTATACTTGTGCTGTATGATCACAATAAATCGGAATCTAATCCATCTAATCTAACTCTAGATCAGTGACCAGGAATATGTGTCTTTGTGACCTTATTCAAACTAAGACTCAAGCTGAATCTCGATCATACTTTTAGAGGAACTTTGTGAATATGGATGGACCTAGGCTGAATCCCATTTTCCACCCTCTATACTCAAAAAGAAAGTAGACAACTCTGCATGGCGGCACTCATGCGCCCACTGGTGCAGTGATTGGACAGGCATGTCCAATCACAAGCATGCTTCAACGTCAAAGAGGCAGGGTATAAAGGCAATACGATGAATTAACACATTTAGAAAAACACTTAGAAGAAAAAGGACAATATAAGCTACAAAACACACCTCTTCATAACTGTTGAGATATATGCATCCATAAAGGAATCCCCTAACCCCGCTGCAAACAGGCTGCAAGTGAGCTGACGAGACTCTGGGACATTCACCAGCACTGCAGACAAGAATACATAATTTAATTGGCATTATTACTTTACAATAAATAATAAATGTTGCTGTTGGGTAAATACTCACAAACAGCCAGGGAGTCTGTGTCAGGTCGCTGGAAGGTCAAGGAGAAGCTGGTGTCGGACTCTGGGAGGACTTCAAGGTGTGGGCTACAAACTGACCCTTACGGTAATAACAGGATATAGCAATGAAAGGGTCAACAGGATCATCATCAAACAGGTGGCAATGCAAGGGTCAACAGGATCATTATCAAACAGGTAACACTAGGAGTGGGAATCTTTGAGAATCTCCAGATTCCATTTAAATGGATTCATCACGATTATGTAGTCATTTCGATAGATTCGATTATAGATTGCTATTAACCTTGGCTAATCTCGGCAATCTGCAGGATTAAGTGAGCTAAAGTGATGTGAACCTTGCAACCATAATATCACAAGACTGAAAATTGAAGGAAATATAGTGACATTACAAAAAAAGTCACTCATGCCAGGATGACTTATTTTCTTTACTCCAAACTCCCATTAAAGAATCGATCCACGTGTGGCGACTTACCTGGGCTGCCCCGCTGGGCAGTGATACAGCTGGCCAGTAGGGTGTTGATGGCACACTGGTGACGGAGCACCTCCAGCAAGGCAGGGATGTGGCCGGGGTGGGTGAAGGGAACGCTGCCCACCACAGTCCCTCTCAGGGCAGCTGCCTCCCACGCAGCTCCAGGGAAGACATAGCTGTGCATCGTGTCCCCAGGGAGAGGCTGGAGGGAAAGAAAATGCAAGTCAAGAGACTTAAGGAGTCAGGACACACCGATGGGGACTTATAATTTCAAGGCCCATTACATACCACTATAAAGATATTATCCTGTTGATCGAACGCCTCCTCAAAATTATTTGCGCTGAATGAACTTCTTGTCAGAAGCTTAGGCAAGAGTGCCCCCTGCAGGTCGACATCTGGTATGGCCACATCTTCAAAAATAACAGCAGGGCCAACGAGTGAGAACAGGTCAGAGTATGTGACTGAAATACATGTTTGTTGGTTGCTGCTTGGCACCTCAAGTGAGAAAATATCAATACATAATTATTGTAGAGCTGCCCAGTGGCCCAACAACAGTATGAAATTGTAGTCCTGGGCAGCTCCTCCCAGGTGCAAGTGTGTTTTGTATGAAACACCCCAACCCAACAACCCATTTTAGGAGTAATATTATATTTGTAATAGTAATTCATTATCCATTAATTTATGTTTTACTGTGAAAGGTTTCCAGACCTGTAATTTGGCTGAGCTTGTGTACAAAGGATGAGAACATTGGTAGCGGTGGCTGTAGTTTGAGCAGGAAGTAGGCTGGCAGGGTCTCATAGGGCATCTCACTCAAAGAACTGAACACTGGATGACTTTGAGAAGGCACATTAGTAAACACCAAAACATAGTTGTTATACACTGCCAATCAAATACACATTGTGGAATACAACATCAATGCATTGATGGAACATAAACAGGTCTATGTAGGGAGAGGCCGTTACCCTTGGGTGTCGAGCTGAGGAGGTTGTGGAATCAGAGACGCCATCTGGAGCTTGTTGGTTGAGTCACTGAGCCCCACAATCACCTGGGCTCTGTAGCCGACACTCTCCACCTCCGAGATCCCTTTAAATATTTTCAACAAGAAATTCTAAGACACGTCGGGGCAGTAAGTAGACAGGCGTGTGGATTTTGCTTGCCTTTGGAAATGAGTCTACGACAGCAGAAAGCATAGGTAAACTCGTGCCTTAATTGCTCGATGCATTCCATCAGACCGTCACAGGTGTATTTCAGTTGCAGTACAGTCAAAGTTTGCGAGTGTAAAGAGCGTAGTTTGCAGCTCAGGTCATTGAGCTTTTGCCATGGATTAAGCCAGGTCTTAGATTAAAATAACTTTCAAATGGCAATCTCTCTTATAAAACCTTTTAGTTTAGGATTGGATTTAATCCACATCTGTGAAATCAGCCATCAAGTTATTAAATTACTATAGCTGGCTTCCAAATGTGGCACCTAACCTGGATCTGAGGCTTTCAGAACGTCAGAGGGGTTGATGTAAAACTGGATCGTCAGTGGACAGTCTGGGGTGAGAGATACATACACATCAAAACAGAACACCTGAAGAGAAAATTAAAAAATTATAGTCATGGGTTTGTTTTGAACCTGCTGTTCCAGCTGTAAGATACCCAATCCTGCCATTGAGAATCATATCCATCCGTGAATCAGATTCTACGAGTGCCCTATAGAATCAGAGGGGGATCAGAATCAAATCTCTTTTAATCTCTAAAAATCTCTTAACAAGTCATTGGTCTGGTCATTTTATTTCACTCACCTTGGCAAATACGATATTTTTTGCAGATCTTTTCCCAGGTATTGTAGGGATGTGAACAATTTAATTTTGGTTTCACTAGAGAAAAGAAGAAAGACACAATTAGCCATATGACTACAGTAGTTGTATAGACATTGAAGGAAAACAAACGTAAAAGAAAATAAGATGCAGTACTCGTCTCCCGGGACGTTGATTAGGTCAGACAGGTCCGCCAACTTCACAGAGAACTCCACAAATTTATGTGACCTGTGAAATAACCCAATAAAACGGTAATCAACGCATGCTTTGAAATGGGTCATTCCATCATTTTGAAAATATCAATGTACAGTTACTATCAAACTATGCCTTACCTGAGCAGCTTAAGAAGCGACTCACTGGCCTGCAAAACAGTTTCCTTTTGTCAGGTTTTTACAAGGGGCGGGATGGATGACTTGTTGGAATATAAGCTCGTCCTCTTACCACAGGGGCCGCTCCGTGCTGGGCCACCTTGACCTCGTCCACCTCTCCCCCCGGCAGCAGCACCACCTCCAGGTAGAAAAGGTCAGCAGTCAGGTAGCAGGTGGCCTCTGTAAAGTGGGAACCCAATCTGGGGAGGAAATATTTCAACCCTCACTCATTTTACAGTGATGGACTTCATTAATTTTATCACATGAAACCGTACTGTTTTGCATTTGAAAATGGATCAAACACCCACCCACTGAGCTCCCAGTCCAAGTCGTATAATAATCTTATAATGTGCCTCTTGTACAATGCAAGCATTTATGGGCTATTCATGTCAGCCAGAAGGTTCAAATGTCCTGGCAGATTTAGCAGTGTACAGTATATATATATATATAGAGTGTACAAAATATTAGGAATTCCCATGTGTTCAAAATGGAAGCAACCTAGTAACATCCACCGCATCATACAGTATATACAGGGCAGCAAGTAAGTAGCTGACCGTTCATATTCTACTTAAGTCAAATAGCACTTTAATTCAAGACACTATTAGTGGTAGCAGTAAAACTACTGTTGGTGGTGGTAGCAGTAATACTGGGTAAGGAAATAATAATCTAGTAGAGGGACAGCAAATTAAAACATATTTCCAGTGACACAAAGAAAGGATCATTACCCTCTTTGTTTAGCAATCATTTCCAAACGAGAAACCATGCCACTCAAGGAGGTCACTAGAACAGATTAGGATAAAATAGAAGGACAAATATGAAGTTTAACTAAATGTAAAGCAAATATTAACCTCAATTGCCTTTATACTTAGGTTTCAACTTGACATCATAAACATTCCAAATGTTCCTGTTGCAATGTTTGCTAATGCAATAACTGACAGGAAATACACCCATAAAGGTCATACATGTTCCCCTTGTAACAGAATTCCAGTGAAATGGTCTAAATAAAAGAAATCAAATAAAAAATGACAATATCTTGCATGTTTACCATTCAGAGCTTCATGGAGTCTTTTGAGGCATCTCACCAGTGGTTCACTGGGTTTGGGGCCTTCTCTCCAGTTTGCCTGTTAAACACAATGGACCAGCTGCAGCATAAAGATGGCAGCTTTCCTGGATTCACACCATTCTCTATGCCAGTGCTTCTCAAACTTTTTCTGTCAGGCCCCCCTTTGGGCAGAACAAAATATTTTGGGCCCCCCCCCCCCCTCGCCCCAACAAAATAGTCATGAAATGGGCCATGTTTAAATGTATTGAAATAACACCAATATCGTGACCTTTCAAATTGACAACACCTTCCCTCGCTGTGAAACAGCACTGCAGAATGGTCAGCTCCCATCTCCTCACACAGCGCAGAGAACAGGCGCGCTTTCAGGGGTCGGGTTTTGATGAAATTTACTACGTTTTTAACTTCTGTCAAAACCTCATTCAGCTCAGGGCTAAGCTGTCTTGAAGCTAGCGCCTCTCTGTGAATTTACAGTGCGTCCATTGCGCGTTTGGCGAGACCCCCTTGATGAGCGCCTGTAGCCCCCTCCTTTTCCCTGCCATGGCCTGCGCACCGTCAGAGCAAAAGCCCACACAGTTATCCCATTTCAGTCCATGTTCTGTCAGGTAACTGTCAATAATTTTGAAGAGCTCATCAGCTGTCGCTCTGTTTTTGACATATTTGCAAAACAGCAGATCTTCACTCAGTAACTGGGAATTTACAAAGCGAACATTTATAAGCAAACAGTCTTTATAGCTGTCAGTCTTTGACAAGGCAACACGCATGTCATCCTCAAGGCTCAACTTGGCCCTATATTTTGTTTTCAGAGCTGTCATGGATGAAAAGCCAGCTTCACACAGATATGTGGTGCTGAATGGTATCAACACCTTAACTGCTGCATCATGAGATACTTGGTACTCAGCACCGCACTCTGAAACTAGCTCTCCAGGTGGTATCAGATGAGATTTCAATGAGTTCTTCCAAGAGTTTGGATGGAGATGTGTCAGGAAGATTTGTCTCAATGTTGTCTGTAAAAAAATGTTTTATCCAGAGTAACTTGGTGATCCTTTTCTGTGTTTTATTAAATAATGATTTTCAGATTTTGAGAAATGGTCAAACTTATCCAAATATGGTATTTTCATGGAGAACAGTGCAGCTGCAACAGATAGCACTTTAGTGATAATTTTCTGTAATCAAAAAAAAAAAATCTAATTTTTTTTTTTTTTATCTCAAGGCTCCCCCTGTCATGCCTCTGCGGCCCCCCTGGGGGGCGCGCCCCACACTTTGAGAAACACTGCTCTATGCTATGGTCATCACACAGTCTAATGCACATCAAGCATTTTTGAACAGGCACACGCTGGCAATAGCAGATGATGCCGCTTGAACGCTGTGCACTGTGGGATAGGTTAATTATGTCAAACCGGGAGGTTGGCATCTTTATGCTTTTGAAAATAAATTGTAGGCTTATTTATGTTTGTGATCATGTCACACACCCTAAGGAAAGCTCATCAGATCGCCGTTATCAGTACTTCAGGAGAGCTTGAGAAATCCAGTCTCGGAAGAGTCATTATGTGCAGGACATCACCGCTGGCAGACATTCTGTCTGGCGTGCTTCCAATTGCTTCATCCCCTTAGACCACACATACAGTAACAGCCTCTATAACCCCTCCCTCAGCTAGACCCATGGAGACTGAAGTGACCACTGCCAAGTTCAACTTCCTATGAAGCCAATGTATTATCTATCCTGCTGCTCTACCCATGCCAAAACTAAGCCACCCCCATCCAGACTGTATAGCCTCAGAAAGCTATTTTCGGGGGGAAATCGGCTTTGGGACAGACGGCCGAAAGCACTTATTGGGGCTGGGGCCAAGGGTTCCAGTATAGTGATGACCTCACTCAGTGTTGCAACACACCACAGAAATAATTGGGAAATATTGATTTCCATCATGACAATATCAGTTTTATTTGTGTTAAAGCTGCAGTGGGCAACTTCTGAGAAATTAGCAAGTTTACCTGCCCAGCAGAAAGAGAGCAAGCTCTGGATCACTTTAAGCCCACACATGAACAACAAAGGTTTACCAAAGACTTCCAGAGGCACCAGCAGCTTTTTAAAATAATACAATTATATATATATATATATATATATATATATATATATATATATATATATATATATATATATATCACTGATTCTTGAGAGTTGGGACAAAGCATGTCCTACATAGAAAAGTCTAATTTACATAAAAAATTAAGAAATTCATAATGAGTGATATACTCACAAAGTTACATCTAAAGGTATTGTGTATACTGATGTTATGTTTTAGCACATATATTTGTTTTTTGGGGGATATTTGTTTAAATGTATAATCTGTGGTTAGAAGCTCCCATGTTAATTATCTTGTCCTCAGCAAGGGGTTACATTATTGACCAGCCCAAAAAAGCTTGAAAGACCTCTCCACTTGTGAAAACATACATATCAAATCAAAGATAAGGGTTATACATGTATAAAACAATGCATGCCATGAAACTCAAATAATATTGCCCATAGAAATCTACCTATCAAAGTTGTGTCCTCAGTTTATGTCAACTCTGTCAGACCTTTTCATAAACCTAATTAAATCAGGCAATAGCATGGCTATCTCTATCCCTGAGGACCCCTTTTCCTTCCCCTGAATGTGGTGAATGCAACACTACCACACATGGTCTGGTAAGTTTTACACTTTTTGATATTTTAGACAAACAATGTCAATATTCCGATGGTCACAGCTGGAACATGTCAACACCGTCTCTCCGTTATTATACTTTTAAAAAAACAATAGTGGATTGAATTCAAGTGTTTCAGTGAGATTATTAAGACAGCTATGCAACTGCCAAAAAAACTAGCTAGCTGCAGTGCACAATACAGGCTTGGAGGGAAAATGTGTGTCAACTCCGTCAGACGTCAACTCCATCAGATTGTGTGTCTGACGGAGTTGACGTGTAAACTGATGGAGTTGACAAATCCATCAATAACCTCATAATATGCTATTGTTATACTATTTTTGAACATGGTAAAGGATTTAAATGTTATTTCAGAGTTTTATCTGCACAGAAGTGTGCATATAATAGCATGCATCAGAGCATGGGCAGGCTGTGGTCTGCTTATTGAATAATTGTCTTACTTTCCCAGCACATGTGTTAATAAATAAATATAAATATATCACTTGTCTACGTTGATTGATTGATTGATGTAAAATATGGTGCAGTGTGTAGTTTTCACTACCAAACATCTACACTCTTGCCTCTTATAGAGCGGGGAAGGAGTTCCATGTTGCCCTTTCATATCCCAGAAGAGATACAAGACAGAAGAAAACAGTTATTCTTGTTATTATACTGTTTACTTAGATCATCAGAGCAGAGGGGCACGGTGGTAAACTGTGGATATTTGTTAGGTTTTAGTGAGTTGTTCCTTACCTTCGCGTGGGGTATGTCTGGGAGTGCTTGCATTCTTTCATTTATTTGCATTTCTTTTAAATTTGTTGGACCTTATGGTGTTCTTGTTCTGTTCTTGACTTATTGTTATGTTTCTTCTTGACTTGTTTAAAGAAGACGTGTACGGCCCATGGGGACATTAACGTGTGTTGTCGGGTCTTACAAATAAATTTGATTTGATTTGATTTCATCTTAATATCTTTATAATAATTCTTAATATAGGACTGGTCCATGCGTGTCTAGATTGCTGCATCATCCTTTCTCTGACATTATGGTATGGAGTGATCAACAGGATAATTCTTTGCTAGTCAGTTGTCACAATCTTATCAGTTGTAATTAAGGCTGTCAAAGTTAACACGGTATTAACGCGTTATCGCCCGATTCTATTAACGCCACTATTTTTTTTAACTCACGATTAACTTTTAAGATTATTATTTTTGTATTACTAGACTTCACTCAGGTGTATTATTGATGCTCTCATTGATACTATGTTTGTTTCTGAAGTGTGTGTGTGTGAGATATATATAGAGAGAGAGGGGGGTGAGAGAGATGAGGAAGGGGCAAGAGAGAAAGAGAGCCGGGAGAGTGTGAGTGTGAGAGAGAGAGAGAGAGAGAGGGGGGGTGTGTGATTACTCAGCCCTTGTGTGGGTGAATGTAACAAGTTCCTAACGTTTTCTTTCCCCTATTATTTCATGCACACTTTATTCATTGTTTTAAATTATTATTTTCTTTTAAGTTATTTTGTGCATCACTCTGTTTTGAATTTGATGCAAATTTGCAATGCATGAGGGTCATCCTTTTGTGTTAAATGGCTGCATAAAGCAAGCATTTGTTGACTCATGTTGATAAGATTATTAAAACTTGGAACTTGAAAAATATCTGTTTAAGGTAGATAAAAAAAGATATGTTAAAAAAAATGCGATTAATTCATGATTAATCGCGAGTTAACTATGGACATCATGCGATTAATCACGATTATATATTTTAATCCATTGACAGCACTAGTTGTAATATACCCTAGGATTATTGGAATGAATGTCTTTGAATTTTCTCCCACTGCTTCCACTGAACATGGATTTTGTCTGCACAAGCCAGTGTGAAGATGTTTGCAACATCTAGTTGTAGAAACTACGCACTGCAGCTTTAACGTCAATCAATCAATCATGTTTAGTAAATAGACACCTGATTTTATAGTCTTATTCTAATACATTTTCATGACTTTTGTATTATAGGAAAGCATGGCTAGACAGAAATTGTCAGTTGAGGAGCGAGGGAGAAGAAATAGAGAGTACCAATGAAAGAGAAGAGAAGAATTACACAGTGACGAAGAGAGCAAACATGTCATGCAAGAGCAGGAAAGACAAAGGTGGAAAAAGAGGGTTCAAGACAAAAAAGTAATAGAAATAGACAAGATGGGAGACAGGGCACAGAGGTATCGGAGAAAATATTGGAGAGGTCCAGAAAAGGTGCAGATAGAAAAGGTCCTGTGAAGGTGCGGTGCTGGAGGCAGACACCCCCCCAGATCAGGATATTCTAGATAACAATGCCAGACAGCGCAGAGAGTCTCTCAGACAGGAACAGAAACAAAGTAAAACACGAAAAAGGCATTCAAGATAAATACAAACTTTAAAAGAGAAGATTACAAATGTAACAAAGCAACAAAACAACCTGAGAAAAACAATAATGTGCTGAAAAAAGGCTACAAATACTGTACATCACCACTGGACTCTCCAGGCACGGAAACAAAGAATATGCTATCAGGAAGCAAAGTAAGGAATCAGAAAATCCAAAAGGCCCTGCTATTCCACCACATCCTCAGAAGAGAGCTGAAGACAAACAAACAAACTCCTGGCCCACAGCGCCAAAAACCAGCACTGAGTTCATCAGGCACGATTCTTAAAAAGTATCGTCTTCTTCAACAAATGAAAGACTTTGGGTTAACCTATAAGTTAATGAGAGAAAGGGAGCATCCTCAGAAAAAGCCAACATTCATACAGGGTGTAACACAGAATGTCCAGGATTTCTTCCTGAACTCTGCACGTGTGACGATGTGTGATGATGGATAGTGCTAATGATGGCTTTGTCATTATAAATTATTTCCCATATCTTTTAAAATCTTCGAAATTTTGCAATACAAAATTATGTAGGTTAGAGTTATCCTATCCCAAAAATGTACTCATATTTAAATTCCCCATTAAGAAATGCATCATTTAGACACCTTGCATGTTAGGATTTCCTTCAGATTCATGTTGGCATCCATGTATGGCGAAGGCCCGGACTGGCCATCGGGAGCTCTGTCTGTCTGTCTGTCACACACACACAAAGGGAGCCGCATGTGATTGGTGGAGGCGGTACCAGGCCATACAACTGATTGACAGTTGAGATGAATGAATGAATGAATGAATGACTTTATTTGACAATATAAAAAATAAACATGTGACAGAAGAGCACAGTCGGGATATACTGCCAAGGATGAAACACAAAAAAGCTCAGAGCTTATTTCCATTGTGGTCCTTGTAGGGGGGTGGGGGAATGTGATGCTTAAAACATGCATCATACAAAACGTGACATCACAACACATCACATATACCATTTAACATTTATATACATACAGACTCATACAACATGCAAGGGTGCCTTAAGCTAAGTGTCTAGGTATAGTCCCTTTTGAGCCATGTCTTCAGATGGCGAATGGAATGGCAGATGGCACTTCTGCAAAATGACAGGGAGAGACAGCGAAAGACAAAAAATTTCAAGCATAACCTGCGAAAAAGAGGAAGGGTCGAGCAGAGAGGGAAAGAGAGAAAAATACATACTGCTTACTGCTTGTATTTCACAGAACAGTCAGATGGAAATGACTGGAAATGAAATGTTTCAACAGTGGAAAAAAGAGGAAGGGTGGGGCAGAGAGGGAGGGAGAGAAAAATACATACTGCTGACTGCTTGTATTTCACAGAACAGTCAGATGGGAATTACTGGAAATGAAATGTTTCAACACTTCAACAGTGAAAAAAAGAGGAAGCATGGAGCAGAGACGGGACGCCCTAAATGTTGCCGCTAAATGTGGCAACATTGACCAAATGTTTTCTTGCACCACGGGACCACCAGGTTAGTCAGTGATAAAAATAAACATGCTAGCTAGCTAACATAGCTAATGTTACCATGCATCATCATCATCCCCTGTCATTTTTTCCCCACATAAATCTTTTATTCAACTTCAGTCCTGATCATAACCATTTAAATTTTTCTTGTAATGTCAGATTAAAAATGAAATACTCTAACTTTTCTGATTTCTGAGTTGTTAAGTCTGACATTACAAAAACTAAAAATCCATCAAAATCAGTGTTGTTGCTAATCATTGACACATGATGATTATAACAATTATTAGCCTGTAATAATCCCCCCCAGAAAAATCCACTTTGCATTTGATATATTGAAAATATTTAAATGCGTGTGTTTTTTTAACAATAATTTGTGATGCCATCACAAACAATGGCATTTAAAGGGTAAACATTTTAAAAGTCCTGCACCAGCATGTAGGGAATTAAGTCATTGTAACAAAAATCTTCCTGGTGGGGGACCCCCAGACCCCCTGCTTAAAAATTTGCCTGACTTGGGCTATATTTCGCACTATATTTCCTGGCCTGAATAATTCCCCCAGTCGGGCCCTGCAAAGGGGTGAAAAATGGTCAAATCTGCCAGTTTGAAATACAAAATGATGTAAGTTAGAGTTATCATTTCCGAAAATGTTTCCTATATTTTAATTCCCCACAAGAAACACATATTTTAGACACCCCTCATGTTAAGATTTCTTTAAAATTCATGTTTGCACAAAAGTATGGCCCGCCCTATAATATGATGACCACTGGTGGCTAGCCAAGATCATCGATGTGGATACTGATCAACAAGATGTAAAAGTGGAATTTCTGCATCCCCATGGTCCAACAGAAAAGGTTCTGTTTCTGCCCAGTTCAAGACATCATAGTGAAACTAATCGGAAATGCAGAAGGAAACGAAGAGGAGAAGTGCAGGGTGACAACGTGGAGATCAGGAAGTTGGGTAGATGAAAACAGGGACGAGAAGAAGGGGTCCTGGTCTCCATGACTGTTTTTGTTGTTGGAAACAGTGCATTTTGTAATAGTTGGAAACAGTGTATGTAAAGTTTGTTGTTATTACAATTGAGTTAACAAAATGTTCAGTATTAACATTAACAAGGAGTTATTAGTTCTTATCATTGTCACTTCCATCTGTTTAAAAAATGCATGTGTTCATTTATCAGAGATGCATATACAATTTAGTCAACTCTGTCAGTTTCTCGTCAACTCCGTCAGATCTTTGTCAACACCGTCAGATGTTTGTTTTTGTTAATTCTGTGGAAAATACAAATTCCTTCTTCAGTTTATGTTGTTTAAGTAATAAAGGAGCATCAGATCTTCATCCTCTTGTCTTATTTACTTAATGATCTTTTTTTTATCATATCAAAATTAAAAACAAAGTTTGAAAATGCAAATATTTCTAAATCTGTGTTTTCAGAATAGTGTGAAATTACACCTGAGGTTTATATATTATATTTGATTGCATACCAGAGTAACTAAACACTATTACAACATACTTCAGAACCTTAGATTCTTGTTGGACTGGAATAATTAGAATTATATACTTTTTTGTGTGTCTGACGGAGTTAACCCAAATCAAGTTTCAAAGGGAAACATGTGAATTTGTTCAAAATGTTTTTCTATGTAGAGCCCGCACCTTTACATGGTTAAATAGCTCAGACCTTTCTCTACATGAATATACAACTCTAATCAATATAGTGTGCATTCTCAAAATATAATATTAAAAAGTGTTTTGCCCCGACTCTCAAGAATCAGTGATATATATATATATATATATATATATATATATATATATATATATATATATTTCCCAGCCTCTGATCGGCATGTTGCACACGACTTGGCAGGCCAAAAACCATCAGTAACCAATAAGTTGTTTTTGGCCTTCTGTGATGCTCCTGAGGTCGTATGGGTAAACTAAGACCACCATTGCATTCCTCGTTAAAAAGTGCAATGTACCACCTGCCATTCACAGGCTTTTTCCTTTCCCCCCAATTCAGCTTAAAGCTGCTGGTTCCTCTGGGAGTCTGTGGAAAACCATTGTGTGCGCATGGGCTCTTTGAAAAGTGATGCAGAGCTTGCTCTATTTATGGGCAGGTAAACTCACTCTTGTTAATTTCTCAGAACTTGCCTACTGCAGCTTTAAATCTCCTGTTATCCTTGGGGTCAATTTGACCCCCATTGCCCATTCAATGTTTAACTAAACATCTAAATAAATGTCACATAATTGTTTGAGTATTATTTCATGACTATTTCCTAATTTAATGAGGACAAATGGGTAAACATAAAATTATCATATGTCCTGTACACACTTTGTACACATCAGTGTTCCTTGGGGTAAATTTTAGGACATTGGTGGCATAATACCCACATTGCAAGAACTCTATTTCCAGTAACATGGGGACATATGGTTCCCGCAAGGCCATTGGTAGTTCACGCAACATAGGGGAGGAGCAAACATAACACCTTGCATAGCAGCTTGTATATAGGCTATAGCACCATTTCTCTTCATGTTCTCCCTCAATTGAAAATGACCTAGAAGAAAAGGTTTTCTGCTAGTGAGGTTTTGTCATCTCTTTGATGATGAAAATCACCTCTGATGAGAATGAGACACTTAGTGCAGATGTTCCTGTTGTCTCTCAACCACAAGCAGACATGTTACTTTCCAAAAATAGAAAGTTATCATGGTCCCGCTCCCTACTTGGGTAGGCTTACTAGTGCTGCTAATATCATAAAAATTGGTCCAGGTCCCACCAGATACGATGTCAGCCATGTCCAACACCATTAATTGAGAAGGATATACTTGATGAAGAATTTAGAGGGAAGACAGTTGGGAGGGACCCACTTACAAGCCTACATTGTGTTGATCATTTTAGGAGACGCAATAGCAAGCCTTTGGAATGCCGGCACCGGAAGGGCAATATTTCCAGCCACCTTGTCTCTAAAGACATTCCATTATATCTTGTGTCATACTTAAATGGTTACATATTAAATGGTTATTTATGTAGTCAATAAAGAAACAAAGCACCTGAAATATAAAATTGGGTAACAGTTTTGATTATGATAATTTTCTGGAGGTTTAAGCTGCTGGCGTAAAAATTACCCCGAGGATAAAGGGTGTAAAGTAAATCTGAGGATAACAGGAGGGTTAAGTGCATCATGGTAAATGGCTGCTTTTTTTTTATATTTTTTAGCGCTTTACAATTTGTTGCTCATATTTTACCCATTCACTCACACATTCACACACCGACGGCGGAGGCAACCATGCAAGGTGCCAACCTGCTCATCGGGAGCAATAGGGGTTAAGTGTCTTGCTCAAGGACACATCGACACGCTGCCCGGGAATCGAACCGGGAACCTCCGGATTGCCAGACGACTGTTCTACCTCCCGAGCCACTGTCGCCCCATCATTCAGACAACCCTCACCTGTGCACAAAATCTCCCATCAATCATGAAATCAAGGGGATGAGTTATACGCAATAGCTGAACAGGAGGAACACTTGATACTACTGTGGGTGAGAGGATGAGGAGATAAAGTACAGCTTTTTGCGCAGCAGCTGTGATCAGGGTAGGCCAACATCTGGAAAGCATTCTTTTGTCAAGTTGCTGGGGATGAAAATACTGTACTGTTAGGTTAAAGGAACACACCAACATTATGGGATGTGCTTACCGTCTTCTCCAGGGTCAGACAAGAAGATAGATACCAATTTCCTCTCTGTACGTTCAGTAGAAAGCTATCCGGCTGCAAGTTAGCCTAGCTAGCACAACAGCCTATAGCTGTTGTCCAAAAACACCTCTCCCAGAGTTTTAAACTAGGCTAGGTTAGTGGTCCGTATCCACTTCCATTAATTTGTGCAAAGCTAGGCTAGCTTGCAGTCAGATAGCTTTCTACTGAACGCACAGAAAGGAAATTGGTATCCATCTTCTTGTCCGACTCTGTAGAAGACGGTGAGTGAATTTACCATAATGTTGGCGTGTTCCTTTAAGAGACATTTTCATCAAGGGCCCACGTTGTGTTTGCCTTACCATGCATCGATGGACCAGCTGGAAGGTCTCATGCCATGTCTTCTCTGCATATTTCAGGTGCAGCTTGGAGAGTATGGATGCGTCTTTCATCACTAACACACAGAAATATAGCTTTGATAAGACTGTATAGTTTGAACCCTTTAGTCACACTTTAAATATATATATATTTTTACTCTAAAATTTAAATCCAAAGCCTTAATCAAAAGGGTCTAATTTAAGAAGTGTTCATTTGGGAACCACAGCATCACACTAAAGGCCTCTACATGCTACAGCAAATTCAAAGCAACTTCAACACAACATCGACAAAGCAACGGTGTTGCAGACACATTACCTTTATGCTTCTGCAAAATCAACGCGCAGCCTATGATGCAACAAAATGTACCCCGGATGTGCGGCTCGAGCGCGCCCAGCCCGCCTGAATACTTTGGGCAGCCGAAGGTGCGCACTCTAGCAATTACAAACGGATTTCCCTTCTCAACCATACATCGTTAGTATAATAATAGCCCTGTTTATGTTTGTTTTCGCTTGTGTTCTTGTATATAGTGTAATATAGTTATATCGCCACATCAACCCAGTCCATCCCCATTGTTTCCCCAATCTCCTTCCACGGATTCATCGTCATAATGCTATCCTTGTAGTCTTTAGACCCGCTATTATATAAATGTTTGTACTTTCGGACCTCCTCTGCAATACGTTCCTGCATTTGATTCATTTTAAACAAACAATTAAACAAGTGTAATGAAACAATACACTAGCTATCGAGCTCCTGTCAGAAAGTTTTCTTTTGGTCTCGAGCTCCTGTCAGAAAGTTTTCTTTTGGTCTCGAGCCAGGAAAACACTAGAAGTGACAGACAGCCCCGCCCCCATTCACTACCAACCAATCACTGCTACGCAATACCAACGCAACGGGTCTTTAGATTAGATTTTGGAGACAGGTACGCAACGTCCTCGCAACACAGTCTACAAGACTGTCTGCAACAAGCGCGCTGAAATTGCGCCGATGTTGTGTTGAAGTTGCTTTGAATTTGCTGTAGCATGTAGAGGCCTTAAGGCCTACATTACATGGCTTCTGAAATTATATTGAATTATCATACAGCACGCGTCTTTTCTCTCTGCCAACTCTCTACGACTACTTGATTAATTATACGGTTGGGCCAATGAATCAATTAGGTAGCACATAGACATTAACCGAAATATGATCACATCAACAAAAACAAATAAAACACAATAATTATTATAAGTAAAAAAAAAAAAATTAAATCGACATTCATTTTAGAAAATCTAGTAGCAACTCTCCCCAAGTGGGCGGGCGTGGTCAGGTCTGGAGCCACGCCCATCGGACGTGCAGTCTGTCTGCTGCTAGGATGCACTGTCTGCTAGCCATGAGCTAACAAGTAACACTAGCCAAAGTCTTCAACATTTGCCAGAATAACTCAGGCGTCATCAAACAGTGTGCCAAGCCAAGGTGAGCTTCGATTCATCATAATACATTAGCGTCAGACCATATATATGACACAAATGTAACTAACGTTAATCGTGACTGTCGTCGGGCAGCATCCTGGATGGTCTCTCCCCTTTGCATCGCATAATTATTTCTAATTAGCTGCTAGTTAATCTAGCTAGGTAGACTAGTTTACCTTAGCTGGCTCGAAAAGGTAACGGCGTCGTTAGTCAGCATTACGTTGACGTAGAAGGACACCTTGTCAGCTTTTTTATTCTTTCATGCAGTGTCTTTTATAACTGTTAGACAAATATCAGAGCTCAGACTATTTGCTATCATTAGTTAACTTTAGATGAGGTTAAATGGTAACGTCAGTCGTTAGGTAGGTAGTTACCTGGCCGGCTAGTGATGATGTATCTGCTGCTGTTCTCGACCCGAGGTCTGTTTAGTAGCTCATGTTTGGCGTTAATGAGCCACGTAACATCTCAGCTGTGTCTCTTCTCATTACACCTGAAGCCAGTGCTTTACGTCAACGTTACTGGCAGTGTTCATTGAAATTGTGGCGTCATAACGATAGCCAGATGTTGTCGGTGTATAACATTAGCACAGTGATGTCTCCTAGGCAGCTAACATTATTATTATTATGGGGTAAAAAAACACAGCAGCTTCAACAGGTGGAAACACAACACTTTATAAGAAGGGGTGCTTGATTGATTGATTGATTGAAAACTTTATTAACAGATTGCAGAATGGGTACAATACAGTACAGCTCAATACAATTGTTAAGGGGATGCAGACCAGAGAAAGACTTTCGTCTTGTTTACATCAGGGTCCCCCATTTTCAATTCATCATAATATATGACATACACAGATAGACAGTACTGCTACATCTATACATTTATGACATACCAGATTTGCAAATACAGTAGGCTACTGTTTGTGATACAAAAAGAGTCCAGAAAAGAGAGTATATACATTTGACGTAGAAGCTGTACATTGGAGGAGGTTGGGTAGGTGGGGTGGGGTTGGGTGGGTGGGGGGGACTGTACATTGGAGGTGGGTGGGGTGGGGAGGGACACTGTACAACTGTACAAGCAAAACTGTACATTGGAATATTGACAACCATACTTCGTCATTTACTGTACATTGGAGGGGGTATGCTGCCCATAATGGTTGACGTAACACCGTCACAAGCATAGATGTAATTACATGGCGTGAGCATGCATTTATGTTAATTGTTGTTGGTGGCTTTATGATGTGTTAATTAACACTTTGACTGCCTAAAAACGCTTTACAGCGTCATTGCTGGCGATGCTAAAGTTGCCGGGGGACGCTGTACAGCGTCCTTATATCAATATTTCAAAAATCTGCGATCTGATCCATAATGTCCCTCCGCTGGTCTGAGAACCACCAGCAGGACCCACTGAGCTCTCTGGCGGTTCAGGAGCGCCATCTGGTGGCCGATCGCGCAACCGCTTAACAGGAAGCACAGTGGAGGTTGTGCTACATGTCCGTATTGCTTCCGGCCACTCGGGATAGGTTCCGGCATTCTAGCTCGTCACTCTACATAGCGATCGATTGCCAATAACTCGATAAACAACATGATTTGGACGTATATACCATTATACAAGCTGGAGATGGACCGGGTAATAATATATCCCATAATGATAAAATTTCTACTCGACGATGATCGCCCAACGGCGCGCGGAGACTGGGGTGAGTTTCAGCGTGTAACGTTACCATCTTCGATACTAACTGCTTTTATCAACATTTGACCCACATTAGATGATTGGTATAACGCTGCCCACGGAATTATAAACGCCCCCTCGCCCATCCGGTCAACATCAGATGACGTGTAGTAACTTCTAGAAGTACGTCTAGTTGGAATTTTTTATATCGCGCTGATTGCCATCAAACTGTATTTCATCATCAATATAATGCATTTGGGGCTATATATCACGTTCTGGAGAAAGTTGCAGAAAGAGATGAAAACATACTTATACATTAGACCATACTTTACTATGAATATGTGAATGAAAAAGTTTAACGTTGCTACACAATGAACAATACATATAGGACTTTGAATGGGCCCTAATAATGGCAATGTAGCAATAGAATTTAAAAAGTTATAGCCCTGCAAAGAAGGGGACTTTCTCCATAGACAAATAGCGCTGGCAATCTATGGTATATCATTAATTTAACCCATGGCAGCCAAAGTGTTAATGTTGCCATTGTTATGGGTGTGTCTTTGTCGTGATGACTTGACATTAAAGGGGAATGCCACCCATTTTAAGAATGCATGTTCTTCCTGTGTGCCCCAGGACAGTTCAGTATTCACTTCACTAACTAGGCCTAACAAAAAATCAAATAAAAAGGTACTACTGACTAGGCTTGGGCGGTATGACGGTATTACGGTATACCGGGGTATTTAGAAATACCGACGGTATTGAAAATCAATACCGTCAAAATCACAGTTGGTTTTAAGTTTCTATTTCCACTGAAACTGAGTTTATACAGGGACGGGATTGGGTTTCGGTTTCCATTAGTGAAACGGAGTTAACTTTCGAGTTGGTTGAAGTGCGTGCACACACACACACACCAGGGTTTCCGTTAGAATTTTTTTTTGCAGGTCTGAGTGTCCGGTAGATTTCAATCTACCGGACAAATGGGATAAATTCCGGTCAGAGTTTATTGAGCTTAAAAACAATTGATAGGCCTATATAAAGAATGACATCATCAAGGCATTTATAATATTTTAACTTAAAACTAGGCTACTTTTGCGTATATAGTCATTAATATATTCCAAATAAAATAAGTCCCTCGAGACTTCGTGCTGCTGCCGACTTGAGGTGTCGGTGGGCAGTCTGCCCGACCTTAATAAACAGCAGTCTGTTATAATCACATTTTTATGAGCTAAGTATTAATTTTTTTTTTTTTTTTTATTTTTTTTTAACAACAGATGTATGTTTATTTTGCAGCAATTCTTTGTCATTGCCGCCATCTTTAGTGTTACATCCCCTCACACTCCAGTTAAGTAAACCAAAGTAAACCGGCTTCTCTGCTGGCTGTGGCTCCAGGGGAGTTGAACAGTTCTGGCTCTGCTAGTTTATTTTCGATCTTTTGGCGCTTTTTTGGTGGACAAACCACTGCACATGTGCACCGTGACTCGTGACTGGAGTCTAGTTCTGCTAGCACACATAGCCTACTGTGTACAGACGGTTTCAAACTGTATTTTAAATTAGAAAGCAAACAAAATAAATGGACAAGAGAAAAATAAATCTCAATTTGGTCAGTATTGTCATTTGGACAAGCAAAGCCATTACTTTAAGTTGCAGGCAAGAAAGACAAGTCTGTCCACTGTCTCTGGTTTTAAAACTGCCCTGTTGCAGGTCAAAAAAAGATTTTTCGATTTTTTTTTAATTTCGATATTCGATATCGATTATTAAAATATATCGCGATATTTATCGTTATCGTTATATCGCCCAGCCCTATGTATATCTCCACCTCCCAACGACTTGGTGCTGCTCATAATGTCCGGTGAAAATAATTCCCTCTAAGCACAATTTGATTATTTGAATTGTATTAAAATAGGCTAAAATTAAATAGCCTATGCGATGAACAAAACAATCATTACATTTGTCGTTGCTTCACCAAGCAGCCGGTCTAATAATGACATCCTGTTGTCAGCGCAAGCTGGCTGCTGATATATTTACGTGAAGCATGGAGCAGGCAGAGTGGTGTTTTTAAGTCCGGTCTGGAAACCGCTCAACAGCGCCCCCACCCAACAGCTGAATTGCCAATGGCTGAATTGGAGTACTGCACCCTGCCAAGCCATGCTTCTCGCAAATATATCAGCAGCCAGCTCGCGCTGACAACAGGATGTCATTATTAGACCGGCTGCTTGGTGAAGCAACGACAAATGTAATGATTGTTTCGTTCATCGCATAGGCTATTTAATTTTAGCCTATTTTAATACAATTCAAATAATCTAATTGTGTTTAGAGGGAATTATTTTTACCGGACATTATGACCGGAGAGATTAAATATGTCGGACTTCAACAGATTTTGCCGGTCAAATACCGGTAATTACCGGCTAACGGAAACGCTGACACACACACAGCACGGCCAGCAGAGGGCAGGGGAGGCGGTCCGTATTTCCCCGCACAGAGCTGAGCATACACTAACCTGTATGCATTTCCTCTATCTCTGAGCAGCTGCTAAAGCTTAAGCAATAATAATAATATCTTACCATTGAACGATGAAGTGTCGAAGTTAACCACCGTCACTCCAGCCCACGATGAGCTCCCTGACCACAGATGGCTAACGTTTTGTCAAACAAGAGCTAAACTTGCACACACTGTCGCATTTGGACAATTAAAGGACTGGAGTCTGTTCGGATTCAAGCAAAACCCTCGCGCCACGAGTCGACTTGCCAGTGACTTCATCCAGCACAACGAGACTACGAGAGACGGAGGCACTTCTTTGGGAATGTAATATAAAAAGGGGTGAGTGAGTGTTGACATTTTTTAATCCTAATGCAACTGGCTCACGTTGATACGATGGTGCCGGGCTGACGGCCGGGCTAACTAGCTACCGTTAGCTCACGTCGATACCTGGATGGTGCCGGCAGGCGGCAGTGGCTACCTTCTATGATTTGTTTACCTCAAGGTTGAAGAAAGTGCACTTTCAGGTTGAAAGAACGGCCCTAATCTCAACGTGTTTCAATATAAGCAAGCGTTATGTATGGTGATAATAACGAGTATATTGTTAGCTGCGCCCCCTCCCCCCCCCCCGCTGATGAAAATGAAAGTCATACCGTCATATACCGTATACCGGGGTATTAGTTCATCTGATCAGGGTATGACGGTGTGAAAAAAAATTATACCGCCCAGGCCTACTACTGACAAACATTAAGCCTGACTTTATGTTCAGCACTTTCATATGGGTCCAATTTTAGAGTAGTTCTCTCAGGCTTGATTCCTCTCTAAATCCATTCTAGAGCTTGCTTGAAATAGGTGAATGAATGAATGAAAACTTTATTTAACAGATTGGAGAATGGGTACAATACAGTACGGCTCAGTCAATACACACAATTGTTAACACTTTGACTGCCGGGACACGTCTTTTCACGTCTTTGCTGGCCATGCTAAAGTTGCCGGGGGACGCTGTACAGCGTCCTTATATCAATATTTCAAAAATCTGCGATCGGATTCATATTCCCCCTCCGCTGGCCTGAGATCCACCAGCAGGACCCACTGAGCTCTCTGGCGGTTCAGGAGCGCCATCTGGTGGCCGATCGGCGCAATCGCCACACAGGATGTTGAATAGAGGTTGTCATGACGACCGTAGTACTTCCGGGCGCTCGCTATGGTTCATGGGACTCTGGCTCGTCACGCTACACGGTGATCGATTGGCAATAACTCGATAAACAACATGATTTGGACGTATATACCATTATACAAGCTGGAGATGGACCGGGTAAAAATATATCCCATAATGATAAAATGTCTACTCGACGATGATCGCCCAACGGCGCACGGAGACTGGGGTGAGTTTTAGCGTGTAACGTTACCGTCTTAGATACTAACTGCTATTATCAACATTTGACCCACATTAGATGATTGGTATAACGCTGCCCACGGAATTATAAACGCCCCCTCGCCCATCCGGTCAACATCAGATGACGTGTAGTAACTTCTAGAAGTACGTCTAGTTGGAATTTTTTATATCGCGCTGATTGCCATCAAACTGTATTTCATCATCAATATAATGCATTTGGGGCTATATATCACGTTCTGGAGAAAGCTGCAGAAAGAGATGAAAACATACTTATACATTAGACCATACTTTACTATGAATATGTGAATGAAAAAGTTTAACGTTGCTACACAATGAACAATACATATAGGACTTTGAATGGGCCCTAATAATGGCAATGTAACAATAGAATTTAAAAAGTTATAGCCCTGCAAAGAAGGGGACTTTCTCCATAGACAAATAGCGCTGGCAATCTATGGTATATCATTAATTTAACCCAAGGCAACCAAAGTGTTAATATAAGGGGATGCAGACCAGAGAAAGACGTTTGTCTTGTTTACATCAGGGTCCCCCATTTTCAATTCATAGTGACATGTATGATAGGGCTGCAACAATTAGTCGACATAATCGACGACGTCGATTATAAAAAAATCGTTGACGAGAAATTGTTGCGTCGATTAGTCATTAACATTTTTTTTTTTTCTTTTTTTTTTGTGTGCACATCTTTGTGAGAGTGGCTTCTCAGGGTTCCAGACAACATCATAACATGATGATCCCATAGCAAATTTTGGACATTGAAAACATTGTTCCCCTGCAGGAGATGATCAGACTAGACACACAATACATTACACACGCACTCCTCTCACTCACACACAGCGATCAGAGTAAGACACACACATTCACACTCCTCTCACTCACACACAGCGATCCGATCAGAGTAAGACACACACACATACACAAATTAATTACACAGTACACACCTCTCACTCACAGCGATCAGAGTAAGACACACACACAAATTACACAGTACACACACTCCTCTCACTCACACAGCGATCAGAGTAAGACACACACACATACACACACACACACGGACTCCTCTCACACACAGCAAACAAAATACCTAGAAGTCTGTCTGATCTGACTCATCCCCCTCTCCCCTTACAGCTGTTCCACGTCACCCTCCTGGTCCTGGACCAAGTTACAGCCCCATCAGCCGCGGTGCTGGGGGCAGATGCTGCTAGTTATTTCTTTTTTATTATTATTTTTTTAGTTATTTAAAGTACACTTCCACTTTAATTTGTATTATTTAATTTATTTATCTTGTTATGAGTGATTGCTGTATTGTTCTTCAAATACATTTTCATTTAAAGTGGCTTAAGATCCAAATTCAAATGTTTCATGAGTCATTATTTTAATTTGCTATGGGATCATCATGTTATGATGTCGTTGTTTGGTCCTGACAAGAGTCTCAAAGTCTGGGGTGATGGTAGACAAGCAACTCTGAGGTCATGCTCAATGTCCAATCTGTTCCTCTGCTCTGTCTTCAGCTGGACCAGAGCTGAGAAGCCACTTTCACAAAGATAGGTAGTTTATAAAAAAAAAAAAAAAAAAATCATTTTTTTTTCTTTTTTTTTTTTACATAATTGGTTTTCGATTAGTCGACTAATCGAAAAAATAATCGACAGATTAGTCGACTACCATATTAGTCATTAGTTGCAGCCCTAATGTATGACATACACAACATACATGACATCATGACATTTATGGCATAGGGACATACATCACATACAGGTATATAGTACTGTTACATTTGTGACATATACGATATGCAAATATACAGTACTGTTACCCATAGATCCTAACAGAGAATATATGATGGGGAGGAGACTGTACATTAGGAGGGGGTGGGTGGGTGGGAGAGAAATATACATACGGTGGGGAGAGAATATATACATACGGTGGGGAGGGGACTGTCTATTAGGTGGGGGTGGGGGGGTTTGGACATTTACGGTGGCCAGTTTCGAATTGCAGCCTCCCGTAGGTGCTCTTTAAGAGCGGTTTTGAATGTGGGTAGGGATTCACATTCCTTTACAGCTTTGGGTAGGGCGTTCCACATTGATGTGGCATAATTGCGAAACGTGTTTAGTCCCTTGTTTGAGCCGAATCTGGGTTTAACATGATTTGTTGAGCTCCCTCTGGTGTTGTGGTCGTGCATTCACTGACCTTTGGGAAGTATTTTGACATGTACATGGGTACCTTAGTCGTATAGTGTATCTTGTAGACCAGGCCCATTGCAAGTTGCGGTACTCTGTCGTCTACTCTAAGCCATCCTAGGTAGTCAAAGTGGGCAGGGGTGAGGTGGGTTCTAGGAGTAAGGTCAAGTAGTAGTCTGATCAGTTTGTTTTGTGATGTTTGTATTCTTGTTTTTAGCGCCTTTGAGGTGCTTTGGTACCATGAGGTGCAAGCATCGTAGTACCCTTGAATGAGTGCTCCTGCCAGAGTCTTCAGGGTATTCTTGTTTACCAGAGAGGAGATCCGGTACAAGAAAAGAATCTAGTTCGTTGGTTGACTTTTTTTTATTACATTGGATGCCATTTTGTCACAGGAAAGATTTGCCTCTAGGATGGAACCTAGGTATGTAATTTCATCTTTCCTTGTGACAATATTGTCACCCACCGTAACTGAGTCAATTAATTTACCATGGTTGATGATCACCTCCTTATTTGTTTACAATCACCTGTTGCCTACCACGATATGTGATGATGATGTAACAGAATACTATTAATAGAACAGTGTTGATGGTTATTATCAGTATCTATGTCCATCTGACAAAGATATAGGATATTTTGAGAAAATTGTACGTGGGATAGTAGTTGAAAGCCACTTTAATGCAAACAAAGATTTATTAAATGCTTAGTGCAGGACCAATAAATGCACATCAAAAGCTATAACAAACACAATTAGGGCCTCTTCTAGTAAGACACAAAAAGCCAGGTCAAAGGTATTTTTGACATGTGGGTTCCAAGTCATTCTTCCCGTGCTACAAAAATCAAGGTGCCCTCCTTTTTTCATTATCGTTCACCATTACTAGGGGTGGGACGATACGCATTCTAACCGTGTACCGTACGGTACGACCCCCACGGTTCGGGGCGTCTGTGTATCGTACGGTTCAGATGACGCGCAAATAAAAAAATTCATTTGGCAGAGCCGGGAGAGGTGAGCACTGGCTGCAGGCAGCAGCACTGCAGCCAGGTGCTAGTCAGTTTGTGTAAAAATGTCAAGCACAATATAAATCAATCTTCATTACGACTTTAAAAACATAGCCATTAACATTACATAGGCCTACACACATCTTGCCATAGCGTTAGCAGTTTGTACAACACAACGCACTTTTTTTTTTTTTTTTTTGATCTTTTTCCCCCTCCTTTTTCCTCCGATTTTCTCCCATCCCAATGTTAGTCGTTATGCCAATTCCCAATCCCCTTCCTGGTCGCTGCGCACTTACCCCCCACAGTCGGTCTGGGAGAGTGGAGGCTATCACGTGCTTCCTCCGACACACATCTAGCCAATCAACTGCTTCTTTTCACCTGGCAGCGCGGACTCTCACTGAGAGGGTGTAACGTGTGGAAGGATCACACTACCCCCCTTAGATCCTATCCACGCTGAGCAGGCGCCCCGACCGAACTGTAGGAGTCACTGTTTACAACGACCCGGACCCACCCCGCCAGCTTTCCCACCCTCTAATACAGCCAATTGTATTAGTGTGAACGGCCAGCCAAGCTGGTGACAACGCCGGAGCTGTAAGCTGGATTCGAACAGGCGAATCCAGCGTCTCCGGTGTTGACAACGCACGTTTTAACTATGGTAGCCCGCCAGCTAATACAGTCAATGAAATGTTACCGTAGCTACTAGCTAGCAGAGGAGGAAATGGGAGTCTGAGAGTCGGGGTGTTTAAAGACAATGATAGGCGTTTATTCAACATCCAAGAAGGCTAACATACAACTGTGTTTTACTAACTCCAACCGGGACTATTGCCGCTTTCCCACTGCATGTTGATGTTATGAACTCCTCCTAACGTTACCGGAGCTGATAACATTGCCTGAGTTGAAGGTCCGTGACATTAAAATGTCCGTGGGGACCCGCCAACCCATAGATAGTTCCAACTCACCGAATTACGTAATCCACCACAGTTGTAGTGTTGTCACGATACTGGAATTTCGACTTCGATACGATACCTTGAAAAGTATCGATACTTTCGATACTTTCAATACCAAAAAAAAAAAATTATAATAATCTTTTTTTTATTATAACAATATATATATATATTTTTTAACAAATTTTGCTTTTGTTGCTGGTTGATTCTCCTCAGCTTCTCTCTGGTACTATACGAGAAGATAAATACACTTTTAAAACCCTTTGTTTATCTTTAGATCAGAGAGAGAGAGAGAGAGAAAGAGAGAAAGAGAGAGTGGCTGCTGGAGATTTTAGGTCTACTGAGCGCACCTTTCTAGTTATGACCCGAAAACAAGGGTACTTGAGAGAGAGAGAGAGAGAGAGAGAGAGAGAGAGAGAGATATGCTCGGAGCATTTATTAACGTTACATTTTCAACAACATTGCTGCTAATTGGACACTTCATGGAGGCGGGGTAACGTTGTGTCGAGTTCATGTGTGTACTGGTGTAGGATGGGCTCCGGCTCCGCTAGACCTAACGTTGGAAACGGGGTAGTTGTGTCGAGTTCATGTGTGTACTGGTGTAGGATGGGCTCCGGCTCCGCTAGACCTAACGTTGGAAACGGGGTAGTTGTGTCGAGTTCATGTGTGTACTGGTGTAGGATGGGCTCCGGCTCCGCTAGACCTAACGTTGGAAACGGGGTAGTTGTGTCGAGTTCATGTGTGTACTGGTGTAGGATGGGCTCCGGCTCCGCTAGACCTAACGTTGGAAACAGGGTAGTTGTGTCGAGTTCATGCGTGTACTGGTGTAGTGGGCTCGGCTTGACGTTACTCCGTTTCCATGAAGTAATAGGTGGCCAGCTAGCTAGCATTAAGCTAACGGAGGAACGACAGCTAACGTTAGCTTAGGGCTGGGCGATATGGAAAGAAATCATATCGCGATAACGATATGATAATGTTATCATATTTCTCGATATCGATAATTATCGAAATTGTTATAAGTATAATTTTTTTTCGTTTTTTTTTTTTTTTTTTATAAACAACAGATGTATGTTTATTTTGCAGCAATTCTTTGTCATTGCCGCCATCTTTAGTGTTACAGCCCCTCACACTCCAGTTCTCAGGCTGCAGCTGGTTTAAAAGCTAAAGTAAACCGGCTTCTCTGCTGGCTGTGGCTCCAGGGGAGTTGAACAGTTCTGGCTCTGCTAGTTTCTTTTCGATCTTTTGGCGCTTTTTTGGTGGACAAACCACCGCACATGTGCACCGTGACTCGTGACTGGAGTCTAGCTCTGCTAGCACACATAGCCTACTGTGTACAGACGGTTTCAAACTGTATTTTAAATTAGAAAGCAAACAAAATAAATGGACAAGAGAAAAATATATCTCAATTTGGTCAGTATTGTCATTTGGACAAGCAAAGCCATTACTTTAAGTTGCAGGCAAGAAAGACAAGTCTGTCCACTGTCTCTGTTTTAAAACTGCCCTGTTGCAGGTCACAAAAAAAAAACAAAAAAAAAACGATTTTTAATTTTTTTTTTATTTCGATATTCGATATCGATTATTAAAATATATCGCGATATTTATCGTTATCATTATATCGCCCAGCCCTACGTTAGCTAATAATAGCATTGTTTACAAACTGAAGACAGGGCTGCGCTGCCCGGCTGTGAGGGGGAGGAGGCTGCAGCAGCTTGTGTCTGTTGCTCTGAGCGAGGAGGAGGAGGAGGCGGAAGGGCAAGGCTCTGGCAGCGCGTCTGTCTGTCAACAACTTGCGGGAGCAAGCCAGCTGGTACCGATACTGCAGAAAGTATCGGTACTTCGGGAAATAAGTATCGAAGCCGTTTTAAATATTCAGTATCGATATGTATCGATACTTCGATATTTTTGACAACACTACACAGTTGCATTCAATATTTAAATAATGTTAGTCTAAATAAATGTAGACAGATAATGTACGTATTTTAAAAATAGAATGAACAGAGCAGTGTTGTTTTTAAACAGTACAGTGTGTGTGTTAGTTTGATGTATGCTGCCATTTATATTGATGGCCTATATTGTTTATTTATTTATTTTAAATAACAGTGACACTGTTCCCTTTGATAAGAAGTCCAGCCATATTACTTTCATTGTATTTCAAATACTGCACTTTAATTTCAAGCAGAAAACTAATCTTTCCATTAAGAACTGACAATCAGGGAATTTAAACATGGTTGACATTGTTTCTTTGTGTTTATATTAAAGAAAGGAAAGTCTAGTGCTGTCTGAGAATATTGTTTGTTTGCACTAAGTTAATACTTTGACAAATGTGGCCTATATTTTTCAGTCAGTTCGGTCTTTGTGTGCCAAACATTATTTAAGGCTGTAAACACTGTAACCCACCCCTTTTTTTTTTTTTTTTTTTTTTTTATATATATCACTGATTCTTGAGAGTTGGGACAAAACATGTCCTACATAGAAAAGTCTAATTTATATAAAAAAGAAAGAAATTCATAATGATTGACATACTCACAAAGTTACATCTAAAGGTATTGTGTATACATATTTGTTTAAATGTATAATCTGTGGTTAGAAGCTCCCATGTTAATTATCTTGTCCTCAGCAAGGGGTCAGATTATTGACCAGCCCAAAAAAGCTTGAAAGACCTCTCCACTTGTGAAAACATACATATCAAATCAAAGATAAGGGTTATACATGTATAAAACAATGCATGCCATGAAACTCAAATAATATTGCCCATAGAAATCTACCTATCAAAGTTGTGTCCTCAGTTTATGTCAACTCTGTCAGACCTTTTCATAAACCTAATTAAATCAGGCAATAGCATGGCTAGCTCTATCCCTGAGGACCCCTTTTCCTTCCCCTGAATGTGGTGAATGCAACACTACCACACATGGTCTGGTAAGTTTTACACTTTTTGATATTTTAGACAAACAATGTCAATATGGACTACTTCCTGCTTCAGCAAAGCAAGCTGCTTTTACTGTCGCTCCGCTCCGCTGCTTTTGCCTATCGCTATTATAATGATTTATTACAGCCCTTTCAACTTTAATTACTCTGTACGTTAACTCCCAGTTCCTATGGTACTTCTCCAGAACTGTGAATTTTCGTATCTATTCAGATTTTTTACCACAGTCGAAAGGACGAGTAGCAAGATTCTCCGTGGGAGGAATAGCGAGCCGTCTTATCAGCTACACACAAAGGACTATGTCGGAAGGCAAGGATATTTATGAAAGACGAGGAAGGTTTTCCTTGTTATTTTGAGTTTTAACGAGACGGAAGACGACAGTGGTTTGGTCGTGTGAGTAATAGCACAGCTCCAGGGCAACGGAACTGCCCCGTGTAGGGGAGAGAAACGGACATCTCCGGGGCGACGGAAGCTGCCCCGTTTAGGAGAGAGCGACGGACAGCTCTCTTGTATGATATTTCATAAAGACCCCGGTTGTGAAGTGAGTGACCCACCATCACCACCATCACCACCACCACCACCATCATCACCACCATCATCATCATCACCACCACCAGCTAAGTACCTAGCTTAGCTTCAGCTTAGCCTAACCTGAAAAGACAGGAAATAAGGGAAGATGCCGGGACTCGGCTCTCCCACAGAATGTACTAACTGCTTGAAGATGAGTATGAGGATTGTAGAGCTGGAGGCTCGGGTTTCTACCCTGTACCAAATACAGCAGGATGAGCAACTCCTTGACTCTATTTTTGAAGCTACTACAAATATAGCCAACAATACCATGATTGAGACCTGGCCTATGCTAGTAGCTACAGAACAGCACCACCCAAAAGACGGTCCTTGGCACAACCAAGGAGCTAAACCAAAGCAGTGGACCACCGTCAAGGATAAAAGGAGAAATAAACGAACCAGGACCTCACCCCCGGTACCGCCAGGAAATAGTTTCAACCTACTCTCGGAAACACGCATATCAACACCCAAAGCAAAGAGACATAGAAGCGTGGCTAACAACGCTAACGAAGCAAACAGCGAGCGTAACGGAGCTCACGCTAACGACGCTAATAGCAAGAATACCGGAGCTCACGCTAACACTAGCGAAGCAAACAGCTGGCATGCCGGAGCTCACGCTAATGCTGGCGAAGCTAACAGCCGGCACATCAGAGCACACGCTAACGATGAGACGACAAGGAAAACAGAGCCACGAGAGCGTCGCAGTAGCCGACGCCGAAGGTACGAGACTAACATTAACATGACGGCTACTGAGAAGGCTAGTGGTACAGCTAGCGAGGCTATTTCACCAAGGCCACAAGACTGGTGAGAACCGGCAGACTCTGCCTAATCCAAAAACAAACAGCCCCAGAACTGTTGGAAAGAAAAATACTAACTTCACACAGAAAACAGACTGCATATTGATTGGAGATTCCACAACAAGGTACGTGGAAATGGCAAACACAGAAAATCGATGTCTAGAAAACACATCTGTGAAGGAGCTGACCAAAATACTTCCAACACTCCAGACATAACAAAAATTGTCATTCACTCTGGATCGTTTGACATCCTGCGAAGGAAAACGGGCACAGAGACATTGAAAGAGGATTTCACTTGCTTAATGAACACACTAGACAAATATCAGGATGTATCCATCAGTGGACCAATTGCATGCTATCGCAGAGGACAAGAAGCCTTTAGTCGACTCCTACATTTTAATTCATGGTTAGAATCTGCCTGTCTTACACACGGACTGAATTTCATTGACAATTTTAATGTGTTCTGGAATAATCCTGAACGCTTTCAGAGGAATGGATTCTTCCCAAACCGCCTTGGTTCGAAGCTTCTAGCAGCAAACCTACGTCATGCCTTAGTGACTTCCAAGGGCATCAAACTCGTGATACAAGCACAAGCACAAGGCGTCCTGTCCCCAGACAAGGCCATCATGGCCACCAGCAACGCGCTTGATCAAATGTCCCCGAGAGCGCTAATCAAACCAGCTCATCATGCACTAGAGGAGACGGACAATCTGCTAGCACCAAAAAGTGTATTAAATGAATAGTACAAACACCATGCCATCTTTCAAAACATACCGGTAATCTTAACCAGCCAATGGCATGGTAAAAGCTATAACAGATATACACCATCAATGCGTTCACCTGCTATTAACCTCAAAGCCATCAAGGTCAAGCCAAAGCAGACCTCCTCTAAAGAAGTCCAGCTAATAAAATTAGCCCTCCTAAATGTCAGATCATTGAATAATAAAACATTTTTAGTAAATGATCTCATTAAAGAAAATAACTTGGATTGCATTTGCCTAGTAGAGACATGGCTAAATAATGACACAGCTACATCAATAATGATTGAGGCTTCTCCACCAGACTATAATTTTTATCAAATACCCAGAAAAAATAGAAGGGGTGGCGGAGTTGCAGCAATTTTCTCCTCAAAACTCTTGTTTAGAATCACGGAACTAGGCGAGTTCATGTCGATGGAATATCTTGCCATTGAGCTGAAAACAGAATCAATCATTATTGTCACGATTTACCGACCGCCCAGACACTCACCAATATTTATACAGGAGCTCTCTGAACTGATCTCATTATGTGTTATCGGATATGATAAGGTGATCCTAAATGGAGACTTGAACATCCATTTTAATAAGAAAACAGACTCCAAAACTATAGAGCTAGAAAATCTACTGGATAGCTTTGACCTAACACAACATATAACAAATGCAACTCACAAGCTTGGAAATACATTAGACTTAGTTATAACAACAACTGGGCTAAGCATAACAAATGTCTCAATAACTGAATTACCTGTCTCCGACCATCACTGTATATTTTTTGATACTCAAATAACCCTTACTAAAACAAAAAAAGAAATCATAGTTAAAAAGAGGCTCCTAAACGACAAGGCTGAATCAAAGTTCATTAATCTTATCAGATTACATGAACCACACAATCATGACAGCTCTCTAAATGAAATGGTAGAAAATCTCAATGATGCACTGTCATCTGTATTAGATTCTGTCGCCCCACTAAAAATGAAAAAGAAAAAAACCAGAGCCTCGCCCTGGCTGAACTATAATGCTGTCAACAAAGAAAAAAGGAAATGTCGTGCAGCAGAGCGAAAATGGAGAAAAACTAAAACCACCACATGCTGTGATATATACAAAGATGCTTTAACTGCTTATAATAAAACCATCCGCTTAGCAAGGAAAGACTACTTCTCTAAAATCATTACAGAAAATGCTGGAAACTCCAGAATCCTTTTTTCCACTATTAACCTACTACTCAACACTGCCCCTACACCTCCTCAGTCATCAACGGTTAAGTGTGAAGAACTTGCACTATTCTTTAACAACAAAATAACCTTGATCAGGGCCAGCATTACTCATGATGGAAATAAAGCTGATTGCAGCAAACCGTGCAATGTAACCATGAGAAGTTTCACATGCATCACATTAGATGTACTCTGCAAAACTGTCTCAGAATGTAACTCCTCCACCTCAGACATTGACCCTATGCCTACAGCTTTCTTCAACCGGGTGTTTAATAGTGTTTCAAGCCCTGTGCTAGATATCATAAACACTTCCCTTAGAACTGGTATTTTCCCAGATGCCTTTAAAACAGCAGTTGTAAAGCCATTACTAAAAAAACCTAACTTGGATAGTAATGAAATGGCAAATTATCGTCCAATATCCAACCTACCATTCATTAGCAAAGTACTTGAAAAGATAGTTTCAGTTCAAATAAATTCCTTTCTTGAAGAAAACAACATCTTAGAGAATAAGATCTCCATCCTTGTCCTGCTAGATCTCAGTGCAGCATTTGATACAATCGATCACGATATTCTAATCGATCGTCTTGAAAACCTTGTCGGTTTCTCAGAACATGTACTAAGCTGGTTCAAAACATACATCAGAGGGAGGAAATTCTATGTTAGACTAGGAGAGCACATGTCTGATATATACGACAACAACTATGGAGTTGCACAAGGGAGTTGCTTAGGTCCTTTACTCTTCTCCCTTTACATGTTACCGCTGGGTGATATCATCAGAGAACATAATGTAGATTTCCATAGCTATGCGGATGATACACAACTGTACATATCTGCTGAACCAAATGATACAGCGATCAGCTCCATTACAGACTGCTTACTGGCAATAAATAAATGGATGAGTAAGAACTTCCTGAAACTAAATGAGAACAAAACTGAAATTCTAATTATCGGCCCCAAAACTAAAAAATAAACGTTAATAAAGAACCTAGGAGGACTAACCCCTTGGATCAAATCTGAGGTCACTAGTCTCGGGGTTATCATAGATTCAGAACTAAACTTCAATTCTCATATTAGCAAAGTAACGAAAACATCGTTCTTCCATCTCAGAAATATAGCAAAAGTACAACCATTTATTAATCAGAACGATGCTGATAAGCGAATTCATGCATTCATATCTAGCCGGTTAGACTACTGTAATGCACTTTTCACAGGTCTCCCTAAGAAAACCACAGAGAGGCTTCAGCTAATCCAAAACTCCGCAGCCCGACTGCTAACTAGAACCAAAAGGAGAGAGCACATTAGTCCAGTCTTAGCTGCTTTACACTGGCTTCCTGTAACATTTAGAATTGACTTTAAGGTCCTTCTCCTTACATACAAAGCTCTAAATGGACAGGGACCTAGCTACATCACCAACACTCTAATAAATTACACGCCAGCAAGAACACTGCGATCATCAGCTGCTGGACTACTAGAGGCTCCCAGAAACAGTCAAATGCAGCCTTTATCAACTATGCCCCAAAACTGTGGAACAAACTACCCCAAAACATCAGGGAAGCCAACTCGCTAGACATCTTCAAAAGACAGCTTAAAACCTATCTCTTTGCTCAGGCATTTCAATGACTTACCTGCACTATTCTTACCCTGCCTACTTTACTATGCTAATTTTATCTTATTTTACACTGCCTATCAAATTCATGTGTCGGTTATCACACTTTTTACTTCTTACTGATGACTATTTTTAAACTGAATCATTTTAAACTATTTTTCACACTTTTTACTGTAACCTTGCTATTTACATTTTTTACTGTTGTTGTATGTCCGTTCTATTTTATAATTTTTAGACTATTTTTAAACTTAATCATTTTAAACTACTTTATTATATGTATTACTGAATAGAGAGCCTATTAGGATGCTAGATCCTAATGTGAAACACTGTGATTTACCATACCCTGCCTATCAAATTCATGGGTCGGTTATTGCACTTTTTATTTCTTACTGAAACACTGTGATTATTTGTATTACTGAATAGAGAGCCTATTAGGATGCTAGATCCTAATGTGAAACACTGTGATTTACCATACCTTGCTATGCTCGCTCATGCCTGTATTTTTTATGTCTGTTCTATTTTATAATTTTTAGACTATTTTTAAACTGAATCATTTTAAACTATTTTTATTATTTGTGTTACTGAAAACTGTAAGCGGAGAGCCTATTGGGATGCTAGATCCTAATGTGAAACACTGTGATTTGCCATACCTTGCTACCTGTCTATCTTTTTATGCCCGCTTATGCCTATTTTTTACTGTTGTGAAGCACTTTGAACTGCAACCTCTGTATGAAAAGTGCTATACAAATAAAGTTATTATTATTATTAATATTCCGATGGTCACAGCTGGAACATGTCAACACCGTCTCTCCGTTATTATACTTTAAAAAAAAACAATAGTGGATTGAATTCAAGTGTTTCAGTGAGATTATTAAGACGGCTAGCAACTGCCAAAAAACTAGCTAGCTGCAGTGCACAATACAGGCTTGGAGGGAAAATGTGTGCCCTTTTGTCAACTCCGTCAGACGTCAACTCCATCAGATTGTGTGTCTGACGGAGTTGACGTGTAAGCTGATGGAGTTGACAAATCCATCAATAACCTCATAATATGCTATTATTATACTATTTTTGAACATGGTAAAGGATTTAAATGTTATTTCAGAGTTTTATCTGCACAGAAGTGTGCATATAATAGCATGCATCAGAGCATGGGCAGGCTGTGGTCTGCTTATTGAATAATTGTCTTACTTTCCCAGCACATGTGTTAATAAATAAATATAAATATATCACTTGTCTACGTTGATTGATTGATTGATGTAAAATATGGTGCAGTGTGTAGTTTTCACTACCGAACATCTACACTCTTGCCTCTTATAGAGCGGGGAAGGAGTTCCATGTTGCCCTTTCATATCCCAGAAGAGATACAAGACTGAAGAAAACAGTTATTCTTGTTATTATACTGTTTACTTAGATCATCAGAGCAGAGGGGCACGGTGGTAAACTGTGGATATTTGTTAGGTTTTAGTGAGTTTTTCCTTACCTTCGCGTGGGGTATGTCTGGGAGTGCTTGCATTCTTTCATTTATTTGCATTTATTTTAAATTGGTTGGACCTTATGGTGTTCTTGTTCTGTTCTTGACTTATTGTTATGTTTCTTCTTGACTTGTTTAAAGAAGACGTGTACGGCTCATGGGGACATTAACGTGTGTTGTCGGGCCTTACAAATAAATTTGATTTGATTTGATTTCATCTTAATATCTTTATAATAATTCTTAATATAGGACTGGTTCATGCTTGTCTAGATTGCTGCATCATCCTTTCTCTGACTTTCCATCCATAGTGTAATACATTATGGTATGGAGTGATCAACAGGATAATTCTTTGCTAGTCAGTTGTCACAATCTTATCAGTTGTAATTAAGGCTGTCAAAGTTAACACGGTATTAACGCGTTATCGCCCGATTCTATTAACGCCACTATTTTTTTTAACTCACGATTAACTTTTAAGATTATTATTATTTTTTTATTACTAGACTTCACTCAGGTGTATTATTGATGCTCTCATTGATACTATGTTTGTTTCTGAAGTGTGTGTGTGTGAGATATATATATATAGAGAGAGAGAGGGGGGTGAGAGAGATGAGGAAGGGGCAAGAGAGAAAGAGAGCCGGGTGAGTGTGAGAGAGAGAGAGGGGGCCGGGGGGGTGTGTGATTACTCAGCCCTTGTGTGGGTGAATGTAACAAGTTCCTAACGTTTTCTTTCTCCTATTATTTCATGCACACTTTATTCATTGTTTTAAATTATTATTTTCTTTTAAGTTATTTTGTGCATCACTCTGTTTTGAATTTGATGCAAATTTGCAATGCATGAGGGTCATCCTTTTGTGTTAAATGGCTGCATAAAGCAAGCATTTGTTGACTCATGTTGATAAGATTATTAAAACTTGGAACTTGAAAAATATCTGTTTAAGGTAGATAAAAATGTTAAAAAAAATGCGATTAATTCATGATTAATCGTGAGTTAACTATGGACAATCATGCGATTAATCACGATTATATATTTTAATCGATTGACAGCACTAGTTGTAATATACCCTAGGATTATTGGAATGAATGTCTTCTTGAATTTTCTTGAATTTTCTCCCACTGCTTCCACTGAACATGGATTTTGTCTGCACAAGCCAGTGTGAAGATGTTTGCAACATCTAGTTGTAGAAACTACGCACTGCAGCTTTAACGTCAATCAATCAATCATGTTTAGTAAATAGACACCTGATTTTATAGTCTTATTCTAATACATTTTCATGACTTTTGTATTATAGGAAAGCATGGCTAGACAGAAATTGTCAGTTGAGGAGCGAAGGAGAAGAAATAGAGTACCAATGAAAGAGAAGAATTACACAGTGACGAAGAGAGCAAACATGTCATGCAAGAGCAGGAAAGACAAAGGTGGAAAAAGAGGGTTCAAGACAAAAAAGTAATAGAAATAGACAAGATGGGAGACAGGGCACAGAGGTATCGGAGAAAATATTGGAGGTCAAGAAAAGGTGCAGATAGAAAAGGTCCTGTGAAGGTGCGGTGCTGGAGGCAAACACCCCCCCAGATCAGGATATTCTAGATAACAATGCCAGACAGCGCAGAGAGTCTCTCAGACAGGAACAGAAACAAAGTAAAACACGAAAAAGGCATTCAAGAGAAATACAAACTTTAAAAGAGAAGATTACAAATGTAACAAAGCAACAAAACAACCTGAGAAAAACAATAATGTGCTGAAAAAAGGCTACAAATACTGTACATCACCACTGGACTCTCCAGGCACGGAAACAAAGAATATGCTATCAGGAAGCAAAGTAAGCAATCAGAAAATCCAAAAGGCCCTGCTATTCCACCACATCCTCAGAAGAGAGCTGAAGACAAACAAACAAACTCCTGGCCCACGGCGCCAAAAACCAGCACTGAGTGTGTCATCAGGCACGATTCTTAAAAAGTATCGTCTTCTTCAACAAATGAAAGACTTTGGGTTAACCTATAAGTTAATGAGAGAAAGGGAGCATCCTCAGAAAAAGCCAACATTCATACAGGGTGTAACACAGACTGTCCAGGATTTCATCCTGAACTCTGCACGTGTGACGATGTGTGAAGATGGATAGTGCTAATGATGACTTTGTCATTATAAATTATTTCCCATATCTTTTCAAATCTGAATAATTCCCCCAGTCCGGCCCTGCGAAGGGGTGAACAATTGTCAAATCTGCCATTTTGAAATCCAAAATGATGTAAGTTAGAGTTATCATATCCGAAAATGTTTCCTATATTTTAATTCCCCACAAGAAACACATATTTTAGACACCCCTCATGTTAAGATTTCTTTAAAATTCATGTTTGCACAAAAGTATGGCCCGCCCTAATATGACGACCACTGGTGGCTAGCCAAGATCATCGATGTGGATACTGATCAATAAGATGTAAAAGTGGAATTTCTGCATCCCCATGGTCCAACAGAAAAGGTTCCGTTTCTGCCCAGTTCAAGACATCATAGTGAAACTAATCGGAAATGCAGAAGGAAATGAAGAGGAGAAGTGCAGGGTGAGAACGTGGAGATCAGGAAGTTGTGTAGATGAAAACAGGGACGAGAAGAAGGGGTCCAGGGCCCCGTTTCATGTACCTGGATAACTGAGTTAGCCGGATAACTTTAGCTGGATAACTGGGTTAGCCGGACTTTCCGGTTTCATATACGTGGATTTTCCAGATCACCATGCCAACAGATCCAAAAGTTTGAGCCTGCTCGAAAGCAGAGTTCAAGTTCAAGTTAGCCTGAACTATCGCCACGCCCCCGCAAAGAAGTGACAGCCCGTTTCCTGAAACTATTCCCACAGTCTACGATCTGCATTATACCATTCTGAATTACGTTTTTGTGCTCCATTCTTCCAGAGGGGGCTTTTGAAATGTAAAATAGACCCAAAATGCTGATATTAAATTCACTTTGTCCTAAATAATGCACGTTATATATACCGTGGCGACGGTGGCGCTCGCTCGTGCGATGTACACATGATGTGGTTATTTTAATTGTAACTGGGATTAAGATGTCTGATGAGATGCGCTGTTTGACGGATTTGAGAAATTGAATGAGCCGTTGACGTCACATTAATGAATGAGGATAAAGAGATAAACTTCATTCAAAACAAAGGATATTCTAAACACGGGTCTCTCGTTCATTAATGTATAAACAATGAATTTATCCCATCTGGCCCAGTGGCCCAGCGGTAGTGCTCAAGCCTGCCAATCCAGCGACCGGGGTTCAAATCCCGGTGTTTCCAATATGATTTTTTTGAATATAATATTAATGATTATACGCCAAAGTAGCCTGGTTTTAAGTTAAAATATTATAAATCTACATGCATTGAGGATGTCATTCTTTATATAGCTCTCAACGTGCACCAAATTGAATTATTCCTATATTGCAAAAAGAAGGAAAAGACTAGGGTCTTGAACCCCGGTCGTCCGTGTGAAAGTCAAAAGAACAACCCGTTACACCACAGAGAAGATAAGTAAAAGATTGACTATACATCAATCAATGGGTAAGAGAGCCGTATCGTAATTCTGTATAACAGTTAACTAATAATTTTCGCTAGCAAGATCTCATTTGATTATTCAATCCAGCAGGCAAGTTTAAAGAAATATAATCTGATTGATTGAGGTAATGAGGGACTTAGAATTAGCCTATAGATAACGCATTTAACTTGTCGGCGAGGCGATTGAGCCGTATTGCAATCTGTCAATAAAGTCTTAAATCAATTAATCAATCAATGCCGTTGAGAATCAGGATCTCTGCCATCGATACGTGCTGGCTTTTCACCTAAAACGGCCGCGCGCATTTAGCCTGACTCGCAAGTCTGGCTTGAGTTAACGAGACTGAATCCACCTTTGTGAAACAGGAAAATCCCGGCTTCGAACATCGGGTTAACTGAAGCTGGATAATGGACATCTTGATCGACTTAGTTGAACCACGTACATGAAACAGGGCCCTGGTCTCCATTACTGTTTTTGTTGTTGGAAACAGTGCATTTTGTAATAGTTGGAAACAGTCTATGTAAAGTTTGTTGTTATTACAATTGAGTTAACAAAATGTTCAGTATAAGACAAGGGGTTATTAGTTCTTATCATTGTCACTTCCATCTGTTTTAAAAAAATGCATGTGTTCATTTATCAGAGATGCATATACAATTTTGTCAACTCTGTCAGTTTCTCGTCAACACCGTCAGATCATTGTCAACACCGTCAGATGTTTGTTTTTGTTAATTCTGTGGAAAATACAAATTCCTTCTTCAGTTTATGTTGTTTAAGTAATAAAGGAGCATCAAATCTTCATCCTCTTGTCTTATTTACTTAATGATCTTTTTTTTATCATATCAAAATTAAAAACAAAGTTTGAAAATGCAAATATTTCTAAATCTGGGTTTTCAGAATAGTGTGAAATTACACCGGAGGTTTATATATTATATTTGATTGCATACCAGAGTAACTAAACACTATTACAACATACTTCAGAACTTTAGATTCTTGTTGGACTGGAATAATTAGAATTATATACTTTTTTGTGTGTCTGACGGGAGTTAACACAAATCAAGTTTCAAAGGGAAACATGTGAATTTGTTGAAAATGTTTTTCTATGTAGAGCCCGCACCTTTACATGGTTAAATAGCTCAGACCTTTATCTACACATGAATATACAACTCTAATCAATATAGTGTGCATTCTCAAAATATAATATTAAAAAGTGTTTTGTCCCGACTCTCAAGAATCAGTGATATATATATATATATATATATGAGAAGCATGTTTAGATTTGAGTGTTAAATTTCTTTTAAATAAAAATGTACGTATATCGAACCGAACCCAAAACCGTGACCCAAAAACCGTGATACGAACCGAACCGTCCATTTTGTGAACCGTCCCACCCCTATGTTATTTTATGCAGATTCACCATATAAATAAAATAAAGATGACATAAATCCACAACATTTGACTAAAATGCCGTGCTAACATCTGAGGTGCATTTATTTTCCATTTTAGTCAAATGTGGTGACATTCCTCAGTTTATATGGTATTTAAGACACATTTTCAAATACACTGGAAGCCAATGGCAGTGGTGAATCGGCAGAAAATAATTACCACATTTTTCAGTAATGGGAAAAGATTATGAAAAAAGAAGGGAGCCTTGTTTTATATCAAGACAATAATTACTTGAAACCCACATGTCATAAAGACTGGTATGGTCCTTTAATATAATAGGCTCTTTAGAAAAGGCAACACATTCCAAACTTGTGAAGCTTTTAAAATGATACAAATGACGCATTCATGACTGTAGTAGTACGTTTTCTAAATTGACCAACGCTATAGTTGGCCTGAATGGCTGATATTGACAAGTACTCATCTCAGATCTGTGCTCCAATTGACTTATCTCAAACCCCACCCTCTTTTCTTGATCCTCCAATCACAACTGTTGCTTCCCGAAGTAACAGTTGTGATTGGAGGATCAAGAAAAGACGGCATGGCTTGAGATAGGTCAATTGCCAGATCCACGCAATACAGTAGGCCTGCTTCTATCCGTTATGAGAAATGTGTATCACTGGCATATCTAGTAATATTCTTGTGTTTTATCCCCACAGGAGAAGCTCTGCTCTTCACTGCAGCTGGACACTCTTCTTTCTCCTCCTCCTTCATCCACTCATACTTGGACCACTTGGTGTGTAAGAGCCATGGCTGCTGCAAAGCCAAAAGGACAGAACTCTCTTGCACTCCACAAAGTGATCATGGTCGGCAGTGGAGGGGTGGGAAAATCAGCCCTTACCCTCCAGTTTATGTATGATGAGGTGAGCAGGTATGTGTGAGAGAGAGAGTTGATGATGAGGTGAGCAGGTATGTGTGAGAGAGAGTTGATGATGAGGTGAGCAGGTATGTGTGAGAGAGAGTTGATGATGAGGTGAGCAAGTGTGTGTGTGAGAGAGTTTATGATGAGGTGAGCAGGTGTGTCAGAGTTAATAATGAGGTTAGCAAGTGTGTGAGAGACTGTTTATGATGAGGTGAGCAGGTGTGTGTGAGAGAGTATGATGAGGTGAGCAGGTGTGTGTGAGAGCGAGTATGATGAGGTGAGCAGGTGTGTGTGAGAGCGAGTATGATGAGGTGAGCAGGTGTGAGAGAGGTAATAACGAGTGGCAAGTGTGAGAGTTAATATTGAGGTGAGCAGGTGTGTGAGAGAGTTAATAACGAGGTGAGCAAGTGTGAGAGAGAGTATGATGAGGTGATCACTGATTAGGTGTGAGAGTTAATAACGAGGTGAGCAAGTGTGAGAGAGTTAATAATGAGGTGAGCAAGTGTGAGAGAGTATGATGAGGTGAGCAGGTGTGGGAGAGTTAATAACGAGGTGAGCAGGTGTGTGAGAGAGTCAGGCGAGCCAGCCACAGCGCGGCGGAGATCATAAATGGGTGATAGGAATCAGCTGGGTGGTGTAGCCACGGGGAAAGCATACAATTTTCTGACCGCTTCTGATCGCTTTAGAACGCTTTAGATAGTCTTTGAACCATTATAGGAACAATAGGCTCGCTTTGATCACCTCTCCCATGTAACCCATATATATTCTAAATAAATCGGATATCTGTGGTATCTGATAACGGAACTCAAGGTGTGGAGACTATTATTTGGATGGAGCACGTACGGAATCACGTCCCCGACTACCACTAGAAGCGGACCCAAGCAGAGGCCGCTACAGTTAATAATGAGGTGAGCAGGTGTATGAGAGGTAATAATGAGGTGAGCACGTGTATGAGAGAGTTAATAATGAGGTGAGCAGGGGCGGCTGATTGGCGCAGTGGGCAAGGCGCTCGCCTCTAACGCAGGATACGCTGGGTTCGAGCCCAGCTCTCGGTGTTGCTACCGGCTGGCCGGTCGTTCATACTAACACAATTGGCAAGTGTTAGAGGGTGGGAAAGTCGGTGGGTGGGGATTTGACATTGTGGACAGCGACTCCTACAGGTCGGTTTGGTGACGCCGGTGCGACGGAAGCAGGAAGTGACGGGGGCAGCATGAGCCTCCCACGCGTTACTCCTTGCCACTGAGAGTTCGAGCTGCTGCAGTGAAAAGATGCGACAGGCTGCCTCCTCGTGTACCGGAGGGGACACGTGATGCAAGGCTTCTGTCCTCACTACAACCGACCTGTGGGAGGCATAGTCTAGCAACGTCAAGACAGGGGAGGGAAGAATTGGATATACAAAATTGGGATGGGAGAAAAATAGAAAATGGGGAGAAAAAGTGGACAAAAAAAAATAATAATGAGATGAGCAGGTGTATGAGAGAGTTAATAATGACGTGAGCATGTGTATGAGAGAGTTAATAACGAGGTGAGCAGGTGTATGAGAGAGTTAATGAGGTGAGCATGTGTATGAGAGAGATTTAATAATGAGGTGAGCAGGTGTATGAGAGAGTTAATAATGAGGTGAGCATGTGTATGAGAGAGTTAATAATGAGGTGAGCATGTGTATGAGAGAGTTAATAATGAGGTGAGCATGTGTATGAGAGTTAATAATGAGGTGAGCATGTGTATGAGAGAGTTAATAATGAGGTGAGCATGTGTATGAGAGAGTTAATAATGAGGTGAGCAGGTGTATGAGAGTTAATAATGAGGTGAGCATGTGTGTGAGAGAGAGTTAACACATTCAGTGCCAGCCACGAGACATCTTGTTATTTCATGCCATGCGTTGAGTGCCAAGGACGAGAAATCTCGTTTTTAATCGTTATTCTTTTTATTGGTGATTTCCATTCATTTTTTTATTGGTGATTTCTATTCATTTTTCATCAATCTAGCCACACGTTACCATTGGGACTGGCTTTGAGCTCAAACAGGGAAAATACTGCCCCCTATCGTCTCTCCTGATGGTATTGCACCCATTGGATTGGACTGAATGAAATGGATGGGAAAAAAAGACTCCGGAATCCACATTTTACTTATCAGGCATGTAACCGGAGACGATCCCATTCATTGCCCACCCTCAGAACAGTGTGGAATATGTGTTTCCAGTACCCAGCGTTGGATCAATAAACGCGATCGATATTTGGAATGGCGATCAGGAATTGGAATAATCTTTTTGGAGAACATCTGATCTGAGGTAAGGAATCAATTTTACCAGTCTTGGGGTAATCAGAGTTTTTTTAACCTATATCTCAGCGTGTCCCATATGTGTGTGCGTGTGTGTGTGCTGATCAGGAAATGGATAATCGATTTTTCAGCCCGCTTCTCTAGCGTGCATAAGTACACATATACTATCGATAATCTAGCGTTTATTTGAAAACGATTAATAAATAGGCCGAAAAATTACAACGTGTTTTGTGTATTCCACTAAAGAGCGATTCCTGCAGAATTTTTTTTTCTGGACGTTTAAAAAAACGAGCGTTTTTCAAAATGGTATAAAACGGAAATGTACAGATTAAAAAAACAATCCGTTTCGACAATGTTGACTGCAAACAAGTCATTGATAAGCGACGGGCGTATTAGACACATAGCCATAATTTAAGATATAGTTTATGCGTTCGCAAATGTGCTCACCCTCTCATTGACTACAGCGCTGGCACTCAAGTGCTAAATCGTGCGCCCCCTGCTGGTGTTAATAATGAGGTGAGCAGGTGTATGAGAGCATTAATAATGAGGTGAGCACGTGTGTGAGAGAGAGTTAATAATGAGGTGAGCATGTGTGAGAGTTAATAATGAGGTGAGCAGGTGTATGAGAGCGTTAATAATGAGGTGAGCACGTGTGTGAGAGAGAGTTAATAATGAGGTGAGCATGTGTGTGAGAGTTAATAATGAGGTGAGCAGGTGTGAGAGTTAATGAGTTGAGCAGGCGTGTTTGTGAGAGAGGGAGGGAGGGAGGGAGAGAGAGTTTACAGTATGTAATTGTGTAGGGCTGTCGGAAACAAATTTCAATATAATTTTTATTTTTATACCAAACTGCCTTATCGGGATTTTGGACAAATTTGCCTGCAATGTGAGCCAATGGGTCTTACAAAGCACAGCCCAATGCCTAATGATACTGTCCTATTGGTGTTACCCATAATGGAAAAGGCAACACACAATGAACTTGTTAATTGTAAGCAGTTTACACCTCCATTTTATGCTGTAATAATATGTAATTTTTATCATTAATATTTAAAATTCATTTGAATTCGACCTTTTCATAGTTGAATGATGTTCTTAGGGACAGTGACAGCCCTAATGATGTAGTGAGCAAGTGTGTATGTGTGTGTGAGAGAGAGAGAGAGAGAGAGAGAGAGAGAGGGGGGGAGAGATTGTATATAATTGTTCCTAATTTTTGTCTTTGCAAAATGAAAGGGTGACCAAGTTGACCCGCCTTTTTCAAATATAGGCACTATCATCTCTTCACAATTAGCTTGCCTGAATTTGTCACTCTCACATCCCTGACTGTCTCGTTGTTTCCCTCTCAGTTTGTGGAGGACTACGAGCCCACCAAAGCAGACAGCTACAGGAAGAAAGTGGTGCTCGACGGAGAGGAGGTGCAGATAGACATCCTCGACACAGCAGGACAGGAGGACTACGCGGCCATCAGGGACAACTACTTCCGCAGTGGCGAGGGCTTCCTCTGTGTCTTCTCCATTACAGAACTGGAGTCGTTTGCAGCGACGTTGGACTTCAGGTAAAGCGGCATAAAGAACAGTTTTTAAGAACAGATGGGACTGATTGGCAGGTGACTAGTGAAACTGAAGATTTTAGTTTTTACACACAAGCTTTTGTGTTTGGCATGGAGTTGTTTGTGTTCACTTTTTGTACTTTTTTAGACCATAGGAATAACATGTATGAATTCTTACATTGGGCATTCGTGTTGTCACGATACCAACATATTTACTTCAATACCAGTATCACAATACCAATTCTAAAATTATACCACAGCAAAAACCTAAAACATCAGGAAAAGTTATGGAATATAATATTAGAACAGAACATGGAACATTCTTTATAAAATAGTAAATTTTATTGATTTATATGCGAGCAAAACACTTGCACTGTGGAGTCCTGGCTTTAGACAGAATCACAACAGACAATGAGGAAAACTGCTTTGGTGAGTGTTCAGCTGACACTGTTGACACGCCCACTATGCAAAGCCTGTGCTCACGCACGCACACACACAGCTCCGGTCACGCACCCACTCTACTCATAGAAAATACGGCATCAGGCTATTATTCTAAAAGTAACGATACTAATAAAATGGAGTATAGGACAATTTTTAACGGCTAGGTATCACAATACTTATCTAGTATCGGTGTATTGTGCAACCCTATTGGGCATAGTTCCCCTTTTTATTTTGCTCTGGTTTCCTAGCTTCCATTAGAAAATATTCCTGAAAGTGGTCTGATATGCCCCAGTACATTCTACACCAGTAACAAAGACCTTCAATCAATCAATCAATCAAATGTATTTATATAGCACGTTTAAACACAACGCTTGTCAACCAAAGTGCTTCACATAGCTAAGCTAAGAACAAAGAAAAGTATAAAATAAACAGAAAAAAAAACAATCAACGGATAGACAAAGGAAAAACAGAACAACACGTCAACAAGTAAGGCAAGAGTCAAAGTGAGTCAGGGAAGGCCAGGCGATATAGGTGGGTTTAAACTTTTGAGTTTTGATTTAAAAGACTCGATGGAGGGGGCAGATTTAATGGACATGGGGATGCTGTTCCAGAGGTCAGGGGCTGCGACCGCAAAAGCATGTGCCCCCCTAGACTTGAAGTTGCCCTGGCGTTGGTATAGGGGGTGAGAAGGTCTGCTAGGTAAGCAGGGGCCTTACCATTTAGGGCTTTGTAAACCAATAAAAGGACCTTGAAGTCTATTCTAAAGCGCCCCGGGAGCCAGTGGAGGGAGGCAAGTACAGGGGTGATGTGAGCTCTCTTCCGGGTACCTGTGAGCAGTCTAGCGGCAGCGTTTTGTGGGAGTTGTAGATGGGCTATGGTGGATTTATTTAGCCCCAGGTACAGGGAGTTACAGTAGTCTAAGCGTGAGGATATGAAGGCGTGAATTACTCTTTCCAGGTCTGAGGGTGAGAGAATGGCCTTAATCCTGGCTATGGACCGGAGCTGGAAAAAGCACCCCGGTAGAGTGAACAGTGGTTCCAGGCGCTCACCAAATCTTGTTTCTAGTAGTGTTGTCAACCTTGGTTAATGTTCACATTGGTGGTATAGTTGATGATGGCGGTTGAATATTTTGTGTTTTTGCAGGGAACAGATTCTACGAGTAAAGGAGGATGAGAACGTCCCCTTCCTCCTGGTGGGCAACAAGTCAGACTTGGAGGACCGGCGGCAGATCAGCGCAGACGAGGCGAAGGCACGAGCGGAGCAGTGGGGCGTGTGTTATGTGGAAACTTCTGCTAAAACCCGTGCCAATGTCGATAAGGTAAGTCTGATTGGCTTAAAGGACCAACATTTTAGATTTTTCATTATACCTCGACCGTAATCGATCGTACTAAATTTTTTTTTAAATATTTGATGTTCTGATTATGGGCAGGAGCTAAAACAACAACAATCAAATGAACGACCAAGTCAAATGATTGCAATGAGCGAGCTTTGGAGGCAGCCCGGTGCGTTCCGATTGGGAAGGGTGTTATATTTCTAAGTTTGGCCCAAAATCAACGGCCGCCTATTGCTCCTTTAACACATTGGACGCCAAAAGCGAGTATACTCGTTATTGCCCGCCATGCGTTGTGCGCCAGAAACGAGTTAACTCGTTTTTGGGATCAATATTAAATTTTTTCGCCATGGCATTCATAATTCATCCAGCCTCCCTCCGGGACTGCAGCTGGACCCTGTCTGATATTGCCGCCGCCTGGTGGATGTCAGGCGAGTTACACTCCAAGCCAAACCGGAAGTGACGCTCGGTGCATCCAGGAAATTCCTCCGGCAGTAATATCTTGTAACGTGGGTCTAGATACACACTCAAGTGCATGGGATCGCTTTCGAAACGCAATAATCAATATGATTTCGGCGTTTATTGCGTCATACAAACGGGAAATGGATCTAGCAGATCGACGTCAAATAATTGGAATATTTTTCCTCCAGTCACATCTGCGAACGGTAAGAGGAATATAACGTTATTTTCAGCCCGATTGTTTATTCATTTCACGGCAATCCATCTGATCTGATCAAGCCGTTACTGACGATCAAGGAATTATAAACACCCCCCCCCCCCCTTTCCTTCACGCATGATGAAGCATAATGTATACCGATCATATACATTTGAATTTTTTAATATAGCGTGTATAGGAAAGAAACGCCAATCGATAATCTATCATATGCGTCAGGGCCTATAACTCGCGTTTTAGGAATTACTGCAGAAAACCTTAAAAACATACTTATATTCTCGACGGTATTAACACAACAATGTATGAATGAAAAAATATAACGTTCTCACATCCGGAACGATAGATACCGGATGTTGAATGGGCCATAGTAATGTCGATATAGCTATAGTATTTAAAAAGTTATAGCCCTGCAAAGAAGGTAAACATCTCCATAGGGTTACAGCACTTGCAGACTGGGCATAAGGATGGGCATACTGCGTGGCAGACAATGTGTTAAGAGTTAACTTACGTAGTTGTCAGACACATGGCATCATGAAACCATTTGTCAATATTGAACACTTGATGTGTGGTTTTCTTTTTTCCACAGGTATTCTTTGACCTGATGAGAGAGATCCGAGCGAGGAAAATGGAGGACAGCAAAGAGAAAAATGAAAGTAAAAGTTTGGCCAAAAGAATTAGAGAGAGGTGCTGTATTTTATAGTGGCAAAAGAGAGCAGCAGTGACTGCTTATGTACATACACATTTCTGATTTTCTTTTTGCATTTAATGGCCCTATGTTAGACCCCACCCTCTTTTCTTGATCCTCTAATTGCAACTGTTGCTTTCCTACAGATCTTTAGATTAGATTAGATTCACTTTATTGTCATTACACAGTACAAGACAGTACAAGGAGATTGTGTACGTCTAACCAGGATGTGACAATCAATAGTCAGTTGCAATATAAGACGCATATAAATAAAACTGTACAGTAAGGTGCAATGGCACAATGTGCAATGGTGAGAATACAAAATAATAATTAAAATAATCATTCAAATAAAGTCTACATAAGTTATGGCTATATACACAGGTATATAGTGAGGTGCAGTGGGCTAAGTAGAGTTTTGATTCAGAAGTCCGACAGCTGAGGGGAAGAAACTATTCGTGGTCCTGTGTCAGAAGTAGTAAGGTGGCACTCCATATTCCATTTTTAGGTCAACTTTTCATCACACTCCAAATAATTATTGTACAGTCTCCGTCTCTGACTTTGACCACATTACATTGTGTGTAACATGGATAGTTTTAATTTAGAACTAAACTAGCCCTAGATATTTAAAAGAAAATGCTACTACTAATAATAATAATAATACAAAAGTAAATGCATTGTAGAGTTTGAGGTGTATGATGTCGCAAACAGCTGTGCTGAATTACATTTTATAACGGTTAAGGTTTAGGTGGGAATATGCCATCTTACTGCACCCAAATCCATACATATTAGCCCATCTTCTTGGGTAATGTGTGGCAGTGTGATGTCACACCCATGACTCCCTTTATTTTATTAAAAAAAATTCTTGTATGCTTACATTTTTACCACAAATTCTATAAGATATATTTTAAGAACTGGCCCTGTGACTTAATATGTTGCCATCCCTATTCATATTTTTAGACTATGAAATCTTTTTTCTGATGACTTTTTTCTTCCACACTAATGTTTTTTTTTTCATTATTTTTTAACCACTCGTTCTTAATTGCACAAATTACATTGATCATCACCCTATAGGCTGTGAGTGACGCAACACTTGAAATATTTAATTCTGCGTTTCAGAACGTTTACCTCAGTTAATTTAAAATTGTCATTGCCTTTTGTGGATGAAGGAATCCCTGGTGTACTGATGAAAGGCGTAACACAAAATTATTTGACAACTGCTACGTGGGATGCATCTCTTAAGGATTGGGTACAAAGAAATATTTTGATCACTTCTGTAATTTCACCAAGCTCGGCCCTCGAATCCTCAACCTTGCCCCCTTTTTGTTATAATGCACAGAAAATGTATTTACTAGGAGGATAATTATTAATAGAGAAAGAAGTGTAGATCAATTATGTTGGCGATGTCTTGATGAGGTTGTGCCTATAAGTCATAGTTTACTTTTATCACCAAAGAAAAATGCTATCTAGTGCAAACAAGTGCCTACTTCCCCACCAAAATTGGAGTGAATGACAACTGAATAAAAAAAGAGCAATAGGAATTACTAATGGTACCTTAAGAAAAAGCATTGCCAAGAAACATTTTAGTGATCTTATTGCAGCCCAGAGTTGCATGTCTATACATTCCTTACCTCCCCTGCATCGTTTTATTTTATAGTCTTAAGGAGGTTAACGAAATAGTGTGAGGAGAGGAAAAAAGTTGATTTGAATTTTTCTTTTTATTATTTTCTTTTAATCCTCTTTTTCTCCGCCTGATTTTCTGTGCTTTTTCCTCCATCCCAATTTAATCGTTATGCCAATTCCCCCCTCCCCTACCTGGTCATTGTGCGCATGTGCCCCCTACTGGTCGGTCAAGGTAGCCCTGAGGTCTACCACATGCTTCCTCCGACACATGCAGAGACAGCCAGCGGCTCTCTTTTCACCTGACAGCGTGGACTCTCATTGGTGAAGTGTAACGCGTGCTGTGCAGGCGCCCTGACCTGTAGGAGTCGCTGTCCACAACGCCAGATTACCACCCCATCGACTTCCCTCCCGCTAATTCAGCCAAACGAGTTAGTATGACGGCTGGCACAAGCCGGAGGCAATGCTGACACCCGGATTCGAGACCGGAGTCTCTCGCATTGGTGACGAGCGCAATCTCCGCTGCGCCACCCAGCCGCCCAAGATTTGAAAGGTTTTGAGGGCTATAGTTATTCTTGTACAGTATAATCTCTATTGCCTCAATGTCCATTGTGAATGTGGAATGTGAATACTACTCGTCTTAGCACCCTGGTTATCTGTGCTCTTAGGCAATGATATGCATGCAACGTTCAAAAGTGTGAACGGGTGCTTTTTCCTTTTTTTTTTTAATACTTCACAGTCACACAGTTTCCCTATCTGTGTAATAATGCTGTAATTACTTAAAGTGAAATCGCTATATGGTAATTTATTTATTCAGTCACGCTCATATGCATACATATTTCTTACAGTTAAGTACAATTTAAAGTAATGTGAAGTTGGAAAAGTGAGAATACATGATTACAGCTTAATTACATAGACCAGGGGTGGGCAACTTTGTATATGGTGAGGGCCACAAAATGTCCACAATCAATCTGGGGGGCCGCATTGTTTATCGGCAGTCCCGCCAGTAGTACCCCATCACTCAAATAGCCACAAGGTATATAAACAATTATAATTTGTTGTAACTTTGTTTTTATTCCATTTCAAATGCATTTAGTAATGCAATTTCAACTTTATGAATTTATAAACAGCTGAATTTAAAAGTATTGCTGTGTAACCCCAAATATATACAAAAATTATCAATTATAATTAAGGCTTCTAATAAAATAAATGTATGAACTTAAAGCCCACTGCTCAACAAACACAAAGCAGCATTCCTGCTGCATTTCACTACAACAGTCAATCAAAAGTGCAATAATAAATGATTTTGTTAAATGTATAAACTTTTATCCTGCTACTAAACAAAACATTATAACACTGAAATGCATGTTATGGATATGAAGCACTCAAGAATGTTTTGTTTAGTAGCAGGATAAAAGTGTATACATTTAACAAAATCATTTATTATTGCACTTTTGATTTACTGTTGTAGTGAAATGCAGCAGGAATGCTGCTTTGTGTTTGTGTTATTAGTGTTATCTGAACACTACAAAAGTAAACAAGTAAAGTGCAAGTAAAGTAAAGTGCAATACTACATGCCTCCCATTGACCCTTTATCAAACTGGCATGACATTCACCCTCGCCCCACAGTGGGTCAATAATGGTTATAATAATAATAATAATAATAATAATAATAATAATAATAATAATAATAATAATAATAATAATAATAATAATAATAATAATAATAATAATAATAATAATAATAATAATAATAATAATAATAATAATAATAATAATAATAATAATAATAATAATGGTCCCCTCTCTACACCTCTCCATCATCCCCCCCCCCCTCTCTACATCTCTTCATCATCTCTTCCCCCCTCTCTACACCTCTTCATCATCTCCTTCCCCCCCTCTACACCTCTTCATCATCTCCTCCTCCCCCCTGTCTTTAATGAGACACTTGTTGTCTCTCTTGTTGGCGCACAATAGCAGGAATGTCAACTTCAATGTTTGTGCATGCAATCTGCATCAGATGAAATAATGTTTCATCCGACAGCCTGTTTCTCTCCTTTGACTTGATGTGCTTCATGTTTGAGAAATTGCTCTCACATATGTATGTGCTCCCAAACATAGAGAGGGCAAAGTCCCTGAGGAGTGGGAAGCGGGGCTCAGGTAGCAGTTTCCAAAACGAAATTCCCCTCTCATTTCTCTTTGCTTGAAAAAAAGGATCCGACTGTAGCTTGCACAGTTCAAGCTGCAACGGTGGGGGCTGCTCTGACACCGTAGCGGTGAGGGGGCCGGCAAACAGCGCTATCCGTGACGGCATGCCATTGAAATCTTCAAACCGATCATTGAATTGCATTTGCAGTGTTTCAATGTCGCTCCTGTACTTTCCGACGGCTCAGCCATCGGATTTCTGTGTGTAGCTGCAAGTCGCCATAATCAGTGTCCATCTCTTCCAAAAAGGAGACAAACGTTCTATGGTTTAGTGACCTGTTGCCTCCACGAATTAGATTGGTAACCTTGGTAACCAAATCCATAACATGGCTGTAGTCAAGCTTCTTGGCACAGAGAGCCTCCTATATCAGATACAAAAAAAAAAAAAAACGATTTAACGACTCTCGCATATAATTTGACTACACTCGACTCACATTGGTCATTATAATGACCCACAATAGATGGAAATTATGTTAGCGAACTTACCTGATGTATAATGCAGTGCAGCATTGGACACTCAATGCCACTCTGCCTTAGAAGCCCGGCGAATCCTGTGCGTTTTCCTTTCATTGCCGGTGCTCCATCGGTAACAACAGCCGACAGTCTATCAAAACCCCCATATTGCTGCACGGCACTTTCAACAGCGTTTCATATGTCCACACTAGGGCTGACCCCTATTAGTCAAATAGTCGACTAATCGATTGAAAGGAGCCATAGTCGACTGCCAACTCTTCTTAGTCGAATACAATACAAAAAAATAAAAAATAAAAAAATAAAAAAATAAAAAAATAAAAAAATAAATAATTTTTTTATTTTTTTATTTTTTTAATATTGGCCTGGGGCCGCATAGAACGTCGGTGAGGGCCGCATGCGGCCCGCGGGCCGCCAGTTGCCCCTCCCTGACATAGACCAAAGAACACTGTGAAGTATGTCCCTCTTCTTGGTACCTCTTTGTTTGTAAGACGCATTTATTTTTATTAGATAGTTGCTAAATAATTTAATGTCTCAATTTACAACATTGTTGACAGAGCTTATTTATTATAAACCACTATAAGTCTAATTACTCCCAAGCTTTTACATTGACAATAAGCGTGCTATAAGTTTTCATTTAGCTGTTAGGCATTCCTGTTTTCAACCCTAACAAAATATACATGGATAAATTGGCTTCCCTTGAAGAATTCCTTGATTTTGATTTGGACACAGAAGACGAGATCCAGTCGAAGAGCCACATCCAATCCAATCCAATCCACTTTATTTATATAGCACATTTAAAACACAAAGTTGACCAAAGTGCTGTACAAGTCCACAAACATAGGATAAAACATAAAACATAAAAAATGTAATAAAAGCAGGGCGGCTACGTGGCGTAGTGGGCAAGGCACTCGCCACGAAATGCTGGAGACGCTGGGCTCGTCAGTTCGAGCCCAGCGCTCCACATTTGCTTTCAGTTTAGCTGGTCGTCCGTACTAATACACATTGGCCGTATTAGGGGGTGGGAAGCTAATGGGTGGGGATCGGGCGTTGTGGACAGCGACTCCTACAGGTCGGTTGGTGCGCCTGCGCAGTAGAATCAGGAAGTGTCGGGGGCTCCTCGCCACTGAGAGATCGAGCTGCGCAGGTGAAAAGATGCGACTGCTGTTACCTCAAGTACCGGAGGGGACTTGTGCTATGTATGACTTAGTCCACATTGCAGCCGGCTTGTGGGAGGCAAGAAACAGCGTCCGTGACAGGGGAGGGTTGAATTGGATGATACGAGATTGGGATGGGAGAAAATATAGAAAATGGGAGAAAAAGTTAATAAAAAAAAATGTAATAAAAGCACATAATAAAACAGTACAATGTGTCACATAAAAAAGGCCAATCTCTCAAAAACGGTTTAAAAAACAAAAGCCAGAGCAAATAAGTGTGTTTTGAGGCGTGATTTAAACACCTGCAGTGCAGAGTGGGGGCCTGCCTAACATGCAGTGGCAGCTCATTCCACATGTCTTGCATTGCAAATAAAAACTTTGATTCAGGTATATTATACCTTGATTGGTGTTCTGCAATACATTACACCAGTATCACACCTCGCCTACGTTCAGTGGTAACTGGCTCTCATGTCTCGCACAGATTTAATTCAATGTGTTTGTTTGTAATAATTTGTTTTCTCTTTGTTTATTTTATTTATTCACGCAATCGGTCTGCCTTTCTGTTACTTAAAATGTATTCTTGTGAATTGGCTTGTGGACTGGATGAGGCCCAAATATTTATGGCAGGATTTAAATGGTGATGTTTAACAAGTTGTCTGGACATATTTTGTGATGTTTGTGTGAAAACTCTGCATACTTCAACTTGTTTTGCCTTTTATATAAATACCATCGGATTTAACTGGATATCTATTTTTGTTTGTATAGTTTGTATGCACATCATTATACTTTATTTTGTCTGTTTACTTATTTTTAACATAACCTACGTATTCCTATCTATTTGCGACTGCAAGAAATGAGATATAACTTTCAGTAAATTTGTATGAGTTATTTGAAAAGACAAATAAAGCAAATAATATTGAGAACATTTTACAAACATACCCAAGCTCTTTGGAAGAGTTGTGTCTTGACTAAAGAGACAATCTGAATACTTAATTGTGACCATGTTTCTTTAGTCATGAATTACATATTTCTGTATTACGATAGGTTAAAGGTGCTATAAATAACATTCAGCCACTAGATGTTGCACTAAAGCACCAGCATGTCATTTATCCAATCGGGTGCATTCCACATGGCGAAATGGGAAATAGGGAGGGGATACATGCATGCATGTAAACAACATTCATTTTGGACCTGCCACATTTTTTTTTATTATACTTTCTTTTTGGTGGAAAAGCAATATTTGTATTCCACACTTTTCTAAAAGCTCTGTGGATGTATTATTATTATATATATATTTTATAATATATAAATTATATATTTATTTATATATATGGTACTATACGACTATGCTTGCACCTCATGGTACCAAAGGCCCTAAAAAGACTACTCCTAAAACCCACCTCACCCCTGCCCATTTTGACAACCTAGGATGGCTTAGAGTAGACGACAGAGTACAGCAACTTGCAATGGGCCTGGTCTACAAGATACACTACACCACTAAGATACCCATGTACATGTCGAAATAGTTCCCAAAGGTCAGTGAATTCCATGACCACAACACCAGAGGCTCAAACAAGGGACTAAACACATTTTGCAATTATGCCAACAATGTGGAACGCCCTACCCACAGCTGTAAGAGAATGTGAATCCCTACCCTCCTTCAAAACCGCTCTCAAAGGGCACCTATGGGTGGCTGCAATTTGAAACTGGCCCTGGTAAATGTCCAAACCCCCCATCCACCCAACCCACTCCAATGTACAGTTTCTTCCCCCTCGAATGTATATATTTTTTTTATGATCTCTTTCTCTGAAACTACTGTATATCTTGTATGTCATACATGTCTGGATGAAACGGTACTGGAAATAAAGCTGATTACGGCAAACCGCGCAATGTAACCATGAGAAGATTCACATGCATCACATTAGATGAACTCTGCAAAACTGTCTCAGAATGTAACTCCTCCACCTCAGACATTGATCCTATACCTACAGCTTTCTTCAAACGGGTGTTTAATAGTGTCTCAAGCCCTATGTGCTAGATATCATCAACACTTCCCTTAGAACTGGTATTTTCCCAGATGCCTTTAAAACAGCAGTTGTAAAGCCATTACTAAAAAAAAATTACTTGGATAGTATGTACTGGCAAACTATCTACCAATATCTAACCTACCATTCATTAGTAAAGTACTTGAAAAGATAGTTTCAGGTCAAATGAATTCCTTTCTTGAAGAAAAAAACATCTTAGAAGAATTCAGAAAATATAGCACTGAAACTGCCCTCACCAAAATAATCAGTGACCTCAGACTAAACTCTGACGAGAATAAGGTCTCCATCCTTATCCTGCTAGATCTCAGTGCAGCATTCGATACAATCGATCACGATATTCTAATCAATCGTTTGAAAACCTTGTCGGTTTCTCAGACTATGCTAAGCTGGTTTAAAACACATCAGAGGGAGGAAATGTTAAACTAGGAGGCCACATGTCTGAGATATATGACAACAACTATGGAGTTGCACAAGGGAGTTGCTTAGGTCCTTTACTCTTCTCCCTTTACATGTTACCGCTGGGTGATATCATCAGAGAACATAATGTACATATCTGCTGAACCAAATGATACAGCTATTAACTCCATCATAGACTGCTTATTGGCAATAAATAAATGGATGAGTACGAACTTCCTGAAACTAAATGAGAACAAAACTGAAATTCTAATTATCGGCCCCAAAACAAAGAAAACGTTAATAAAGAACCTGGGAGGACTAACCCCTTGGATCAAATCTGAGGTCACAAGTTTTGGGGTTATCATAGATTCAGAACTGAACTTCAATTCTCATATTAACAAAGTGACCAAAACATCGTTCTTCCATCTCAGAAATATAGCAAAAGTACGACCATTTATTAATCAAAACGATGCTGAGAAGCTAATTCATGCATTCATATCTAGCCGGTTAGACTACTGTAATGCACCTTTTACAGGTCTCCCTAAGAAAACCACAGAGGCTTTGACAGCTAATCCAAAACTCTGCAGCCCAACTGCTTACTAGAACCAAAAGGAGAGAGCACATTAGTCCAGTCTTAGCTGCTCTACACTGGCTTCCTGTAACATTTAGAATTGACTTCAAAGTCCTTCTCCTTACATACAAAGCTCTAAATGGACAGGGACCTAGTAGCTACATCGCCAACACTAATAAATTACAGGTCAGCAAGAACACTGCGATCATCAGCTGCTGGACTACTAGAGGCTCCCAGAAACAGTCAAAAGAGGATCGGTAATGCAGCCTTTATCAACTATGCCCCAAAACTATGGAACAAACTACCCCAAAACATCAGGGAAGCCAACTCACTATAGACATCTTCAAAAGACAGCTTAATAACCTCTCTCTTTGCTCAGGAATTTAAATGAAACATCAGGGATATCCTGACACAAATTGTACTTTACCTGCACTATTCTTACCCTACCTACTTGTATACACTTCCTATCAAATTCATGTGTCGGTTCTATGCAAATGTTATCTCACTATCTCCTATGCACTGTCATTTTAAGAGCACTGCTCTGTTGTAATTCAGAATTGAACTATTTTATCACACTTTTTTACTTCTTACTGATGCACTGCTCTGTTGTATGTTAAATACCCTGTTGTATGTCCGTTCTATTTTATAATTTTTAGCCTATTTTTAAACTGAATCATTTAAAACTATTTTTATTATTTGTATTACTGAATGAAACTGTAAACAGAAAGGCCTATTTGGATGCTAGATCCTAATGTGAAACACTGTGATTTACCTTACCTTGCTACCTCTATATTTTTTATGCTCGCTTATGCCTGTATTTTTTACTGTTGTGAAGCACTTTGAACTGCAACTTCTGTATGAAAAGTGCTATACAAATAAAGTTATTATTACTCCGTAGCTAGCTATCAACATTTACGCTTCGTTCCTGTTGAAATTGGGCAATGTTAATAAGTAGTTGTAGTAGTATTAATACTATTACAGGTACTAAACTGTAGTAGCAGAAAAGGCACTACTGTAAAGAAAGAAAATAAAGAAGTCTTTATTTTGTCAAGCACCTCAATCAACATGTATAGGATGAAGATGAAGGATGAAGGACATCTCGTGGAGCACGTGAAGAGAGCAGTCTACCAGGGTGGTCACATGTGAAGAGAGCAGTCTACCAGGGTGATCACATGTGAAGAGAGCAGTCTACCAGGGTGGTCAGTGGTCACATGTGAAGAGAGCAGTCTACCAGGGTGGTCACATGTGAAGAGAGAAGTCTACCAGGGTGGTCACATGTGAAGAGAGCAGTCTACCAGGGTGGTCACATGTGAAGAGAACAGTCTACCAGGGTAGTCACATGTTAAGAGAGCAGTCTACCAGGGTGGTCACATGTGAAGAGAGCAGTCTACCAGGGTCACATGTGAAGAGAGCAGTCTACCAGGGTCACATGTGAAGAGAACAGTACCAGGGTCACATCTGGTGGAGCACATGAAGAGAGCAGTCTCCCAGGGTCACATGTGAAGAGAGCAGTCTATCAGGGTCACATGTGAAGAGAGCAGTCTACCATGGTGGTCACATGTGAAGAGCGGAGTCTACCAGGGTCACATGTGAAGAGAGCAGTCTACTAGGGTCACATGTGAAGAGAGCAGTCTACCAGGGTCACATGTGAAGAGAGCAGTCTACCAGGGTCACTTTGGACATTTACCGGGGCCAGTTTCGAATTGCAGCCACCCGTAGGTGCTCTTTGAGCAGTTTTGAAGGAGGGTAGGGATTCACATTATCTTACGGCTGTGGGTAGGGCGTTCCACATTGTTGTGGCATAATTGCTAAACGTGTTTAGTCCCTTGTTTGGAGAAGCATGCAGCTGCAGAGCCAGCGGCGCTCTCAGGGCCGCACTGTGAGGGCCGCTCAGCAGCGCCACCCACCCAATCGCTGAATTGGAGTATTGCACTGTGCGGGCACAGCTGTGAGATCCGCGCGAGGCCAGAGGATGTACATACTGTATGAGTAAATTAACTATACTTTTGCACTGCTCTGTTGTAATTCAGAATTGAACTATTTTATCACACTTTTTACTTCTTACTGATGCACTGCTCTGTTGTATGTTAAATACCCTGTTGTATGTCCGTTCTATTTTATAATTTTTAGCCTATTTTTAAACTGAATCATTTAAAACTATTTTTATTATTTGTATTACTGAATGAAACTGTAAACAGAAAGGCCTATTTGGATGCTAGATCCTAATGTGAAACACTGTGATTTACCTTACCTTGCTACCTCTATATTTTTTATGCTCGCTTATGCCTGTATTTTTTACTGTTGTGAAGCACTTTGAACTGCAACTTCTGTATGAAAAGTGCTATACAAATAAAGTTATTATTACTCCGTAGCTAGCTATCAACATTTACGCTTCGTTCCTGTTGAAATTGGGCAATGTTAATAAGTAGTTGTAGTAGTATTAATACTATTACAGGTACTAAACTGTAGTAGCAGAAAAGGTACTACTGTAAAGAAAGAAAATAAAGAAGTTTTTATTTTGTCAAGCACCTCAATCAACATGTATAGGATGAAGATGAAGGATGAAGGACATCTCGTGGAGCACGTGAAGAGAGCAGTCTACCAGGGTGGTCACATGTGAAGAGAGCAGTCTACCAGGGTGATCACATGTGAAGAGAGCAGTCTACCAGGGTGGTCAGTGGTCACATGTGAAGAGAGCAGTCTACCAGGGTGGTCACATGTGAAGAGAGAAGTCTACCAGGGTGGTCACATGTGAAGAGAGCAGTCTACCAGGGTGGTCACATGTGAAGAGAACAGTCTACCAGGGTAGTCACATGTTAAGAGAGCAGTCTACCAGGGTGGTCACATGTGAAGAGAGCAGTCTACCAGGGTCACATGTGAAGAGAGCAGTCTACCAGGGTCACATGTGAAGAGAACAGTACCAGGGTCACATCTGGTGGAGCACATGAAGAGAGCAGTCTCCCAGGGTCACATGTGAAGAGAGCAGTCTATCAGGGTCACATGTGAAGAGAGCAGTCTACCATGGTGGTCACATGTGAAGAGCGGAGTCTACCAGGGTCACATGTGAAGAGAGCAGTCTACCAGGGTCACTTTGGACATTTACCGGGGCCAGTTTCGAATTGCAGCCACCCGTAGGTGCTCTTTGAGCAGTTTTGAAGGAGGGTAGGGATTCACATTATCTTACGGCTGTGGGTAGGGCGTTCCACATTGTTGTGGCATAATTGCTAAACGTGTTTAGTCCCTTGTTTGGAGAAGCATGCAGCTGCAGAGCCAGCGGCGCTCTCAGGGCCACACTGTGAGGGCCACACTGTGAGGGCCGCTCAGCAGCGCCACCCACCCAATCGCTGAATTGGAGTATTGCACTGTGCGGGCACAGCTGTGAGATCCGCGCGAGGCCAGAGGATGTACATACTGTATGAGTAAATTAACTATACTTTTGCTCACACAATATCTTGAATGAATGTGTTTATTTATTTCGAACATAAATTGAAAATAAATAATAATAAAAAACATGTAATAAACAGATTAAAAAACAAACAAGCAGGAGTAGGAGGATGAAGTGTAAACGTATGTATTCCTACCCCCTTGATTGATTGAAAGCTTTATTAACAGATTGCAGAATGGGTACAATACAGTACGGCTCAATACACACAATTGTTAAGGATCCGCAGACCAGAGAAAGACTTTCGTCATACATACATGACATACAGATAGATAGTATTCAGTATACCTTCACACTCTATTATCTTATTATTAACTCATATTCACTCCACAAACTGAAATATACATACATTGTTGAATGAACAGCCTGTTTCTTGAAGTTAGACTCTACTCTAAATTGAACCGCTTGTCGTAGAGACTTGCGGGTTGTACCATTGGCCTATTGCTTAATGCCAAGTCAGTAGTGCTGCTTTTGCTTCCGCGTTTTCCCTGATTGGCTGCGCCATGCCCCGCGGCAGGCGCGGCAACCGCAGAGCAGAGCGAGCGGAGCGGCAGAGCGAGCGGAGCGGCAGAGCGCGAGCGGAATTATGTAACCGCCCTAGTAATCCGCCATGATTTTCATTCGGCGCTTCAGCTCACCTGGCAGAGCAGCGGTCCTGCGGTCCTGCGGTCTGTTGTTGACGAGTTCGAATCCCATCAAATTTTTTTTTTAACATGATTTTTTTTTAACGTGTATTCTTTCGCCGGTTAAGGTTAGGCATGGTTAAGGTTAAGGTTAGGCATTGTTTCGGAGTTGGTTAAGGTTAGAACGGTTAAGTTTAGGCGCTGTTAAGGAGCTGGTTAAGGTTAGAGTTTGTCTTAGAGAATGGCAATATTCTTTCTATGGTTAAGGTTAGGCATGGTTAAGGTTAAGGTTAAGGTTAGGCATTGTTTCGGAGTTCGTTAAGGTTAGAACGGTTAAGTTTAGGCGCTGTTAAGGAGCTGGTTAAGGTTAGAGTTTGTCTTAGAGACAGCCTATTTCCGCACTGCCGCTCTCCCGCGTTGCCGCGGTCACATGGTCAAATTGTCACATTCTTGCACTACTGGCTTGTGAAAAAGCAACACGCGTACCATTGTACTCAGTAGGGATATCCTCTTTCATTGGTCTATATTGACCACTTCATTAGGCCACGCCCCCTTTTTGTATCTTTTGAACCGTTTGTCATTGAAACAATACAGACCCTCTCCCGTTGGCCGGTGGTGCACAGGCATCACCCACATGTGGTGTCTCCATTAGGCCTGTAGGCTGAGCTCTAACATAGAGTATGTGTTACACCTGGCTGGGTGTGCTCCTGTGTGACACACAAAGTAGAGTGTATGACTGAGCAAGGCAGCTCTTGGTATGGATGTGAATAAAGCAAGACGCTAGTACTAAAGTGTCCATTCCTCGTTCTTACTACGACATAACATATTGGCGACGAGGATGTCGATGTTGAACCTAAGCCAACCGGCACCTTTTCTTCAAAACGCCGGAGAGCCAGCCATTCCATTCAAGGCATGGATCCGCACGTTTGAAAATTACCTGCTAGCCATGTCCAAGAAGGAGCTACCTGACGCGCGCAAGCGTGCCCTGCTCGTCCATTGTTTGGGAGTGGAAGGACAGAGACTTTTCTATACAATGACGGTGGCAGATGATAAGTACACCACAGCTTTATCAGTTATTGGAAAGTTCTTTACACGGAAAGTTAATGTAGTGGCGGAGCGCTACCGTTTTCGCCAACGTAGCCAATGCAATGGCGAGAGCACGGACCAGTACGTTGCCTCTCTAAAAGAGCTAGCTACCACTTGTGAGTTCGGGGTGATGGAAGAGGAAATGATCCGGGACCAGCTGGTCGAAAAAACCAACTCAGCACGCATCAGGGAGCGACTACTACTGGAAGTTCCACTGACACTGACCAAGGCTGTAATGATCGCTGGTCAGATTGAAACTGCGGTGTCGGAGGCAAAAGTCATGCTTCAGGGACAGCCAGAGAGCACGGTAGAGGCGGTCCAGTTCTCACGCTCGCGACAGTACAAGTCACAGCGGGGTAATTTTAATGCGTCACCGCAACCCTTGCCTACACAGTCTATGCAGGGTAAGACATGTTACAGATGTGGCTCTCCTCAACACATCGCCAGCTTTGATGGATGCCCTGCTAGGGATGCACTGTGCAACACATGTAAAAAGAAGGGACATTTTTCAAAAGTTTGTCTGGGTTCTAACAGAGTGAGTGAGGTAACCGAGTCTGAGACTGTACCTGAAGTGACTGTATTGTGCATGGTAGATGGTGCACGCTCTGTTGAAAAGATAGTGTGTACAGTTCAGGTTAGCACAAATGAACGAGACGGTCAGGACATTGAGCTCATGCTAGATACAGGTTCAGCTGTGTCTATTTTGCCCAGAGCGAGTTACATGCAATTATTCCCATCTCTTACAACACCAAAGCTAAGTCTTGTCAGCTACGGAGGTAATGCAATCCCCGTCCATGGATGCTTGAAGGCTAGCGTAGCTTTTGGTGACCGCTGCACTGACGCAGATATTTACATTGTGCAAAATGGGTCTCCAGTGTTAGGGAGGGACCTGTTTACTGCGTTACAGATGCAGATACTAGACGGCAAGGTCACGTCAGCTCAGTGCAACCAGACAAATTCAGTTGCGACCAGTGTTGAGAAAAATACACTTCGGTGTGCAAAGGCATTCACACATCGGGTGAAAATGCATCCAGAAGTCAGACCTGTACAACAACCACTACGTAGGTTGCCATTCTCAGTTAGAGCAGCTGTATCCCAGGAGATAAAGAGACTGGTAGAGCAGGACATAATCGAGCTTGTAGAGGCATCTGAATGGATCTCACCCATAGTCGTTACTACAAAGAAAGACGCAGGATTACGCCTCTGTAGACCTGAGGGAGCCAAATAAGGCAGTAGTCATAGATGGGTTTCCACTACCCCACATGGAGGAACTGTTTACAGAATTGAGGGGCGCAACACTGTTTTCGACATTAGACCTTCAGAGTGCTTATCACCAGGTTACACTACACGAGGACAGCCGTAGCTTGACGACATTCATTACTCATGATGGACTGTTTCGCTTTAAGAGAGTGCCGTACGGACTGGCGTCGGCACCCAGCTGCTTCCAACAAATTATGTCAATAATCCTCAAAGGTCTGTCGGGGGTCCAGTGCTATCTCGATGACATCATTGTCACAGGTACATCAGTGGAGGAACACGACAGGAACTTACCTGACTGCGGTGCTGCGAAGCATAGACAACGCGGGGCTCAAGCTCAACTACTCCAAGTGCCACGTCAGGAAAACAGAGCTGACTTTCCTGGGGCACACAATGTCAGCCAAGGGACTATACAACCTGACGCATCTCACGCTGCTGCTGTGTCTGAGTTACCCCCACCTACAGATCTCATCAGGCTGAGGTCATTCCTGGGGCTCACAGGGTGGTATTCAAAATTCATCCCAGACTACGCCGTTGTCGTGGAGCCGCTGCGAGCGCTGCTCCGAGGGTCAGCAACATTCGACTGGACTCCTGAGGCTCAGCAGAGTTTTGAGGCAGTTAAAGGACTCATAGTTGATAGCCCTGCACTCTCACTCTTTGACCCTGAGCTGCCCACGGTCATCACTACAGATGCATCGGACTACGGTCTGGGCGACGTCCTCACCCTGATGCATCCGGACGCCTCAGAAAGGACTGTGGCGTTCGCCTCCCGCACGCTGTCCCAGGCAGAGAGAAAATATTCTACTGTGGAAAAAGAGGCGCTGGGCTGTGTGTGGGCAACGGAAAAGTGGAGGACATACCTGTGGGGAAGACATTTCACACTACGGACAGATCACAGTCCCCTGACCACACTGCTCTCTTCAAAAGGTCAAGGTAGAGCGGGCATGCGCGTAGCCAGGTGGTCCGCTAGGCTAATGTCATTCTGCTATGACATTCAGTACAAGCCCGGCAGAGAAAACATCACTGCGGACTGCCTGTCCCGTCTCCCACTACCCGGCTCAGAACCTAGCCAGGAGGAGGACGTGGAAGTGGTAGCCCTTGTCTCTAATCTCTCAGCTATCACGGCGGCAGAGTTCAAAGCTGCATGCACTGCCTGCCCGGTGCAACTGAAACTACGTGAGATACTCACCTCCAGATGGCCTAAATCCGAAAAGGATCTAGGCCCGGACCTACGGATGTTCTTCAAACTACAGAACGAACTCTCTCTACACGATGACTGTGTCGTGCAAGGCACATATAGACTGCTCGTCCCAGAGAGTCTACAGCCCAAACTGATCTCCCTGGCTCACGACACTCACCAGGGAATTGTGAGGACAAAACAGAGACTCAGAGAAGTATACTGGTGGCCTGGCATGGATGCCCAGGTTGAGTTGGCTATCAAAGCATGCAACACATGCCAGTCACATGACAAGTCAGCAGTCACACGCACCTCTCCACTGCAGCCTGTGCCCTATCCTACTGGGGCTTGGGAGAAACTGGCAATTGATAAAGCGCCCCTGGACTGTCGCTTTGCAATCACACTAATAGACTACTACAGTAAGTGGCCTGAGATAGATTTTGTGCCACAGGTTACATCACGGACTGTGACAATATTCCTATCTACAGTTTTCAGCAGAGAGGGCAATCCGAAAGAGCTTATCTCTGACAATGGCTCTCAGTTTGTGTCTCAGGAGTTTGAGGCGTTTCTCCAAGACAGGGGCATAGTGCACAGGAAGTCATCTGTGTATTATCCACGGGCAAATGGGGAAATAGAACGCTTTAACCGCAGTTTGAAAGACAGCTTGCAGACGGCCTCGCTGGAAGGCAAGCAATGGAAGGAGTTTACAACAGACTTCTTACAGGCCTACCGGTCTACTCCTCACTCTGCGACACAGCACTCACCAGCAGAACTGTTGCATGGTAAGCCTATGCGCACCAAACTCCATGTGGCTGGATTTCAGATTGCACAAGCCACACCACACTCGTCGGAGGACATAGCTGCCAGAGTAGCCGTGCAACAGGACAGAAGCAAGGCGTACACGGATCAAAGGCGAGGTGCGAAGAGTGTGTCATTCCCATGTGGCTCATACGTTCGGGTTAAGAAACCTGGCATTCTGCCTAAGACTCAGTGCAAGTTCTCCAAGCCACTCAAGGTGGTGGGACAGAAAGGACCGCACACCTACATGCTGTCTGATGGACGCTGTTGGAATGCTTCCCATCTGGCACCGGTCTCTCTTTGGAGAGGAGAGGGGGACGGCGAGGGGTCGCCTTTGGACGGTGACATTACAGCAGTGCCACTTTCTGACACACACACAGAACCTGTAAGACAGGCCAGGCCGAGACGAGCACCTGTGTGGACTCAGGACTTTGTGATGAGCCACTGAGAAAAGTGTTATGTAATATTGATGTTAGTAATGCTGAAAGGTGAAAGAGTTAACAGTTCTGGTTAATTATAATTGTGGCAGACTTGAATGCTAGTAATGCATAGAATTGAAAAATGTATACAAATGTTTATTCTGTTTTTCATAGGCCGGAATAGGAAAGGTAGAGTAAATGTTATTTTTACTGCTTAGCCTTAAAGTGGAGATGAAGCAGTGAACAATGTGATCCTAGTTTGTTTGTTGTGTACCTTGTGTAAGACAGGGTTCTATAATCAAATGTGAAATCTATCTTATTTGTCTGAAAAATCAAATATAATATCCCTGTTTTCAACATGGGCGCCGCCATTTTGTTGCTGACGTCATGGGGCTTGTTTGGTGTATACACTGCTGGTTAGCTGCCTATAGTGAATGGGTCAGTCAGTAAATAAAATGTTGCCTACAAAACAACGGGACCGCGGTGGTTCTGTTTGTATTGCTCCTGGCTGTTCAAACTAATTTTACCATGTGAGAGAGAGGAAAGTTGGTTAATTTCCACAAACTACCAGTGAAAAAAACAGTGTTGTTGGCACGTTGGCTCAGGCTGGCTGCACTCAGGCGGCGCGACCAGCCTGTTGGACAGGGAAGGAGGATCTGCAGCTGAAGCCGGACGCGGTTCCCTCAGTCTTCGACAGACAGACCGGCCCCGGCAGTTCAGCGTCGCGGAGCATTCAGCCTGCTGGCTACCTAGATCCACTTCAACCAGCCGAGCGTCGGGAGCTCCAGCAGCTTGTCGATGTGCTAATAGCCTGGAGCCAGCTACCGTTAGCTTGCCGAGGCTCCAGCACACCGACAAGCTGTGTAGCCAGCTACCGTTAGCTTGCCGAGGCTATTAGCACACCGACAAGCTGTGTAGCCAGCTACCGTTAGCTTGCCGAGGCTATTAGCACACCGACAAGCTGTGTAGCCAGCTACCGTTAGCTTGCCGAGGCTATTAGCACACCGACAAGCTGTGTAGCCAGCTACCGTTAGCTTGCCGAGGCTATTAGCACACCGACAAGCTGTGTAGCCAGCTACCGTTAGCTTGCCGAGGCTATTAGCACACCGACAAGCTGTGTAGCCAGCAGGCTGAATGCTCCGCGACGCTGGTTGAAGTGGATCTAGGTAGCCAGCAGGCTGAATGCTCCGCGACGCTGAACTGCCTGGGCCGGTCTGTCTGTCGAAGACTGAGGGAACCGCGTCCGGCTTCAGCTGATTAGTGGTCTTCTGGACAAACATCCCACCCCAACAACATAATCCGAGGCAATGAAGTGTTCGCTGCAGATCCTCCTTCCCTGTCCAACAGGCTGGTCGCGCCGCCTGAGTGCAGCCAGCCTGAGCCAACGTGCCAACAACACTGTTTTTTTCACTGGTAGTTTGTGGAAATTAACCAACTTTCCTCTCTCTCACATGGTAAAATTAGTTTGAACAGCCAGGAGCAATACAAACAGAACCACCGCGGTCCCGTTGTTTTGTAGGCAACATTTTATTTACTGACTGACCCATTCACTATAGGCAGCTAACCAGCAGTGTATACACCAAACAAGCCCCATGACGTCAGCAACAAAATGGCCGCGCCCATAATGATAAATGCTTCAAAAATGCACATAACAAATCGTTTTTTCTTAGAAACTGCTTATTTTTATAACGTTATATTTAATAAAGCGTATATATTATAAAGCCATTTTTTCTGTGGCTTATCTAAATACTAATGTGATGCTATGAATATGTATTTATCGCACTGCTTCATCTCCACTTTAATGGACTCTATCTTAGTTATAACTTAAGAAAGGTAAGAGTAGCCTACACACTTTGAAATGTTCTTTACTGTTTAGCCTTAATGTTTCTAAGTTACAGTTATAACCAGCCCTGTAAGTGCTGTCTTATTGAGAAGGATATGTGGTGTCTCCATTAGGCCTGTAGACGGAGCTCTAACATAGAGTATGTGTTACACCTGGCTGGGTGTGCTCCTGTGTGACACACAAAGTAGAGTGTATGACTGAGCAAGGCAGCTCTTGGTATGGATGTGAATAAAGCAAGACGCTAGTACTAAAGTGTCCATTCCTCGTTCTTACTACGACATAACACCACACTTTCACAATTTCCCCGCGCGGAATTGTCTATTTTTTGTCTGTCTAATTGTCTATTTTTTTTTTAATTTAAATGTTTTTATTAAAAACGAAGGTTTGAACGTCCGTTCGAAGAACCCTGACGAAGTTTGAATCCCAAAAACAGGCTTCGGGGACAGCCTTACCAAACATATTATTTATATTATTCAAATGGGACTCAAACATGTTCTGTTGTGATGTCACAGTATGATGTCATAACAGCACATTCTAGAACATTTGTGATGTCACACTACAGTATGATGTCATATATAACATTCTAGAACATTTGTGATGTCACAGTATGGTGTCATAATAGAACATTCTAGAACATTTGTGATGTCACAGTATGATGTCATAATAGAACATTTTAGAACATTTGTTGTCTATATTCAACAATTCTCTCAGAAGATCTCTCAGAAGACTTGTGGACTGTCGGGTGTTTTTTGTTCCATGTTTGTGTCTGCTTTCGGAGCCTGAGGGGGTGATTTTTTTGGTGGGTGTTGACAATTATTTGACATTTTTCAAAAAACAGCTTATATTCTGGGGGTTTTAATGCAGTTTTATAGGGCCTTTTTATTAGGCGGATTTAGGTGTCAATGGGTTAATGCTACGGCATTGGTTAAGGGCAGAACGGAGAGGATTGGGATGATGACAGGAGGAGCAGAGAGGAAGGAGACAGCCAGGAGGAGCAGAGAGGAAGGAGACAGAGACGATAGTAATGTGTTTTGAAGATGAGAAGAAGAAGAAGAAGAAGAAGAAGAAGAAGAAGAAGAAGAAGAAGAAGAAGAAGAAGAAGAAGAAGAAGAAGAAGAAGAAGAAGAAGAAGAAGAAGAAGAAGAAGAAGAAGAAGAAGAAGAAGAAGAAGAAGAAGAAGAAGAAGAAGAAGAAGAAGAAGAAGAAGAAGAAGAAGAAGAATGTAAACAATCAAAAGTTGATTTACCAGAGACCATACTATGGAAACCATACGAACTGAGGAGGGCAGTAATACGCCATGTCTACACTACCGGAAATTCAAAAGAAGAAGAAGAAGATCTCATTGTGCATCTTTGAACAGTACTGAACAGATAGACTAAACAACATAGATTGAAGCCTGCATTTCTCAACCAAGGTGCCTTGTGCCGTCGGTTGTGTGATAGTAAAGGGTTAACCTTCTGAGGATAGAAGCTTCTTCTGAGTCTCTCTGTGCTTGCCATGAGACTCCGGTATCGCTTGCCTGACCGCAGCAGTTCAAATTGAACCGTTTGTCCTTATGCCGCGCCCCCTTTTTGTATCTTTTGAACCGTTTGTCATAGAGACAATACAGACCCTCTCTCGTTGGCCGGCGGTGCACAGGCATCACCCACACTTTCACAATTTTCCAGTGGGGAATTGTCTATTTTTTGTCTATTTGTCTAATTGTCTTTTTTTATTTATTTATTTATTTATTAAAAACGAAGGTTCGAATGTCCGTTCGAAGAACCCTGACGAAGTTTGAATCCCAAAAACAGGCTTCGGGGACAGCCTTACCAAATATTATTAATATTATTTATATTATTCAAATGGAACTCAAGCATGTTCCGTTGTGATGTCACAGTATGATGTCATAATAGAACATTTGTGATGGCACAGTATGATGTCATAATAGAACATTCTAGAACATTTGTGATGTCACAGTATGATGTCATAATATAACATTCTAGAACATTTGTGATGTCACAGTATGATGTCATAATATAACATTCTAGAACATTTGTGATGTCACAGTATGATGTGACAGAGCCAGCCTCTTTGAACAGTACTGAACAGATGGACTAAACAACATAGATTGAAGCCTGCATTCTCAACCAAGGTGCCTTGTGCTGTCGGTTGTGTGATAGTAAAGGGTTAACCTTCTGTAGTCTGGCAGTGAAAGGGTTACGGTTCAACAACATTATATTGTCATTATATTGTAAAAAAAAAAAACAATTTAAATAATAATGGTAAATGTCTTGGGAGAGTGGGAAGCCTTCATCTGATAAGTTGATGAACGTGATTTACTTGAAAAATGTAAGGCTGACAACTTCAAGATGACAAGGGCTAATCAGTGCCAGCATAACCGGAACACATATACCACTTCAACATAACCTTTAGTGGTCAATTAATGAGGGTTGAATTCTCCTAAGCACTGATATACAAGAATGTAGTTATGTGTAGTTTTACTTTTCAGTATAAAATATGTGTACTTTTATACCAGTGTACTCTGGGTAGGCCATTTCTGTTTTTACTGAATAAAGGAACTGTGTACTTCTTCCACCACTGTAATTTAATATTACCTCATTGTCATATTAAGTTTACTGTGCAGGGTTTGTATACAGCCTTGCAAGCACTAGCTTGCACTCACTAATCATCAATAGCTATCTGAAACATAAATATTTGATTCCATCATTAGCCTGGACATTAACAAAGATCGCACTTGTGGTGACGTACCCACTGCTCTGGATTACGCAGGCGGGTATCATTGGTCACAACAGCGACGCACAAGGCCTACTGTTTGAAAGCTCTCGGGGCCCAGGCGAGCTGTAATGTCAGCTACTTTGCGAACAAAGTTCAAACATTTGGATGCAAATTCAAGTAACTGCTTGACCAATTAAACAGAAAATAACACTGTATCGCGTTTTTTTAAACTGTGCAGTTGCGAATAGGATTACCCAGCCCGTCTGGATATGTGGCAGCAGATGTGTTTGTGAATGTTTTATTGAATCTACCGGAGTTGACTTGGAAGTCCACACGCAAGGAGAAAGAAAGCTAACTAGCTAGCCGTTAGCTATCCAGCCAACTCGCGTGTGCTAGTTACTTCCTTGTTGCTCGTTGGGAGTGCGATGGAAGAAGGCGTAAAGAAGTTTGTGAGCAGGGGGGAAAGAGTTGTTACTTTTACTTTGATCACGTTTATTGAATGGATTTAAACGCCCACATAATCGGTGGCATTTGTGAAGAACTCACTTTTCAACAAATCGGGAGTCTTCGGGCCTGCTGTGCACACTGAGCACGGAATGGAATGCGACCGTCTAGCTGGACACCGTTGCTAGCGAGTGACGGCTACTACTAGCTAACGTTGGCTAACTCGTCTAGCTAGCATTCGCTAGCCGATCAGGGGAGATGTTCAGCTCTGGAATACAATGATCGATCAACCAGATGGCTCACTAACTAAACTCGTTGTTGTGGAATTGGATCGGATCGTGGATGTTACTGGTGCCAAATGTGATGGATTACCATCTGGGATATAGCTCGCTGCTCCTGCTGGTTAGTCATTATTAGCTTCCAGCTAGCTAGCTGTGGAATGCTAACGTCCTGCTAGTGAGTTAGCTGACGTTAGCTTAGCTATGCATGTCGCTGTCACGTTAGCTAACTAGCTTGCTACCCGGTTAACGTCACGTTAGCCAAATGTCTTGTTTTTATTGTGTGGACCAAGGATCATAGTTTAGGCGAAAGTGAAAACAAATAATAACACTAAGCCTTGTTGTATTTCATAGATAAATGCCTAATTCAGAGGTGCTCCGCGAGGCCCGGGGAAGGAGCCCCTCGGCACAGAGACATGCTGCTAACAGACGCAGTGATCCTGGAAGCGGTGTCGTCCAGAGGCACAGAGACAAGAGGCGGACATCGGCTTCCAGGAAGAAGAAACGCAGACAGGCCAGGGGGGACAGAGACCCCTGGCACACCGGCACACAGGTAGAACTCGGCGGTGAACGGAAGAAGGGCGCCTTCCGGAGAGAAGGTGAACTCGGGACAGTGGTGGAATATGACGACGTGAGCTCCCAGTCGGAGCGCTTCTCTGGGAGTCCCTCTCCCAAACTTGACAGGCTGTCGGTGGACCGACTCAGCGAAGTGGACTTGGTTGACCACAACGGACCGTCGTTCCCGGACAGAAGACACCACCAGAGAGGCCGTGGTGTGGTGCACCCCGCAAAGGACGCGCAAACCAGGGGGGCATCGGAGAGAAGCAGACCGGACAAGGAGCCGAGGAGAAAGGACCGCCAGAGCCGCGAGCGAGACGCTGTGAAAGCCCGTAGTGGAAGTGGCGTGAGCGGCTCTAAAAACAACCGCGACACTACAAGAAACAGCGACAGAAACGGGAAAAGGACACCTGCAACTCAGCCCCCATTGTCTGTGGATAAAAGGGATTCTAAGAGTCACAGGAGTAAAACGAGAGCTGACAAGGAACCCCCGTCTGCATACAGGGATGCACCTCAATCATACAGAGACGACCGTGACGAACTCAGGGCCTACAGGAGGAGTCCTGGTTTCAAAGCAGAAAGTCCCTATGGGACATCACATTCATACGGATACCAGTCTCCTAGTGGTAGCTACAACCAGTTGATAACTAGACGAAGCCCCTCTTATGGGAATAAAAGACTGTCCCCTAGTTCAGCATACCACACCCGAGACCCAGAGGTTTATGGTGCCTATAACATTTCAAAGTCACCCAGTACATACTCTAGCAACAAAAGAAAGCGGTCCCCCACCAGCCCAGCACACTGGCGCAGGTCCCCAAGTTATGGCCGGCACAGTCCATATGAACAAGGGGAACTGGGCACAAGTCCCTATGGAAACCGGAGGAGATCACGAAGCCCAAGTCCAGATGTCAGGTAAGTTGCCTGCCAAATGACTTGTGTGTTAAGGACTCGCCTCTTTTTCTCTTATGGTGATTGTGTCGAAATGCATTATTAGCCCAATATCCTCTCCTGTCATAGTTGTGACTTCTGAAATGACTGACGTTGGTTTGGTTTATGGCCTAAGTAGGATTTTTGCGTTGTGTTGTCCAGTTATGCTTATGGTACGTGCAAATCCGTTCATCTCACTGGCAGGCCCATTCCTCAGATCAAATGGCTTTTTTTCTTTAAGATTCCTCACATGCATTCATTACACAACGTGAGCCCGAGGGGTGTAATACTTAGTTAGCTTGTTTGATATATTCATCTCTCACCTCATCTTCTCAGTTCAGAGTGCCGTAAGCCTTCGTTGATTCTATTCAGTATTCATTCATTCAATATTGACATTCAGTCATTTCAAAACTCTAGCTAACATAATGCCAGTTAAATAAAACCGACACTGAATGTCTTAAATGTCTTGTGATGGAGAAAGAGAATCTAAGAAAGCATGTACTTTGTCTGTCCTTTTGCAGGCGGTCTGCGAGGTCCCGTAGCAGAAGTCCATATTCATCCACAAGACATTCGCGCTCCCGCAGCCGCCACCGCCACTCGCGCTCCCGCAGCCGAGCTTCGAGCCTCTCGCCCAGCGCCCTCACTTTCCAGAGCAGTCTGGCCGCCGAGCTCAGCAAGCAGAAGAAGGCCAAAGCTGCGGAGGCGGCCGCCAAGGCCAAGAGCTCCAGCAAGAACTCCACGCCCACCATGGGCCCCTCTGCCCACCAGCCCAGTCCCAAGTCCAACCACGCGCCCAGGAAGGGCCGCCCTCCCTCTCCGCCGCAACCTGAGAAGGGCCCCAGGACCCCCGTGTCCAGCCAGCCTCAGTCTCCCCCCGACAGGCCCTCCAAGAGGACGGCCGAGCACCAGCCTAACCGGGACAGGGAGCGAGACGGGAAGGGGAAAGACGAGCCCATGCATCGTGACAAGAGGAAAGCGCCAGCATCTGGACCAGGCAAAGAGAAGGAGCGAGGGACCGCCCCAGTCATCTTGGCGCTGTCGTCTCTGTTGCTGCCCCCAAACATTCTTGAGCACATACAGAAAGGAGACAGGTATTGGTTCATTGGTGATTTGCTTTTATCAGCCATTGTTATGTCTTTTATATAGAGTTGTTCCGATACCGATACCAGTATTGGAATTGCCTCCGATACAGCCTAAAATGCTGGTATCGGTATCGGCGAGTACACGTCCAAGTCTACCCTCCGATCCCATATGACGTAATTTATCAACAACACGTGCGGTATCCTCCTGCTGAGAGTGAGCATTATAAAACAAACATGTTTTTAATCGAGCGTGAATTAAAGTGTCAATGCTGTTTGTCATTTTCACAGCAGATACTTTCTTAAATGCCATCGTCCCGACAGAGCGGTGTTGACGGGGAGCTCTGATGTATTAGCTTGCTGGTGTTATTAGCATTAGCTGAAGCGCTAGTTTTAGCTTAACGTTACCTTGGCTAAAGTTGGGGCTATTCATAATCCAGCAATAATGGTTGCAGACCTGCAAGCAAAGTACAGCAATTTGGCAAAGGAGTATTCCAAGGTAAATCACTTTTTCACCAGTAAGTTACTGGCAGTAACGTTACATTATTTCCATCTAGCTCATCGACCTCTCGCACGCAATTAATGACATGTTGCGGACAGCCATACCGGTGACAATGTTTAGCTTTTAGTGCCAAAGGATAAGAGTCTGAGGCGGAGTCTCAAAAGAGAATGTTGAATATTTATTTTGCATCGAAAATCCCAACATACACGCTACTACTAGCCAGAGCCTCTGCAGACTGGATAACAAGTGCAACAACGTATAACGTCCGTGCGGAACCAATGTCCCAACAACCTTTCCGTGGGTGAACTCATTGAGCATAGTTGTCAATTAATGATACTAATACTAATCTATACAATCACCTGTTGTTGAATAAATACCATTATACTTCCTAGTTATTACTAAAAAACAGTATATATAAAACAGTATCTGTAGCTGTAAAAAAGAAAATTATTTTTAATATTTCTTTTTTTAATGTATGCACTGGTATCGGATCAGTATCGGTATCGGCCGATACCCAAAGCTTAGGTATCGGAATAGGATCGAGAAGGAAAAAATGGTATCGCAACATCTCTACTTTTATATATCTCAAACCTAGCTTCCCTCGAGGGAACAGTTGTGATTCGAGGATCTAGAAAAGGGTGGTGGCTTTGAGATGGGTCAATTCTCTTCACTCGTGCTGTGACATCCTCCAGGCACGACGCAATTAACACAAGTAGATTTCTTGAACTGATTTTAATGAAGCTTGTCCAATCTCCATCCAAACCGTACACAATACATACAAATGATACAATTAACAATTGAAAGCACATCAAAAACGTAGCTAAACATCAACCGTCAATATTAACTGTCAACATATAACGAAAATCATCATCCATAGAAATAAATACCGTATTGGCTGTGTGCCAGTATAAGAGAACATTGAGAAGTTCTGGTGTTGTTTATGTCTTTCGTCTTTGTCCTTTTTCTTGTTAGATTGTCTTGTTAGACAACTATCTTTATTTACTTGCTAGAATTGACCGCAAAGTCAATACAGCCATCCATCAGGTCATGTCAGGACTCAAAGCGAGCAGGCGGAAACACGTCACCAGATATTAAGTGAGACAAAGTCTCGTGAAACTAAATAATTACACAAGTAAAAAGAAATCATGTGCTATTCAAATTATCTATATAAAACCATATGAAATACAATGAAATACAATCACGTGTATTATCAATATGTAAAATAAACATATAAAATTGTAAGCGAAAATAACTATAAACTGTATGTAACCATTGCTGCATTTACACGTGCCCTCTCTTTTACTTTTTCTCTCCAGTCTGAAGGACGGCTCATCATCGCTTTTGGGGAAGAAGAAGCAGCTGGAGCGAAAGGCCCGCCAACTCCTGACCGACCTGCCTCTTCCTCCCGAGCTTCTCTGTGGCTCAACGTCCCCCCCGCACAGCCCACACGAGGATAAAAAGGCCCAAATGTCACTTCGCCGCAGGCCTAAGTATGTCCCCGATCAAGGTGGTCGCATACAATATTTACAGTAATGATCTCATTCTGCGTTTTTTTTGCTCAGTCACTGCAGTTCCTCTCATATGTTTTTGTTTCTTTTAATCCCCAGAATCTGCGGCCCGCGGTTCGGTGAGATCAATGAGACTGAGATCGATTGGGGAAAACGTTGTGTGGACAAGTTTGAGATCATTGGAATCACGGGGGAGGGCACCTATGGTCAGGTGTACAAGGCAAAAGACAAAGACACTGGTGATTGTTTTAAATAGTTTCTCACATATCTATGTTTTTATTGCAAATGGAAATTAATGTGGTGTTTTGTGACGTACATAAAACTATCGTACAAAGTAATTTGTTGAAATTTGTTGCATTATAACTACTACTAACTATAACTATCTTCACACTTCCACACTGTCTTGTGTGTACACTGTAGCACTCAACTGTGTGCACACTGTAGCACTCAACACTTTGATGAACATTGTTATTCAGCTCATTTGAGTTGTGCCCTTCCTGATGACTTGTCGTACAGAACTTGTGAGTCGCTTTGGATAAAAGCGTCAGCTAAATGACTAAATGTAAATCTTATCCCTCCTCCATGGTACAGCCGAAATGGTGGCTTTGAAGAAGGTCCGACTGGATAACGAGAAGGAGGGATTCCCTATCACAGCCATCAGAGAGATCAAGATCTTGCGACAACTCAACCACAAAAGCATCATCAACATGAAGGAGATTGTCACAGACAAAGAGGATGCAGTGGACTTCAAGAACGACAAAGGTACTTTTTTACTGGGCATCTCTGAGGCCTGTGTGTGATGATGTGATGAGGAAACCCACAACCCCCACGTATCGACTGCAACCACTTCAGTTCATATTGTCCTTACTGATTATTAGGGCTGTCTTAAATAAAGTGTTTCGTTTGTCTAAGATTTAAAAAGGTTTAAACTTTACAGCACTGACAAAGTTGAACAAAGTGCTGTACAAGTCCCACAACATAAAAAAAATATATAAAATTAAAATAAACATTTTATATATTTTTTTGTATTCTCGAAGCTTCGAATTAAAATCGAATCTAGGCCCTAGTAGGTCAGCCCTACTGATTATTAACAAGGCCTGTGTTTTTCAGTGGTGAAAAGTAACTAAGTATTTTTACTCAAGTACGGTACTTAACATGTTAAGCTGTAACCCTGCTGTTTTGATCATAAATCGATCAATACAGGCCGTATTAGATCCCACGTGGGGTATCATTGGAAAGCCACACATTGGCTACAACCCTGTCCAAATATTTTCAAGATCGCCAAATGATTGACGGAGCTAGAGCCCCGGGAGTTGGGGGTGGTAATGTGTACTTTGGTGCACGCCTCACATTTCGGCATGTAACTCGAGAACCGCTGAACGGATTTTGTTGCCTGAAACGGCAATCGACAGGCAACAAATAGGGCTTTAATTATATATATTGTATTAAAAGAAATTCACACCCGAACGGCTTGAGGTCGGCAAAGTGGCACGTCGCGAATCGTCCTCGAGGGCCCACATGTGCCCTTGGTTAATGTTGTGTTTTCTTTTTCAAATGTAGCCAAGAGTAAAGACCATAACCCTATCAAAACAGCAGTCAAAGTGTATATTTAAATGTTTACCAATGTTTTTAAACCTCTTAACGCATCCAGTGCCACGCCTCTTACTCATCATTAACCCCTCATTTCACCTATTAACCCCATGTAAACGATCACCTTGTTTGTAGAGCTATAACCATATTATAGCTATGGATACAGTGCTATAGTCATTTGACATTGGGTTTCTTCCGGTCAAGATGCAAAAAAGATTTCCCCCCCCCCATCCATACGTTCCCGTGTTATACCGTGGTGAATATAAGTATGGTTTTAGGGCGGTCTATTGTAATCCATGAAATTCTGAGTAATAGCCCTACACGTCCATTACATTGTGGACTCTAGCGTTCCTCGCCTGAACCCGCTATTGTTCCGGATTCAAGTCCACATTATCGGCATTATGTTCCATGAAAGGGGGGGGGGGGGGGGGGGGGGGCGTTTTAAACGACTAAGAGACTATAAAACGTTTATAACAAAACATTTAGTTATAAACCCCTGATGACTGATTAAACAAAAGCCTTCCATCTCCTATCCCAGGTGCGTTCTACCTTGTGTTTGAATACATGGACCACGACCTCATGGGCCTGCTGGAGTCCGGCCTGGTTCACTTCAACGAGAGCCACATCAAGTCTTTCATGCGCCAGTTGCTGGAGGGTCTTGATTATTGCCACAAGAAGAACTTCCTCCACAGAGACATCAAGTGCTCCAACATCCTGCTCAACAACAAGTGAGTTGGTTGGGACATGGACGCAATCTGTCTCGCAGCGCTTATTTGTTCATTTGGTATGACATTTTTTTATTTTGTGAATGGGAGGAAAAGTGTTGTGAATATCTTTCTCCCTCATTAGCGGTCAAATAAAGTGTTGTGAATATCTTTCTCCTCATTAGGGGTCAAATCAAGCTGGCAGACTTTGGCCTGGCTCGGCTGTATAACTCAGAGGAGAGGTGAGAGACTTCTGTTAACGCCTGTTCTGACCTGCTTATTTTGACCCTTATTTAGCTTCAGCTACCAGAAGCACATTAGACTTGATGAGCTGTATTGCTTTACCAGTGACTTGCCATATTGAAAACAGTAGCAACGCCTATTGATAAAGTGGTATATAAATATTCATAGCTTTCATGAAATACACAAAGTAGGTGAGAAGAATGACAATGCCTTATTGATGTAAAACTATTATTAACCTCACTCCAATCGCTTCTTTGTGTATGATACTCACAAATCTAATTCAAATATTAATGATAAAATGTACATATTATAACCACATCATGGCAGCCATAAAATGCTTACAATTAACATGTTTATTGTGTATTGTATTTGCTAATAACCAGTGATACATCTTCATTTCACCTCATATCAATAATATATATTATTATTATTATTATTATTATTATTATTATTATTATTATTATTATAATATATATATATTTTAAATTTACATTCAACTGGCAGTTTGGTAGTCAAATAATTATTATACTTTCTTCAAATTTCAATATTGAAATTAATTGTGATAACCCTAGTGCTGATGAACAGATACTCATGTCTTTATACATTCCTGTTTTTCCCTCCAAGTCGACCATATACCAACAAGGTGATCACACTGTGGTACCGCCCCCCTGAGTTGCTCCTTGGAGAAGAGAGATACACACCTGCTATTGACGTGTGGAGCTGTGGGTAAGGGTGATGATTAAATAGATTTAATCTCCGATCTCCATATTGAACAATCTCTTCAATGACGATACAGAAATGTTAAATCAACTTTGCCGCCATCTTTATAACGGGGACTAAGACCTGACCCCTATGTCTTTGAATAGGGCGGCATCCATATCTAACGATCTGTCATACATATCATAGTTTTTCTTTCATATTTGAAGTCACTGGTAAATTATTGGCAACATTGAATGATTAATTTGGTCAAAAGGGAACATTTTGTGATGGAAGTATTTTTTCCACCTAGACCAGCTTCTACACATGTGCCATCCAGTGGTTTCTTCAACAGAATCTTTACTCAACATAACATTTAATTATTTTCTTTGAATGTGTTTTTTTCTAGCAAGTAGTGCGTTGTTGCCGCCATCTTTACTGTTCACAATGGATCAGTCCATTCGTAACTCCCCACAGTGCTCCATCTCTTCTGTATATACACGGTCTCTGGTTAAATGTCATTATGTCCGTCCTAGATGCATTCTCCTCAGTATATAGACTGTCTCTGGTTAAATGTCATTCTGTCTCATCATCCTAGATGCATTCTGGGGGAACTGTTCACAAAGAAACCCATATTTCAAGCCAATCAGGAGCTCGCTCAGTTGGAGCTGATTAGGTAAGTAAAATCCTGCTGAAAGTGGTAAAAAAAAAACAAGACCGTCAGTCTTAGCAGCAGCGTGGACAGCCAGTAACCAATGTATCATCCTCTATAACCACAGAATTCTAAACAAGTAATCCTCCACAGTGCCAGCAGTCTAATGTAATGATGTGATGCACTGACAAAAGTGATATTGCACACCACATAACACGCAGAGTCGCGAAGCGGTCGCCCCACGTTCGATTCCCCGACCCAGTGGCCATATGCTGCATGTCTTCCCCTCTTCTCCTCCCGTTTCACCCTCTCTCCTCTGTCGGTCCTGCGTGGCCAAAGGGTCCTGCGTTGACTAAAAAAGCTGAAAATGCTATAAATAATTAAAAAAAATAATAATAATAATAAAAAGTGATATTTCACTGTATACTCTGTAAAATGTCCTACAAATAGAATCAAAGTCTTTGGCAACATTTGTATTTAGCTAGCCAGCTATAGCACGGTTGAAATAGTTTTGCATACGAGAAGTGATAAGAAACTTCTCATAACTTCTAAAAAGTGTTATTAGTGAAATTATGAGTTGATATCTCGGCGCATCCCGGCGGAAACCTGATGAATTAGATGGAAACAAAGGGATCATATCTCACGGCTCGAACAATATTTCAGCGCTTCCCGGCGGAAACCTGATTAATTAGACGGAAACAAAGGGATTAGGGATGTCCGATATTGGCATTAAAATGTGATATCGGCAATTATCTGTATAGTTTTTTTTTTTACATTTATTTAACCTTTATTTACCCAGGCAAGCAAGTAAGAACAAATTCAGATTTAATTTATTGTCAAAAGTATGCATAATGTTGTGTTAATTCCACTACAAGAGATATGTAATGTTAATTACCTGAAATTATTCCGTTTTTTGGGGCGTGAAACCCTGCATATATCGGTATCGGTTGATATCGGTATCGGAAATTAAGAGTTGGACAATATCGGTATCGGTAAAAAAAGCCAATATTTATTAACTTAATTTATTAACTTATTTCTTAAAAATAAATACAAACATTTTCAAACTTTCTTTCTCAGTGGAAGTCAGTTAATCTTTCAGTTTCATTCTGATTAATGACTAAATAGATACCATAAGAAATACCGGTACTATGTACCGGTATATGATGATAAATGTGGATTACCGGTACCTTTTGACATAAAATACCCCATGCAATGGAAATGACAAAACGTTTGTAAATTACCAGCTATCTTTGTTAACTCATTCTACGCCAGCCACGATACTGCAAATTAAGGTGAAAAAAAGTTATTAAAGTATTTTTCACTAGCTTGGTTTACATGATGCAGCACGTACAAAAATGTGAGAATGTAATATTTATTGATGGTTTTGATGATTGCTTTATATGTTTCATGAAACTGCAGCAGTCTAGGCTATTTTCAACAGGGGTGTCCTGCCTTAAACTCGCATTTTCACAAACGTTTGTTTGAGTTTTAAAGTTCAAGATTGTCCTGTTGTCATGTCAACAAAGAGGAAAACGGTGTTCCATTGTGATCTCAAACAAATTAACCTGTCTCCTGCAGTCGTATCTGTGGCAGCCCCTGCCCTGCTGTCTGGCCAGATGTGATAAAGCTGCCCTACTTCAACACCATGAAACCAAAGAAACAGTACCGCAGACGATTACGAGAGGAGTTTGCTTTGTAAGTAAAAGAAATTACAACAACTTGGCTCAATTGTTGTGTAAAGGACAAGCCCTCCCGCTGTGCCTTTTCACTAAGCTCTCGATGCCTCTCTTTTGTCAGTATTCCTCCCTCAGCCTTGGACCTGTTTGACCACATGCTGAATCTGGACCCCAGCAAACGCTGTACAGCTGAACAGGCCCTGGGCAGTGAATTCCTCAAGGACGTGGACCCAGACAAGATGCCCCCACCAGAGTAAGTTTCAGTCCCATGCCAACGTATAGACCACTGCACTTCCGCGTTACATTGAGCTCATGGAGGAGAGAGCGGTGGGAGAAAATGAATGAATGTGGATGAGAGCCTTGCCATTAAGTGGTTGTAGATACGGCTGTGGGGGTGTTGGAGACATGATCCAATAATACTTTTATACGTTTGAGTCTCCAGAACACGGAGAGACCAATCCCACATCGATCTGCACTTTCTTGGCCGAGCTATAGTAACTTTTTCGCACCTACTCCCGAACTACACATGCGCAGATTGATGAACCTAGACTCCGTGGGCAATCTGCGTATGCGTAGTTCTGGAGTAGGTGCGGATTGGTCACTCCGTATTCAGGAGACTCAGGCGTATAAAAGTCTATTGGATCATGTCTCCAGCACCCCCACAGCCGTAGCTACAATCACTTAATGGCAAGGCTCTCATCCACATTCATTAATTGTCTCCCCCCGCTCTTTCTACCATGATTTCAGAATACCAGAAGTGTTGCGGTGGTCTATTAACTCAATGGACGCCACGCAGTTGAGCATCGTTTGTACTTACCACGCCAAGCTCTAATAGATAGGAATAAGTGGCAGTGTTTGCAGGGCTATAACTATTCTATATTATAGCTATGGATACAATATAATGGCCCATTTGACATCGACTATCTATCGTTCAATATGTGAACAAGAAATAATTGTTTCATTCATACATTCCCATTTTATACCGTGGTGAATATGAGTATAGTTTTATAGTTATCCTGTCTAATCCCAGAAACGACGCTCCTTCGCAGCAATACGTGCATTTCGCTAAAAGTGTTGCCGTTTCTCACCTGTACACGCTACTATTTCGAAATCAAATCTATATTATCGGTATTATGTTTCATCATGAATGCATGCGTTTTTTGATGCTTTGATCATCACCAACGGCATACGTTGTGGAGTAATGTTACACACATATGTTGTGATCGAGGTGAAGTCATGGTTGGATCACAGCAGGATTGATATCATATAGCCCTTACCTTCACTAGGATGTACCCCAAAAAGAATAGTCCAATTATCTGATTGCGAGTCCCAGTATTGGTGTTGATCGTGTCGCCAACATAATCCGCCACACATCATGCATCGGGAGCATTTCACGCTTCTCAATCCGATCGGGACAACCGCTCTACTTGCCAGACAAAGAAAAGTCCGACCGGAGACATTTGATCGACGCACAGACCAAGATATAATGTTTCAAAGGGTGCTTGATACTGCTACCTGGGTGCATGCGGCCGGTGTTGCACTTTGGCATTCTCAGGATGATTCCCCAAGTCAGCCAGAAGATCCTTAAGAACTTCTACTCATGTACAATAGAGAGCATCTTGACCGGCAACATCACCTCCTGGTTTGGGAATAGCACTGCACAAGACCGAAGCAGACTACAAAGAGTGACACGTTCAGCCGAACGCACAATTGGAGGGGGGCTCCCCACCCTCCAGAACATTTACTACAAGCGTTGCAAGGGCAAGGCTAAGAGAATCATTAAAGACTCCAGTCACCCGAACAACTGCCTCTTTGAACTGCTGCGGTCAGGCAAGCGATACCGGAGTCTCAAGGCGAGCACAGAAAGACTCAGAAGTAGCTTCTATCCCCAGGCCATCAGGCTGCTAAACGAACAATGAATGAACACTACACAACAACAACAACCACCAAACGCACATAGCACACACATCCACACGCACACACTCACTTTAAACAAACACACTGTAGCACCCACTCCACACACTTTATAGCACACACCCACTTTAAACAAACACACTGTAGCACCCACTCCCCACACTTTATATTTATGGATGAAGGATTGCACTACAACTCGTACACCTTACTGTAAATTGTACCTAAAATTGTACCTCATCCCATTTCTGCTTTGCACTAGATAGTACTGTACATTAGTACACTGCATAGTATTGTGTATTGTATATTATATGGTAACTCAGAACATTGTACATATGTCTATACCGAACACTGTGACCTCATTTTCTTCTTCTAAATTCATGCTATATTATGTTATTATGTTATTTGATACTATCTTGTCTAGCACAGTCTCTGGAGCGTAACAGTAAGAAGCATTTTGTATGAAAGTATTCTGTACTTCTGTATGACAACTATTAAAGAACTTGAACTTGAACCCCGAGTCCGTGTGCCTGTAATGAATGGAAATATCGAATAAAAGAAATAACGATGAAAACCCGACTATACTCGGGTTTTCGGGGGTCCTGGCACTCAACGCATGGCGAGATAACCCGACTATCATCGGGTCTGGCGTCCAAAGAGTTAAAGGGGCAGTTTGCCAATTTGTTTTAGCCTCGATCCTATTTTCCTGTTGTGAGGAGGACATGTGATAACCAGGTGTGAATCTTACCAACATGTTCTGTGCCTCGAGACCCTGGCCACATCGGCCCTCTGAGATGATATCACCTGGCGGAGAGCAGACCTCTGTTGAACTCTATTTTCTCAACCATTTTGAACTGTAGTAGGCCCAACATTTCTTTTTTGAGGAAATGGTGTCTGCAGTTCACTAGAGGTCTGCTCTCCTCCGGGTGACGTCATCCAGCAGAGTTTCTGCAACGCAGCCGAGCTCTCGAGACACAGAATACAAGTTTTTATGTCGGAACATCTCAACTCACAACACAACAGTAGGATTCAGGTTAAAGACATGGGCGAAACGCCCCTCTTTTGTTCAACTGTTTTTCTATCAAAGTTTCCAGGTGCCATATATTTTCTCACCTCTGGTCCCGACTCTCCTTTCCTCTACCCTTCTCCCAGTCTCCCTCTGTGGCAGGACTGTCACGAGCTGTGGAGCAAGAAACGTCGGAGACAGAAGCAGATGCCAGAGGAGCTGGCCGCCCCTAAAGCGCCCCGGAAGGAGCTGGGCCACGACGACAGCCGCAGTAACACTCCACAGGGCTTCCCTGCTCCTGGGGGCCTCAAGGCCCAGGCGGTGGCTGCTTCTGCTCTGCTGGGTGAGGCCCGTGTCCACTGGTGTGTCAAGAAATGGAAAATAGATAAATGAGAGGTGGCCCTATGGTTTCAAGTTGTATTATGATGATATAATAAACTATAATCAAAAGCCAAAAAGTGGGTTAGACTTTATTTACCGACCCCGATTTCCGATAGAAAATTTGCAATTTTTTTGCCTTTTTGGCGGATTCACAGCTGATTGAGATATTAAAGATTAAAGACCACCCAGAGATTAAAGATTGTTTTACAATTTATTTCAAGGTGAGCGTAATGTTGCAGAAGCACACACATAGCTCAGAATATTGTTTATTTTGCTAGAGAATGTTTGAGATGCAATTTCAAGTAGTTTACCATGCTAGTTAGCAATCGGAAATTAGCCTAGCATGCTAGCTAAGTTAGCCATGTAAATATTGCACACTGCAAAATGGTGGACTGAAATGCTGTGATTGCTAATAATTGTATCCATGTTCAGTTAATACAAATAATTGTATCAGACTATGTTTATTTAGTTGCAAGCTAACAGTTGTATTTAGTGAAGAAGAAAGCTGAGTCAGTGTTTAGAGGTATCACAGTGTTTGTCGGGTCTATCACAGTGTTTAGAGGGTGTTTAGAGGGTCAGTGTTTAGAGGGTCAGTGTTTACAGGGTCTATCACAGTGTTTAGAGGGTCTATCAGTGTATCAGAGTACCACACACTTCCGATTAATTCATTATTTATTTATGGTATTGTATGGTATGGCATTGTAACATGGTATGGGCTACCATACCAGGCTTAAGGTAGGGGTAGTAAGTCTGAATGAGGTCCCAGGATGTAGACAAGCAGCCATATATGAAAATGTATTTTGTGGAAATGGTGGAAATCTGCCAAAAAGGCAATTTATTTTTTAAATTTTTCTATCAAATCAGGGTAGGTAAATAAAGTCGAACCCACTTTTTGGCGTTTGATTATGGTTTATTATATCATAATACAACTTGAAACCACAGGGCCACCTCTTGACACACCCTTCCAGCCTCTCTCCTCATCCATAACCCGTGTCCCTTTTAAGAATGCTCTTGTCCACGCTACTCGTACTTGGTTATAGCTAATCTGCAGGCAAAGAATTCTGACCAATTCCTCAGACAAATGAGTTTCAAACAGGGCGGATAGGATTCTAAGCAACAAATTACAATGGCAATAGGAATAGGGGGCCATTGATTTATCGGCAGAACTCAAACTTGAAATATTTTTAAATCCTTAAACTGAATTCGACAACAACCTTCCCAATCAGAACACATCAGGACGCCTCCAAACAGGATGCCTGCCTTCCCGAAATGATTATTTTTGCGTTTCTTTAGTACTATCGATTTACTGTTGAGATATTATAAGAAATCTCAAATGTTGCCGCCTATTGATCCTTTACCCACTAGAATTCCTCAGATCTTTATTTATTTATTTTTTTACAAAAAGTGATTATAATAATATTTATTACAATCTTATTTTTTTATTATGTTTTTGGTAGATTTTTATTGTTTTTACTACCGGGCAGTCCGGTAGAGAGAGAGAGAGAGAGAGAGATAGAGAGGAAGAACGGGAGACAGAGCGGGGGGAAGTCATTCGGCAAAGGACGCCGGGTCCGGGAATCGAACCCGGGTCGGCCATATCGCGACGCAGCGCGTTGCATGGTTCGCCACTTGGGCGCCCATATTTATTATAATCTAATAAAATTATACATCTATGTTCTTGCATTTCCCCCCTACAGACCCGAAGGGGCCCAACTCTCAGCTGACTCAGGAGCAGCTGGCTGTCCTCCTCAACTTCCTGGGCCAGCCGAAGGGCGCCATCAACACTGCGCAGTTCGCCCAGGCCATGAGCTCCAAGGTCAACCCGGAGACCCTGCAGCAGCTCTCCAAAATCCTCCCCCCTGCCGACCCAGAGCGGCTTGCGGAGCCCCCCGTTCAGCCCGCGCCTGGCAAGCCCCCCCAGCCCGCCGCTTCGGGCGGAATGCCCCGGACGCCCCCCATGCCCAAGCCCCATTCGCCGCCTCCGTCGGCGCCGCCCGGAATCCCGGAGGGGGAGGCCGCGGCCGCGACCCAGACGGCCATGACCATGCTGATAGCGCAGCTGCTCCAGGCTCAGCAAGCTCCGAGGCAGGAACCCGGGGAGGGTGGAGAAGGAGCGGAGAGCGCCAACCCTCCAGCAGGTGCACCAGGGGGGCCTCCCCCCCCTCCAGAGGTCAAACATCCCCCGGAGCCCAGCCCCATCTCCCCAGGTATCCGTCCTCGAGCGGTTGTTTCTTCCTCATGTCGTTGAAATGTTAATGTGAAATGTTATTCTGACATCAGATGGATTAGAACTAGAACTCCCCGATCATATATGTACTAATAGTTGTCTATGCTCTGTCCCTCAGTGTCTGAGGTTGGCGGGGTGTCCATCCTGCCTCCGGACCAGAGACCCCCTGAGCCTCCAGAGCCGCCCCCGCACGCAGACTTGGATTACCGACAGCCACCCCCAGAGCACAAGACGGGCCACGTCTCGGCCATCGCGTCGTCGACAGGCGGAGTGGACGGAGGCCGGCCTCTGGAGCCAGAATACCCTCCTCTTCGCGGTGTGGAGGGGCCGTGCTACGGCGGAGACTACGGCCGCCCGCTGCCTCCTCTTCCCTTCCCTCCTGCGCGGTTCGGGGACAGCTACATGGGCCACATGCTAGGCGGCGGTCTGCCGGCCCATACCCTGAGGGAGGTGTTCAGCGGTGGGCCCTCCCAGCCCCCCGGTTCCTCCTCGGCCGTGGGGCCTCTCGCTCCGGCCCGCCCAGAGTCCTACCCTTCAGGCACGGCAGCCGCCGCCAGCAGCATGGTGTTCACCGGGGACAAGGACCACCGCTTTGAGTACAATCACAGCCCTCTGCCCGTGGAGGCACAGCCCAACCCCACTGCTATCCACCTGTACAACCACGCCATGGGCAGGAGCGACGGCGTAGCCCCTCCCCTGCCCCTCCCGCCACCGGGCCAATCCTGGGGCTCTCCCTCCCAGGCTCTGCCCCACCCGCTGGGCTTCGCTCCGCACGTGAACTCGGCAGCAGCGATCCGAGGTCGAGGACTGCCCTTCTGAAGACCGAGACTGTGACATGTGACAATGACATGGGCCCCGCTTGTGACAATGGACACAGACCGGCGGGACTCAAGATAAGGAGCCTGATGCCTCTCAGGCTAGACGGAGGGATCTAGAGATGCACACTTGATTTGTAATAAGTTAAAGAATCTGTAAGGCGTTGTATCCCTCCTCTATCTGGGATATGTTGCAGAAGGACAGAGAAATTGCAAAGGAGGAGCTTTTCTTGCTCATACCATTTTCATATTTTTTTGTAATCTATTCTGCTGTCTTTTAAATTAAACTTTTACCTTTTTTGAGTGTACATTTATCAGGCCAGGTATATTTTAAATCTCTACCTTAGCCTTTCTTTTATTTTTTTTTGCTCAAGGGCAGACTAGTATTAATGTTTTGCACTACTGACTCAAGTAGGCGGAAACTATTTTAGTTATGAAACGAAATGATGTGCTTTGTCTGCACAATTAGAATCATGACCAGTAATGTAGTTTCCTCTCTTTTGGCCAAGACTATGTTGAGATGATGGTTCAGTTAATTGGGTTCATGGCAGGGAGGGTTACTTGGGTGGGGGGGGGGTCAGTACTGTTGGATCCAGAGAGCCTGCTATCACTTGGGACGACTGCAGTAAAACTGATGGCTACTGAATGACTTGATGGAGAAAGGCTGTGTTTTACTTTAAAATATTCCCACAAGCCTTCTTGCCAATAGCCATTATAAAACCCTAAACACATTGAAAACACATCATGTAACTCAAGTTAAAAAAAGAAGAGACAAGCAGCAATGTCTTTGAACTAAAATGTTTTTGTTTCTCCCCTTGGCAAATGTTTATTAAAAGAAATGGCAGCCATGTATTATGGAAGTGTTATTTCTTTTCTTCAGTTTTTTTTCTTCTTTTTTTTGAATGACCTCCAGGCATATTTCTGACATGACTCTACTGCCTCATGCTGCACATGATAAATGATCAATAAACTTACAAATGTGAACCACTGGAGGGCAGTATCTTGTCACATACCGCCACATCCAACATTATTTGCACATTGCAGACCTCATCTTTTTCCTTTTAGAATGATGAATTGTGCCGTTTTATCCTAATGCAGGTTGACATGCAGTGCTGAGACTGAGGTAACAGTGCTGACAGTCTCCCCAGGACTGACTGATTGCACTACACCTCACTCTTTGCTGAATGGAGATTGCAGGATGTGATGCTATACGACATATTTCTGGCAATCTTTGGTAAGGCAACAGTTTAACATAAACAACGGCTACATCATAGCACAAATTATTTGTGCTATGTTGTAGCCGTTTATGTAAAACTTGACATAATGAAGCTGGTGTGTATTGTCTCTGTTTTGTGTGTTGCCCCATTTGCTGCCATTGTTAAAGGTGCTGTAAGTGGTATTTTCTTTGTTATAAATAAAATAAATTGTCTACATGTAAAAGGAATAGCTCTACATTCTGACAGCCGTCAGTAACATGGGTCTCAGTCCCTCTGCTCTGCAGTAAACAGAAAATATATTTGCTGGTATCCCGTTTATCCAATGAGGAGAGCACTCCACACAGCAAAAATCGTTGACAAAAATAAGAAATACAACTTGGTTATAAGCAAATATGTTTATTTTTACAAGTTTATTTTGAAACAAGTACAAATATCTAGTGTTCTCCTGACTGCAAGTGGGAAAGGATACCAGAACATTTATTTTCTGTTTACTGCAGAGACGAGATACTGGGACACCCATGTTACTGACCAGACACACTATACTAACAATACCACTTACAGCTCCTTTTATTGCTGTCGGAGGAGTTGACATTTCTTTTTACCTTAAAATGCACGTAAAAACTACAAAGATTTATCAGAAGCATATCCTAAAAGAAGAATTTCAACAAGAAACGGTGAGCTACCACTTTAAGGAACGGTCAGAAGACCAGAAACCTGAGACCTATACCTGTGCATGGACATAATGTGATCAATCAGCCTTGGAATGCAATGTGCAATGATGGGTGAGGGCGACACAGCCAATCTCAGAGCACCAAGATAAACTATCCCAACATGCAATGCAAGGCCACTGAGCTGTCACTCTGATATATAACCGACGTCAAAAAGTCATCAAAGGAAGGTAATCCGTGGCGTAAACCAGGTGGCATCTACTCTGCAGTGAAAAGCATATCTAAATAATAACCATAAATTCACCCATGACATGTTCCACCAGTCTATAATAATTCATCATCCAAATATTTGTAACTAGATGCATTATTATTCATGTTTCAACATGAGCAGAAAAGCAATTCATCTAGGAAAGTTCAGGGCCATGCTTCCCCTGAGAAGTATTAACACTTAATGTATCCTCGAACATGAAAAAAAAAACATGTCACAGTCAACAGTCAGTGATCTGCACAAACAAAAATACTCTTAATAACTCGCTGAAATCTTGACAGATTTACAAACTGTTTGGTTTATAACAAACGATGCTTGGCCATGTTGAAATTATTTTCATATGAAAGTCCATTATAAGTATGCAGTATGATATCTACTTCTCTGACGTTTATAACAAACCAAACCGGTTGAACATTTTGCAAGCTATGGTTATTTCAATAGTACATGCACTATAGACATTCATGTTATGAGTTGGCGTGCTGCCTGTGGCAAGATGGCCGCCATGTGGCAACGTCGGTCTCCATTGGCCAGCAGTGCGAGTGAGTTATCTAGCCTTTATACATGTCTATGTAGGTGCACCTCTTCCAAAACGTAGCTGCGCCTAGGGCGATGAAGGGCCGCAAAGTGCTGTGATTGACCCACTTGCCTCGAGCCACGAAGGTTCCGCATTCACTTTGCTCTGAGAGATTAGCAAAAAGGTCACGCAAAAGAATATAAATGCTCACACCCTCACGACCACCGCAGATAAAGAACCAGTGTGGAAGTCTGCTTCGGCATCCCCTGCGGTGGTTGAGGTGGCATGAGCAATTATAGTTCCATGCGACCCTTTTGGTAATCTCCCCTCCGCATGAGAGCAAGGTGCTCGAGGCAAGTGGGCCAATCACAGCGCTTTTCCCACACACAGTTACATTTTGGGATCGGTGCGCTGGGACCGGTTCGAGTATAATGTAGGTTTTAATGGGTGGTGGTAGTAATGTGTATAATGGCCTTTACATACATCAGTTGTCCCAAATTCAATAGACTTATTGATATTTGCAGGATTGACTAGACCAAATTACACTCAATCAGGGTCACTTCCTGCTGCTGCAGGGAATTAACATGGTATTCCTGTGCCCCACTCCAGTTCATAGTTGTGAACATGCACCACATCTCTCCTAAAGAGAGAGAGACCTTGAATATGTGCATGTAAATCTCAGGCTGCTCCATAGAGGTGACTTCTAACATCCAAATTACGTATTGTTTTTGCTAAAAGGTCTGAACCAGAATTTGAGCTCATACAAAGTTAAGTATTTTCTCTGTTGTTGTAGCCTCTAGTGGAAATTAGCCACAATTTTACTATGCAATATAGAAACTCAGTTATTCAAGCTAGTAAAGCGTTTGCATACTGTAAAATATAATTAAAAAATCCTTTTTGTTAACTCATTTTGCACCAAACCCGAGATAGTTCGGGTTTTCAAATCCAAGCCTTGAGCGCCAAACCCGAGATAGTTCGGGTTTAGATCCTTTTTTTTTCCCCCCGATTTTCCCATTCTAAACACTCGCGCAGACCTGCCTGTGTCTCCCTGGCACCGCTGCCTACCTTATAATTGCAATGACGATCGAATCTCGACAGGTGGCAGTATCGCCTACCTTTTGAACTGGGTCTCTCAGTTGTCTTTCAGTTGTCTTTCAGTGCCTCTTTACCTCCGGCTGTAGGAATCCCCTCCCCATCAAAGTGAATCAGCACACAGCCATCTGTCGCCGATTTGCTCGCCTGAAACCTATTGTTTCCCGTATTATAGCCAGGCCCAACGTACACAAGTAATGGCGATCGTGATGGAACTACTGGGATTATCCATTTGAGTACCTTCTGACAAAGGTAAGGGCTATTTTAGGTCTATTTTACTGAACCTAAAACATGCTTTTTTTTTATCCACTTTTTCTCCCATTTTTTCTATATTTTCTCCCATCCCAATTTCGTATCATCCAATTCAACCCTCCCCTGTCACGAACGCTGTTTCTTGCCTCCCACAAGCCGGCTGCAATGTGGACTAAGTCATACATAGCACAAGTCCCCTCCGGTACTTGAGGTAACAGCAGTCGCATCTTTTCACCTGCGCAGCTCGATCTCTCAGTGGCGAGGAGTAACGCGTGGGAGGCTCACGCTGCCCCCGACACTTCCTGATTCTACTGCGCAGGCGCACCAACCGACCTGTAGGAGTCGCTGTCCACAACGCCCGATCCCCACCCATTAGTTTCCCACCCCCTAATACGGCCAATGTGTATTAGTATGAACGACCAGCTAAACTGAAAGCAATGTGGAGCGCTGGGCTCGAACAGGCAAGCCCAGCGTCTCCGTCATTCGTGGCGAGCGCCTTGCCCACTACGCCACGTAGCCGCCCCTGAACCTAAAACAGGCTTTTGTATTGATCGCAGCTTTGTAAAACGACCCCCCCCCCCCCCCCCTTGATGACTTTGTGATGGGAAACATCTATATGGTATACTAGGGATGTCCCGATCACGTTTTTTTTATCCCGATCCGATCCCGATCATGTGATTTTTGAGTATCTACCGATACCGATCTTTCCCGATCCGATCAAAAAAAAATAATAATACAAATTTAGAATATTTGGTCCAGCACGTCCAGCTCGTCTTTTGTTGGATTGGCATGTGTAATAATGCTGTTTTTCTTTTCTTTTTTTTTCATTTTTTTTCTATTTTCCTCCCACCTGCCAGCGCGGACTCTCATTGGCGAGGTGTAACGTGTGGGAGGCTCACACTACCCCCGCCATTTCCTGTCTCTGCTGTGCAGGCGTCCCCAACCGACCTGTAGAAGTCGCTGTCCACAACGTCCAGATTACCACCCATCGACTTCCACCCGCTAACTCTGCCAATTGAGTTAGTATGACGGCTGGCCCAAGCCGGAGGCAACGCCGACAGCCGGAGTTGAACCCGTTGTCTCTTGCGTTGGTGACGAGCGTAATGTCCGCTGCGCCACCCAGCCGCCATAATGCTGTTTTTCTGAATACCGGTAGATGTAGGCCCGTCCTCTTTATCTATCCACTCATTTATGGTTAACGGGTACGTTAAATCAAACGTAATGTTGTTCGCGGAGGAGGTCATGTTGACACAGTTTCCGTTTCCATTCCATTCGGCAGTTGAAACTTTCTACAACATTCTAAAGCCAGCGCAGTATTCATGGTGATTTAACCGTGAGTATATCATGAATAATACTCACTGTTTAGAACGCTCTCACAATGCGTGGTCGGAACTCCCTGTTAAAATCGTTTAACGCACACCTGCTCGTTGATTATCCCCTTACATAGACAGTTTCAAAGTGACAACAATAACGCTCTAGAAAGGACCCACGTTCCTGTTGCAATGTTAGCAAATGCACTAGTTGACAATGTTAGCTAATGCACTAGTTGACAATGTTAGCTAATGCACTATTTGATAATGTTAGCTAATGCACTAGTTGACAGGAAATACATTTGGGTCCAAACTGTTCCTTAGCAACATAATTCAAGTGAAACTCCAGTGTAGTGCCAAAGAGATAGACACCCTAAAAAGGCAGCTAATCATTCATAATGTGAAATCCAAGCAAAATGCTTACAGGTTGAACTGAGATGGCTGCTGCACACATGGCTCATTTGCAGGGTTTCATTGTGGGTTAACTGTGGGCTGGCTTTATGTATGAATAATTTTAATTGCTTTTGATAAGACTTTCAGTATTAACACAAATAATTAAATGAATACTGCATTGACATGTTACAGGGAATTGTATGTTCTAACGTTGTCTATTTCATGAATATATACTACTAATAATTTCTTATACTTTGCACTACAACTCGTACACCTACTGTAAATTGTACCTAAATTGCACCTCATCCCATTTCTGCCTTGCACTATATAGTATTGTATATTAGTACACTGCACAGTATTGTATATTATATGGTAACTCAGTTACGTCTATTCTGCATCGAACATTGTACCTATACTGAACACTGTGACCTCATTTTTTTTTTACTTCTAATTTACATGCTATACTATGTTATTTTATTTCATACTTATCTTGTCTTGCACAGTCTCTGGAGCGTAACAGTAAGAAGCATTTTGTATAAAAGTATTCTGTACTTCTGTATGACAACTATTAAAGAAACTTGAAACTATTAAAGAAACTTGAAACTTGTACTTGTGTCTGGTCTCATTACCACACTGTGTTCAATAGTTGAATGTGCTGCTCAAGTCTTTAGATATTGATTTACTGTAGTCGATACAAGTCCACTGTGTACGTAATGGTCTGGCCAATTAATCATGACTTAACAGTAAGAATAAAGTTTGGATAAACTTTCACAAGGCTGTACTTTGAGTGTTGAAAGTTTCTTTTGTTTCTCAAATCAGATTAACTGTCCGTACTGTTTATTTCTTTTTATCTATTTTTTTTCTCACTTTTTTTCGTATTTTTCTCCCATCCCAATTTAGTCGTTATGCCAATTCCCTTCCTGGTCGTTGCGCGCATTTGCCCCACTGTCAGCCTAGGGAGGGTGAAGACTATCACATGCCTCCTCCAATACATGTGGAGTCAGCCAGATGCTTTTTTTTTTTTTTCACCTGACAGCGAGGACTCTCACTGGGGGAATGTAACGCGTGGGAGGATCACACTATCTCCCCCAGATCCCTTCCCTGCTGAACAGGCGCCCCGACCGACCAGTAGGAGTCGCTGTTTACAACGACCAGGACACATATCCCACCCGCTAACACTGCCAATTGTGTTAGTAGGGACGACTGACCAAGCCGGAGGTACTGCTGACAGCTGGATTCGATCCCAGAGTCTCTGCGGTGGTAGGTGAGTGCTTAGTCCACTGCGCTACCCAGCCGCCCCTGTCTGCACTGTTTATTGTGATCAAATCAGATCACCATAGATGGCCTTCTTTTGATCTGAACACACTTGTAGTGGAAACGACTTTTGCACTTGGCACAGTGAATCATCTTGTTATGGCCTGTTGTAGTGTGGACAGCAGGGGCGGATTTAGGATTGTAGGAGTTCCGGGGCTTAGCCCAGATAGGTGCCCACGTAATCGGGCTACGGAATTTTTTTACTTCGACACCACAACCTTTAACTTATACCACCACCTTAAAGCGGACAAAAGGCACTAGAGAACACTTAAATTCACACCCTTTAATTAATGAAGCAAACAATAATAATAATAATAATAATAATAATAATAATAATAATAATAATAATAATAATAATAATAATAATAATAATACACTGTGTTTGTATAGCACCTTTCATACAAGAATTGCAGCTCAAAGTGCTTCACAGCAGTAAAAAAAGACAGGCATAAAATGAGCACAACATTGGCAGATCAAGAGCAATGCATAAAGTGCAGACATAAAGCATAAAATAGATAGCAACAAAATAGACAAAGTCAAGGTAAGACATAGAACATTAAATCACATCGTTTTTAGGATCTAAGATCTAGGGTTAACCAGTGGCGTCGCGTGGGTAAAATAACAGGGGAAGCCAAAAAATAATAATAAAAAAAATAATTATTAAATATTTTTATTAATTTTTTTTTAATTTTTTTAAGTCAAGCAGTCACCATGTACACTACAGTATGGCTCGGCGGCCAGTCAAACTTTATTTTTATTTATTTAACAGATTGCAAAATGGGTACAATACAGTACGGCTTAATACACACAATTGTTAAGGGGATGCAGACCAGAGAAAGACGTTTGTCTTGTTTACATCAGGGTCCCCCATTTTCAATTCATAGTGACATTTATGACATACAAGACATCATGACATTTATGGCATAGGGACATACATGACATACAGGTATTTAGTATGGTTACATTTGTGACATATACGATATTCAAATATACAGTACTGTTACCCATAGATCCTGACAGAGTATATGATGGGGAGGAGACTGTACATTAGGAGGGGGTGGGTGGGTGGGAGAGAAATATACATACGGCCGGGAGAGAATATGACGTCTAGACAAACAAGACAAGACAAACGTATTTCTCTGGTCTGCATCCCCTTAACAATTGTGTGTATTGAGCCGTACTGTATTGTACCCATTCTGCAATCTGTTAAATAAAGTTTTCATTCATTCATTCATTCATTCATTCATTCATTCATTCACGTGTCTGTTGCGCGGCGCGCCCAGCCATCAGAGCGCTCCTACTGTAAAATGAGGAAGCAGCCATTTCAGCCTCAGTTTTACTCGTTTATAAAAATGATTTAAAATGTTTATTAGCAACGCCGAGCTTTCAAACCCCGCCGCATCTGTGTGTGAAACCCTAATGGAACGCTGGGTACCTTTGACATTTATATCCGATATATTTTGGACCCACCGCTAGCTTTTAAGCAGTGCTTGATGGTGCACATTAACCTGGCTACTACGAGGAATAAGTGACTGCGTATTCCAGCCCCTGGCTTGCATTGCAGTCATGAAAGGGTCTACAAGCTTGCCTGATAACGTTAGTTAGTCCTTAGTCAGGCTGCTCAGTGCTTACCTGGTCCATAATGTGGTCCTCCTCTTGCCAGATAGATTTGTTAAATCATAATATCCACAGTGGTGTGCTCTGCTGGTCCTCAGTAAATGTCCCGCCGGCGAAAATAAGTTGCTATTAAAGTGCTAAATGTTAGATATAGAGGATTCGAACGTGCCCGCTCTGTTAATAACATTTTCAATCAATCCCGCGAGGGGATGTTCAGACGTGTTCTGACCTGCCCCGCCTCCAGGGGGGAAAATATGCTGAGTGCAAAGGGGAGGCCACACTCATGTGTCTTCCTCACAGCCCCGTTTTAAACTTTTAGGGTGTGGCAGTCAGCTCGAATCTGATTGGCTAGGATCGGATTTGGACTCTAGATACATGAATCACATGCTGGAAGCCTGGAGAAAGAGACCTACCCCCGGCCTCCTCTCCTCTATACTAGCTGCAGTGAGCATAGTGAGGCTGACAGTGTGTTAGAGGGAGTGAGAAGGAGAAGAGGGAGACATTTAAAAAAAAAAATAAAAAAATTATAACACAGATGCACAGATGAAAAAGAATGTAAACTATATGATTTTTTTTTTTTCATATTTGATATTAATTCATATTTTAATAGGGAGGCATGGCTTCCGTTGGCTTCCATAAGGATTCGCCACTGGGGTTAACTTGCCGAACGTTGAGCGCCAGGACCCCCGAAAACCAGAGTATAGTCTGGTTTTCATCGTTGTTTCTTTTATTAGATATTTCCATTCATAAAAACATGCCGGCAGCCTGTGTTATCACTGGGGATGGGTCTGAGATCTCAAAAGTCCAATACAGCTGCCTAACGCCTTGCGGCTGCTATTGCACTCTATTTGAAACGATGTGGCTTGGTGTCTGGGCCGAGCTGCGGCCTGCGGGCAGGGTCTAACTACTCGGTCAAGCCAAACGCTTATAACGCATGCATCAACGAGGGTCGGGTTCGTGTTCAATGCTGGATTACGTTGGCACCTTGATCGACATCAGTACTTATAATGGCGATCAGATAATTGGAATATTCTTTTCGGGACAGATCCTGGTCAAGGTAAGGACTATATGGTATCAATATTGCGTTGATCCAAAATTCCTTCATGCTGATCGGGGCGTGTGTGTGTGTGTGGCGTGTTCCGTTGGTTGCGATCAAAGCACAACCATGCATCCATGATGAAACATAATACAGATAATCTAAATTTGATTTGAGAACAGTAGCTAGTCCAGGGAAGAAACGATAACGCGTTTACTAGAATACATGTTGCCGGCCATTACGGAGCATTTTGGAAATGACACCAGACCGCCCTGAAACTACACTCATATTCACGACGGTATAAAACGGAAATGTATGGATGGAAAAATTATCTGTTGTTTGCATCTTGACCGGAAGAAACTCAATGACAATCGACCTTATTATTAGATCCATAGATATAATATAGCTTTAGGCCTGCAAACACAGCCACATATCCCCATGTTAAAAGGCGCTGGCCTTTCAACAGTAACAGTACCATCTGGCGCTGAAAGTGTTAATAGGCCTCTTTGTTTACGGTTTGATTATCACTGATACAAAGTAAAATAGTGCAGTGCAATAAAATAGTTAGTAAAATAGAATAAAATAATGCAATAGTGCATTGCAATAAAATAGTTATCATCGTATTTTTTCGGGAGGCCGGTAAGGAGTGCATTACAGTAGTCGAGTCGGCTTGAGATAAAGGCATGGATCTGGTTTTCAGCGTCCTTTTGATTTATAAATGGCCGTACTTTAGCTATGTTTCTAAGGTGGAAGAATTATGTTTTTGTCAACTTGTTGATTGTGATTTAAAGCTTAGGTCTGAGTCTACCATAACACCAAGACTTAACTCACTCAAATACAGTTAGCAGCTGGATAGACTACAGATGGAAATTAGCTTCTGCTAAATCTGGTGCAAACATATTTTCATGTAACACTGATTAATTGTCCAAAGAAAAAAAAAACGTTGTTTTCCTTTTATTTTTTAAGTAGATTTGGGGCTTTTCAGAAAACATTCTGGGCTTGAGCCCAAGTAGCCACCCCCTAGCCCCGCCCCTGGTGGACAGTACAGTATGTATCCATCTAGGAGAATGGGGTCCATGCTCCAGGTCAACAGTACAGTGTGTGTTCATCTAGGAGAATGGGGTCCATGCTCCAGGTCAACAGTACAGTGTGTGTTCATCTAGGAGAATGGGGTCCATGCTCCAGGTCAACAGTACAGTGTGTGTTCATCTAGGATAATGGGGTCCATGCTCCAGGTCAACAGTACAGTGTGTGTTCATCTAGGAGAATGGGGTCCATGCTCCAGGTCAACGGTACAGTGTGTGTTCATCTAGGAGAATGGGGTCCGTACTCTGGGTCAATGGTACAGTGTGTGTTCATCTAGGAGAATGGGGTCCGTACTCTGGGTCAATGGTACAGTGTGTGTTCATCTAGGAGGCTGGGGTCTGTACCTGTACTTGGCTTCCTTGGATCATCATTGGTGAGTTCTGTAATGTAACAAAATATGGTCATTAGTCTCAGTTATAGCAGTTATATGTCTTGTTTGTAAAGTTTCAGTTCCAAACTACAGTAAATCCTCTCCTCAACAATCCCCTTCTGTCGAGAAAAATGCCCTTATAGTGTATTTAAGAGCAAAGCTATTAGCTACACATTTCCATTAATGATAAATATGACTGAAAATTAACTTGATAATGAAAATCAATTGATGTTCATGCCTTTCACATTAAGCATGCCACTTTTCTCAGGAATGTCTTTGAGCTGGCTGGCTGGCTGTCCTCTATCAGGCTGGCTTGTATTGATCTGACTCTGAGGGCTGCTGGCTTGACCTCTCCTGGACACGTCTTACCACATGCAGGCCCACTGTTTCACACAAAGACAAAATCAATGATATAGTTAATAACAACAGTAACCACAAAGCTGGCATTCTTAGTAGCGTTAGGTTATTTCATAATGGTAATCACCATTTACGAATGTTAGCAACATTAGCCTGTAGGGGTGTAAAGGTACACGTATCCGTACCGAACCGTTTCAGTGTGTACCGTACCGAACAGCTGTGTACCGAACGAATACAACGGTATGTTAATCACTAATGACCGCCCACCGGGGGCTGTTTTCTTCACAATCTAATATAATTATTATCATTTTGTTTACAAAACACTGAAGGAGTCTATGAAAACTCTTTGAAAAAACACCCCTTTCTACTCTTGACCCCCTCCCCCCTCTCTTTATCTCACACACACACACATCATTTCTTTCTGTAGTCAGGAGCAACAGAGTGCAAAGACTCACATTAGGAAATATTCAAATGTTAGCAATTGCTATTCAGACAGGCATTAAGGGCTGCCTAATCTAATTCAGCTCAGACGTTATCATTCTCACAGTCACTCATCCGTCCTGCAGAGATAATACAAACCACACAGGCCAGCAGGGGTTAGACAAACCTGACGTATGGACCATGACGTCTCCTGGATGTAATGGGGCCTCAAAATGACACAAGCAACTGGAATGACATTTTGCAAAGGGGCTAAGAACTTGAAGGGACATATTTCAGACACATGTGTCCTTTTATTTTGCCCATTCCACCCAAATATGCATTTGTCACGTCACATCGCTGATGATGAAAAAGCCATTATCTCCGAGGGCTTCCATTCTGGAGAGCTAATTCTGAAGGTGACGGCAGCTAGTCTGATTAATACGGCGTGGATGATAGATTGCAGAATATTTAAACCGGCTTCAGTGAGACCGGCAGCGTTGCGTGTTCTCACGACGGGGGACTGAAATAACTTAATGTGAATCGAAGTGAGGTCAAAAATGATTTCTGAAATATTTTAAAATGTCGAGCTGTATCACAATTCCCGTTGCCATGCAGGCAAATATTATGAGCATCAAATGGATTAATTAACATTTGATTATCCACACCTAAGCATGTTAGTAGTACTGTGTATTGTCAATATATACAGTATACATATATAGCCTTGGTCCAGCCCTGGTCTGATTGTGTCACAACTTTTAAAAGAGCAAAATCACAAAAAGACACTGCCAAGACTACTGACAAGCTGCTCAAGCTGATGATGGGTCCCCGTGACGTTTACGGCAGGAGCTGAACAGGCCCATGTGAAATCAGGACTTGCAGATGAGACAGTCTTTATTTGCGGTGGTTGTGAATGTAGTGACAGAGAGAGGGGCAGAAAGTAATCACACAGTCTGCATGATCGGTGGCGAGATAAAAGGCCCCTCCAATAACCCCTACAGAACCCCACGCTGTCTCACCATATGACTGAGTCATGCTACTGCTGTTTACTCTCGCTCTCTCTCTCTGTTTTTTTCCCTCTGTATAATCACACAGGCAAGGGACATAAACTATGGAAATGGATTCAGACACATAGAGTATACATACAGTAGGTGCTCAATTGTCGATCAGTTTGATGTTGGGGGGTGGGGGTGGGGGGGCAGTGCCCTGTCTGGTAATTGGATGGTTTCTGGTTCAATTCCGGCTACTCATGGCAGCGTGTCGAACTGTCCTCGAGCGAGACACTTAATCCCTAACTGCTCCCATTGAGCAGGTTGGCACCCGGCATGTGTGAATGTGAGGCACGAGTTGTAAAGCGTACACAAATGCAGTCCATTTACCATTAACAACATTTGCAGACAGCACACACACACACACGCGCACACACACTGCTGTAGTACCCAAATGAGCCACAGTGTGGTGCTGAATGATCAGAGAGAAGGAGGAATGGATGTGGTTGAGGTTTGAAAAGGCTTCTCACAGTCTATCAAGTGGATTTCATAGACCCTTGTTCATTTTCAATGGGGCAATTGTGATTGAGATACGCCTCTTCATCCCAGAATCAAAGGCCAGGAATATAGACACATGTTCCCTAATACCGCTGTCAAACAAGTAGACACACTGTAGAGAGAAGTCACACTTACCCACACCCGGGCATGCGGGCCGTGACTCACCTAGCAGCAGAGGGCTTAAGCCGGTCCTAAATAGGCTACGTTGTTTATACTCGGTGTGGCTCCCGTTGAAATATGGACTACCGCTGTGGAGAAGTCAAGGGACCTTCAACCTAGGCGATCATGAGGGAGTTCCAGGGGTCCCAACAGAAACAAGTAATACATTAACCTCCAGGAGACCTCAAATACTATCTTGGAATTCAAGATGAGTTCCAGCTTGACTGCAACTGTGAACTGTGTCCGTCCTTGTTGCGAATACCCCCTCTCAATGAAATCTGTGCTTTCATCAGAGTGGGGGAGGGGTTAAATTATATATTTTAAGTGTTGTCATTTCCAAGAAAGAATCCATACTCTGACAAAGGCACGTATGGACCGAAATGTTAGTTTCAATAACTAATTGTGTTTACTGCAAGAGCGGTGGGCAGGAATTTCATGTTTGAAGTTCCAATTTGACAACATAAACATTCTAAATGGACCCAAGTTTATTTCCTGTCGCAATGTTTGCTAATGTCAGTAGTCGACAGGAAATACACTTGGATTCAAGCTGTTCCCTATAGCAACACTCTCCCCAGAAAAACATCTCTGACACTGATATACAATTCTCTTGTAAATCATATCTAACGAGGATCATCTTCCCAGCAACAACACCTTATCAAATGGGGGTCCATGATCTAATGTTTCCATGATCGTATGTGCATCTATTGATATAAAAGAAAAAGGTTTGGGAACCTTTGGACTATTGCATATATTCTATTCATAACCTCAGCATATCTTTCTCATCAGAGACATAAAAAAAGACTTCAGATCAGTGTTAACTTCCAAACCGCCGCAGGTTAGAAGGCAGTAAAGGATACATAGTGAGGGTAGGTGCTCGAGACGGTTGAGTTGAAGATTAAAAGGTCATCACTTTGTGATGGATTTTTAATAAGGATGAGAGTAATGTATTAACGTGGGATGTTGTAAATGGTAAATGACTGCATTTATATAGCGCTGTTATCCAAATTGTATCCAATTTTATTCCTCAAATTTTTACGCATTCACTCACCAACAGTGGAGGCAACCATGCAAGGTGCCAACCTGCTCATCGGGAGCAGTTAGGGGTTAAGTGTCTTGCTCAAGGGCACTTCGACACGCTGCCTGGGAGGAGCGGGAATCGAACCAGGAACCTCTGGATAACCAGACGACTGCTCTACCTACTGAGCCACTGTCGCTTTGCCTCTGGGGTGGGCTGCTTCGTTAAGGTCAGTCAGCAACGACTCATGGTTAAACCTAGTTGTGTGTGTGTGTGTGTGTTTGTCAGAGAGCGAGGGAGAGGAGGGAGGGAGAGAGAGAGAATACTGGCATACTTGAGTACCTTGAGTTTGTGCTTGAACTCGAGGAGATGCTTAGGGTTGACATTTTTGGGTAATGCTTTGTTTACTATTTCTGGTCTTATTCCAGAGCACTTACTTCCTGGGGCGCTGCTGTTAAAAGTGTTTTTTAATTAAAGTGTGAGATCCAAGAGAATACCTCTGCAGTCGTCCGAGGAAGAGCAGAGAAACCTCGCAGGAACTCAGCAATTATGCAGAGAATTAAAGGTCAGAAAGTGTAGAGGAGAATATGTATTAAATTAAACCCTAAACTTAATTTCCCCTTAAATGTTAAAATAAGTAAAGTCAATAAATACTTCCTTAGACACTGCCATGCACATTCTTCATCTGAACATTCCAATGCGTCATTCATGATACAGGGTGTTTTATAACGAGTGAATCTGTATATTCAAACCCAAGACGTACCATTTTGTGCAATTTTGTCACGCAAAGGACAATGACATCACCATTAACACTTTCAGTGCCAACGACGGAAACTCGTTAGTTCATGCCAACCGTTGAGTGCCAATGATGAGAAATATCGTCGTTTAATCGTTATTTTTTTTATTAGCGATTTCCATTAATATTTCATCAATATAGCCTCACGTTACCAGTGGGGATCTGTCTGAGCTCGAACAGGGAAAATACCGCCCCCTATCGTCTTGGATTGAATGAAACGCATGGGGAAAAAGAATCCGGATTCCACATTTTACTTGTCAGGCAAGTAACCGGAGACGATCCCAGTCATTGCCCACCATCAGAACAGCGTGGAATATGTCTTTTGACCACCCAGCGTTGGATCAATAAACACGTTTGGAATGGCAATCAGGAATTGGAATCATCTTTTTGGAGAACATCTGATCTGAGGTAAGGAATCTATTTTACCAGTATTGGGATAATCAGAGCTGTTTTCTCCTATATATCAACGTGTCCCCTATGTGTGTATGTGGCTGTGAGTGTGTGTAGCTGATCAGGAAATAAGATAATGGATTTTTCAGCCCGCTTCTATAGCGTGCATAAGTACACATATACTATCAATAATCTAGCGTTTATTTGAAAACGATTCATAAATAGGCAGAAAAATTACAACGTGTTTTGTGTATTACAGTAAAGCACGATTCCTGCAGAATATTTTCTTTCTTCTGAAAGTTTAAAAAAACTTCCTGCAGAATATTTTCTTTCTTCTGAAAGTTTAAAAAAACTAGCGTTTTTCAAAATGGTATAAAACGAAAATTAACCGATTAAAAAAACAATCCGTTTTGACAATGTTGACTGCAAACAAGTCATTGATAAGCGACGGTCGTATTAGACACATAGCCATAATTTAACTTATAGTTTATGCGTTCACAAATGTGAGAGCTCTGTCATTGAATAGAGCGGTGGCACGCAATGGGGTTAAAAGGACTGGCACGGCTGGCACGGAAAGTGTTAAAAGGAACACGCAGACATTATGGGAAATTGCGCTTACCGTCTTCTCCGGAGTTAGCCTAGCTTATCACAAATTAATGGAAGCAGATGCGGACTGCTAGCCTAGCTTCAAACTCTGGGAGAGGTGTGTTTGGCCAACAGTTAGGCTAGCTGGTCCGTATCCCACTTCCGTTTATTTGTGCTAAGCTAGGATAGCTCATCGCTGGATAGCTTTCTACTGAACGCACAGAGAGGAAATTGGTTATTGGTATCTGTCTTCTCGTCTGACTCTGGAGAAGACAGTAAGTGCATTTCCCATAACGTTGGCATGTTCCTTTAAGAATTGAACCCTTGATAAGAATAACCATATAACTCTGTTATGGGCAGTTGTAAACTCAATCCAGTCCACTGGGGAGTGTGCATGTCATGAAAGTACTCAACCTCCAGTCCTCCACCGTCATCAGAAATGTAGGAAACACTCCAGACTTACCAAGTTTTTGAAAATATTGTTACTCTGAAAACTTCAGAAAAGGAGTTATGGTTCTTCATCTGAGGTTCTCATTTATGATGTTTTAAGCCACATTATTCATATTTCCCTCTTTGCTTAGCACAGCACATTCAGTACAATCATCATCCTTGAAATCTCTCCTTCCATTTACAACATGTGTTATTCAAACAATAGACACGGCTTTAACCACACTGTGCGATTAGTTTGTTTTATCTCTCGCATTTGCATAGTTTCAGCTCATAAACAAAATAATCAGTGAATATTTGAGAGGCGGCCGTTCGGTTAATCTGCAGCGAAGAGGTAGAAGTGATCAATCATGGCAGAGAGCAAAAAGGGCATATCAGCTCCATAAAGGTCTCGTCTGTTCAACTATTTGGGCACGCTGTGTTCTGTGCCACACACACACACACACACACACACACACACATCACATTTACATTTTACATTTAGTCATTTAGCTGACGCTTTTATCCAAAGCGACTTACAAGTTCTGTACGACAAGCCATCAGTAAGGGCACAACTCTATCAGCTGAGCAACAATGTTCATCAAAGTGTTGAGTGCTACAGTGTAGGTTAGTTTATTAGGACAAGTGCATGACAGTACGGTTAGTTAGGGTTAGATTTTTTTTTATTGTTTTTTTTTTTTTTTTTTAATTCAGATAATGGTTGAAGAAGTGCGTCTTTAGTCGACGGCGAAAGATTGGACGTGATTCGGCTGTCCTAACTGGGGTGGGTAGTTCATTCCACCATTGTGGGGCAAGGACTGAGAATAGGCGACTTCTCTTTGATGACCCTCCCGGAGCTTGGATAGGAGTAGGTCTGAGGCGGCCAGAAGATGCAGAGCGTAGGGGTCTTGAGGGTGTGTAGTTAGAGACCATTGACCGGAGGTAGGCGGGAGCGGTTCCCTTTGCTGCACGGTATGCTAGGTCGAGGGCCTTGAAGCGGATTCGTGCAGCAATGGGGAGCCAGTGCAGGTCCCTAAGAAGTGGGGTGACATGGGCCGACTTCGGTAGGTTTGAGATCAGGCGGGCCGCTGCGTTCTGAATGAGTTGAAGAGGCTTAGTGGCAGTGGCCGGGAGGCCAGTGAGCAGTGCATTGCAGTAGTCGAGGCGGGAGATGACTGTTGATTGGACGAGGAGTTGGGTGGCTTCTTTTGTCAGGAAGGGGCGTATCCTTCTGACGTTGCTCAGGAGGAATCGGCAGGTTCTGGTCGTCGCTGCGATGTGAGCAGAGAAGTTCAACTGGTCGTCGAGGACAACACCAAGGTTCTTGGCGGTCGGGGACGCAGTCACAGCTGTATTCTCGACTGTGATTGAAAGGTCGGTTAGGGGGGAGGATTTGGCCGGCAGGTGGAGCAATTCTGTTTTGCTTAGGTTCAGTTTGAGGTGGTTGGACGTCATCCAGGCTGAGATGTTGGACAGACAGGCCGAGATCCGCTCAGAGACGTGGATATCTGAGGGAGGGAAGGAGAGGAAGAGTTGAGTATCGTCGGCATAACAATGGTAGGAGAAGCCATGAGACGTGATAATGTTACCCAGTGATTTAGTGTAGAGGGAGAAGAGAAGGGGTCCTAAAACCGAGCCCTGGGGGACACCCGTCCGCAGGGGGCGGGTGGCCGACAGGGTCCCTCTCCATGACACTTGGTAGGAGCGGTCATTGAGGTATGATGACAGCCATGTCAGCGCAGAGCCAGCCACTCCCATTCCTGCGAGGGCCGCAAGGAGGATCTGGTGGTTGACTGTGTCGAAGGCTGCAGATAGATCTAGGAGAATCAGGACAGAGGAGAGGCCTTTCGCTTTTGCTAAGTGAAGTGCCTCTGTGACCGCAATGAGGGCTGTCTCTGTGGAGTGACCAGTCCTGAAGCCTGACACACACACACACACACACACACACACACACACACACACACACACACACACACACACACACACACACACACACACACACACACACACACACACACACACGCACACGCACACACAGTGTCTCTTGTCTTCCTCCATAAGACATGGTCTCACCTTGGTCCTGACATCTCTATGTACTCAAACCAAGAGGACAGAGCTCCTAATCACCATCAGGATAAAATTACATTTACACCCAAACCCTTTGACGTCTCAGGGCATGTCCTCTTGTCAAGGCGAGCGGAAAAAAACACGAACGTGGGGTGGTTCGGGAACGGCGTCCCCACACTAGACAAAAAAGAGACAGAAAACGAAGGTTAGTTTACCAGCGAATGCGAATCAAAAACAAGACGATGGTTAGTCAACCAGCCAGTAATTGCAAATATGAATTAACAGGGATTGAGACAAAATAGTCAACAGTACGACGCAACCTACTGTTCCTGGTACGAACTGGCATTGTCCTCAGGGCAGGTCAGCGTTTATACTCCCATCGGTAGCTGACAGGGAGACAGGAGCCCTGATTGGAGATTGGCAACAGGTGCCTTGCTGGGAACTCCTGAGAGAGCGTGTGTGTTGGGGTGGTGTGACAGCGAAAGGTAACCTCCAGGTGGAGCTCCCAGGCTGTGGCACCTGCTCTGACGCAGCCCTCACAACAGTATCTGCAGCTTGATGGCTCGTTACAGTGTACAGCTGGTGTTTGATGACCACCAGCTATACGCTGTGGCTGTCTTAACACATTGGCGGCCACTGGGATGAGTCTAATATCACTCTAGACGACCAGAATATGTAAACAGACTTGGGGCTGTTTGTAGAGCTAAATCTATACTTTATAGTATTGCTATCTGTCCATTCTCATTGTCAATTGAGACCATAAACCGTCCCTTCAAAATGGCTTAAAGAAAAAAAAATCATCAATACGTTCTCATTTTATAGCGCCGTGAATATAAGCGTTATACGGGATTCCAGCTAGGATATTTCCTGGAAGGCTAGATAAAGGGCTAATAGCTACTAACGTTATATCCAATGGCATTTCCATTATACATAACCTACAGTTAAAACTCAAACTGCATATGATCGGCACGATCCTCAAGCATGTATGCATGAAAGGGGGGGGCGGGGCAGGGGACATTGTTTCTTATTATTGATTACCAATAACCGTGTTCGTCTAAGTAGCCACATAGGCTGATCGGCTGGTTGAGTATCATAACAAGGCCCAATTGGGCTGTAATTTACGTGAAAAAGATCTTACCATGAGCCGGTTGGATCCCCCCGAGCATTTCCCCGTTATCGATCGCCATCTGGTAGATCGATATGTCCATTGGCAGATGATAAATCCCCTTATTGCATAGTGAAATCCGCGATCCAAAACGTATTCCAAGCTACAGGCTGCACATCCAGAATCCAGCTAACTGGAAATTCCATTGAAAGTAAAAAAAAAAGAATGTTCAGCCACAGGGCACACTGCATTATCGCGACAGCGCCCCTAAGAGGATCTGGCCGGTAATGCACTTTTTCGAATTCAAAGAGTAGGGTAGATCTGCAGTGCAGCTCGGCGACCTTGAATAGGTTATTAAAATGGAATAAAAGCCAAAACAACTTGCCACGGATATATCCGTCCTTCGGTCCTTTAAGCATGGATTCAAAGCACGGATATATACGTGGCCCGTCCGCGTGAATATTAAAGGCAACCAACTTGTGTTCAGCTTTTCTCTGATTGGCCACGACCCCCCGCCCCTTTTGCCGCGAACACGGCAGGCAAGCGGCAGCGGTCCCAAATGAAATCCATCAGTGGAGGCTGCATCAGTGGAGGACGCAGGCTGCTGACTGATTATGAAATGAATGAATGAAGCACGGAGCATAATGTATAATGTTATTTCACGGCGTTTGTAACATCATAACATCAGTGGAGGACGCAGGCTGCTGACTGATTATGAAATGAATGAATGAAGCGCGGAGCATAATGTATAATTGAAGCACGGAGCATAATGTATAATGTTATTTCGTAACGTCATAACATCAGTGGAGGCTGCTGACTGAACTAGAAACTGTACTCTGTAACGTTATTATGTTATTTCGCGTTTTTAACAACCAACTACCAGATTCACTCGTCACTGTACATCACTTCTGAAGTATAAACAAACTATACTGCTGTGATGATTTTGAATATCTTAACATGTATTTACGCCCATACAATTTTTTAGATGAATGATTGTGGATATAATATAGAAAACACATCATTATGATATTGTCAGATGGCGTTGTCAGATGTGTAGAATTCACCTACTTACAATTATTTTCATATAAAATACAATGGTGAGTGAGAAATGTATCTCCAGTGATAAAACCCAGTGCTCTATGATACACAGCGTGGATGGGCTTTCAGAGGGAGAGGCATGCATGTACTTAATTTCACCATAATCAAATACAGACATAATTGTGGATTATTGTACAGTGGTCTTCTTACTGGCAGCAGAAAAGCATGATTTGTCACTCTCTGCCGCGTCTCTCAGCGCGGATAAGGGCGTGTGCTAGGGTGGTCACGTGGCCATGTGGCCAATCAGAGAAACGCTGAACGAAAAGCTGAACACAAGTTGGTTGCCTTTAATATTCACGCGGCCCGTCCTGATTGTAGGTCCCACAATATACTCCTTTTCAACAAGTTAATATAAGTCTCTGAGGTCCCCAAAACGTGTATTTGTTTTTTTGCTGAAAATATCACTCAGATTATGCATTCTAGCATGCCTCTATACCCCTCTGTTTCAGTCCTGTTCTTGAAGGGGCTGTTTCTGTAACTTTAAAAGCAAGTGAGCTGCCACTCCCTGTGCTCAGATCAAACTGTCAAACTAGGCATCTCAGATCAAATATGAATTAAGATCCAGCGATTGCAAGTCCTATTTCTCACCTAAAATGTTGTCAGAAACATATTTCAGTATACCGGTTAGGTGAGAAAGAGTGAGCGCATTGTGATTGGTGAATATTTTCTACGTCGATTACGGTTGCGATTCTGAGTGGCTTGTTTCAATTGGGAGGGTTCTTGTCACAGTTGAACTGCAGAAATGGCATACATATTTCACATTTTATCAGTGTTGAGACATTCCCCTCATTGTGTAAAAACAACCTAAAACACAGGAAAAGGCCATTTTACATTAGGGGACGTTTAACCATGACCGACCAATCTCCAGAGCTATTAAAGTAAATTGTATAAGCAAACACAAATCCATTTCTAAAAATGCAGATAGAAATATGAAATCAACTGTGAAATGTAAGAATTGCACTCTTTATTGTGCTTCAAATTTAAATGAAATACATGTATATATATATATATGTGTGTGTGTGTGTGTGTGTGTGTGTGTGTGTGTGCTGATCAGGAAATGAGATAATCGATTTTTCAGCCCGCTCCTATAGCGTGAATAAGTACACATATACTATCAATAATCTAGCGTTTATTTGAAAACGATTCATAAATAGGCCGAAAAATTACAGTTTTTTGTGTATTCCAGAATATTCCAGTAAAGGGCGTTTATCACAGAATCTTTATATTTTCCTGAAACTTTCAAAAAACTAGCGTTTTTCAAAATGGTATAAAACGGAAATGAACCGATTAAAAAACAATCCGTTTCGACAATGTTGACTGCAAAGAAGTCATTGATAAGCGACGGCCAGATTAGACACATAGCCATAATTTAAGATGTAGTTTATGCGTTCGCAAATATGAGAGCGCTATCATTGAAGTGGGTGGTGGCACTCAAGCACTAAATCGTGCGCCCCCTTCTGGCACTGAAAGTAGAATAGGTAATGTCGTTAAACAGCACCCTCTAGGCAAAAGAGCCATAATGAACATAAATATCTCTTAAAATGGGTGGTACTGCAGAATCTATAATGTCGTCAAACAGCGCCCCGCTTGCAGTGGCGGCCGGTGCTATGTATTGTTATGGGAACAGAGGAATGGGACCCGTAATAAAGCAATGCAACCGGTTCAACAGGAAAACGCCAAAAACAGCATATTTTTTGTCACAAATGATCAAAGACAAAACAGAGTACAACAAAACGATACAAAACAGTGGTGGTGTAGTGCGGACAGGTCAGAGGCCTGAGATATGAAGTGTGTGTTTACCCAAATGTGTTTGTGAAGCAGATGACTATGTGTGTGTATTAATATGTAGAATGGAGTATTACCGTGTTGAAATATGTAGTGGGTCAGGGTTGCCTAAACAACGCCAGGAAAACAAATCGGGAACCCAGAGGGAATTTAACGCGAGGGGTAGGCGAGGTGGGGGAAAACACGGGAGGGACAAGCAAGTGGAAATACACGACAAGCGTGGCGTAGTTCGAGGGCGGCGTCCTCGCACACTAGACACAAGAGAAGAGAGGCGAGGGTTAGTTAACCAGCAAAACATTTAACCAAGCTACAAGGGAGAGCACGAGGTTAGGTTTATTAATTGGTAGATATAATACGTGCATTAGCAAAACGAAGATTCAACTACATCAGAATACTGAAATGCAGTATTCCCCCTTAGTAGATTTCTTTTTAAATCAGTTGTGCAATAGTACATTTTTGTTGAGTTGTTTCTATATAATTCACTTATGACATAAGTCATAAAGCGGTGCGAGTCTCGGAACATGCTGCATTTTGTGAGAGAGAGAGAGAGAGAGAGAGAGAGACAGAGACAGAGACAGAGACAGAGACAGAGAGAGTGTGAGGTTTTTGTCCATTGCTCACTTACTCGCTCTGTTCCTTTAAGCCTACTCGCTCTGTTCCTTTTGTTTTCTGTTAATCAATTGCATTCCCCTATTCACACGCTTCTTCCCATAGACGCCGTTGATTGGTGCTCCCCCAACCACACGCTTGTCAATCACATCCCTCAGCTGTCACTGCTTGTCAATTAAGCATTCCCGTATTATTTATACCCCGTTTCCCCATTCAAGTTTTGTTGGATCGTTTTGATATTTCAGTAGCATTCGCCGTTCCTGCCTTGCCTGCTGTTTTCCCTGTGCTTTGCCTCCAGGATATTCAAGAAGTATTCCGCTTGGACACCCGTTTCCCGTGGCGACGCGCTCGCCCCGTTTTGATCCTACTCTCTTTACGCACAGCGCCTGGGTGAGTTTTTATGACTGTCTTTGATCCTATTCTTTTTCGTGTGTTTAAATGACACTGAAGATATCCTGCTTTTTGTCAGACAGTCACTCACCCAGCGTTCAGCTTTTTTGGATTGTTCATTGGGATAATATTTGGCCTTAACATCGCTCACTGTGTGTTCACACACCGAAGATATAATCACTTGGATTTGTTGTTTGGGACGTTACTCACAGTGTGTATATACACCGAAGATTCAGTCACTTGGATTACTCTGTTTTTTGGTACAAGTCACCTCCCCTGTCACCTGCTCTGTTCCCAACTGTACTCTGAGCTAACCCGCTCCCTCTCTCCCTCTCGGTCCCGTTACCACCTCGGAGATCTGCCGAGAGAAGTCTGCAGAGCGGCTCTGACGTCATCGTCTGCTTCCCCAGTCTAACCATCCCGGGAGAAGCTGCAGAGCAGCAACATTCATCTATGCTTGTATCCCAGTCTTTGTCTGTTCTCTACCAAGTCTATGCTGTTTATTTAGTGTAAATAAACAAGCCCTTGTTTTTGGCAACTCTGAATCTACTCTCTTGTGTCGTTGCGTTTGGGGTCGGTGTCAAACCATAACATTACGATCCAACCAAAATGACGACCCCAGCCGACACAGAGAGGGTCAGAACCGCACTAGCTAATCAGATCGAGTTGACCAAGGATCACAGTCACCAACTAGAGAGGGCTGCGGCTGCGGTGCAGGATCTCAGGGAACAGGTCCAGCCTATTCAAGGGTCCCTGGCCGCCCTGGCAGGACAACAATCTGGTATTCTCGTTCAGCTTCACTCGCTGAGCGACACCGTTAACGCTTTACTTCCCTCACTTCCTTCAGGAGCATTCCCCGCAGCCCCAGCAGTTCCCACGTTTCCCGATCCCGCACCTCGGGAACCCCGTCTCTCCGTCCCACGGCTGTTCGACGGCAATCCCGAGGAGTGTGCCACATTCATCATGCAATGTGAGTTGGGTTTCCGTCATCAACCAAGTCGATTCACTTCTAGAGGGGCCCAAGTGGCCTATATGACAAACTTGCTTTCAGGCCGTGCTGCCCAGTGGGTCACTTCCTCCTGGGCAATGGATGCAGATTTTGTTTTCTCCTATCCAGACTTCGTGGCTGAGCTCCGCAGGGTGTTCCACCATCCAGCCCGTGGCCTGGACCCTGGAGCCCGGTTGGGTACCTTCCGACAGGGGAGCGGCGGGGTAACTGACTACGTCCTGGAGTTTCGACTGGCGGCGGTGGAGAGTGGATGGAACGACCCTGCACTTCGCCTAACCTTCTTGAGGGGGCTCAGTGACGCAGTCAGGGACCAGCTCGCTACCCGGGAGGTGCCTGACTCCCTCGAGGACCTGTTTAGCCTCGTCATCCGCATCGACGGACGCCTCCAGGAGAGAAGGCGAGAGAGGACCCGACTGTTACCTCCTGAGGTACCCCGGATTCCCCGGACTCATGACGTTACTGCTGGTCGCCCTGCCCTCAACACGACTGGTGGTAGCGGACCCTCCTGTTCGGTTCGCGAGGAGGAACCCATGCGGCTGGGACGCTCTCATCTGAGCCAGGCTGAACGTGAGGCAAGGCTCAGTTCCGGTCTCTGCCTCTACTGCGGAAGGGAGGGACACCGAATTGCCAACTGCCCCACCCGGCCAAAAGACCAGGCTCGCCGAGACCCCGGGAAATCCTGGTGAGCCGTTTTTCCCATTCCCAGAGCCGCGCACCACCTGGCCATCTGATGAGCGTCACCCTGGCCTGGGGGGACCAACGAGCCACGGTGGAGGCCCTCATCGACTCTGGGGCAGACGAGAATTTCCTCGACTTCGAGTTTGCTACCCGAGCCAACATTCCACTTGAGGACCTTGTGAGGCCCTTGGAGATCTTTGCGTTGGACCAACACCGCCTGGCCGACATCTCTTAACGCACCGGCCCAGTCGTGCTGACCATCGCTGGGAACCACGTTGAGAGAATCCAGTTCCTTATCACCCGATCCCCTCTTGTCCCGGTGGTCCTGGGTAGGCCCTGGCTCGCGCTGCACGAGCCCCACATCGCCTGGTCCTCCGGTACCATCAGGGGCTGGAGCTCCTCCTGTCACGCCCTGTGTCTGCAGGCGGCGTCCTGTCCCCCGCCCCGGAGGCCCGCTGGTGAGTCGCCTCCGGACCTTTCGTCCATACCTCCCGATTACCACGACCTCTTGGAGGTTTTTAGTAAGTCCAGGGCTCAGGCCCTTCCACCTCACCGCCCTTACGACTGCGCCATCGACCTCCGCCAAGGGGCTCCCCTTCCCGGCAGCCGCCTTTACAGTCTGACCGTTCCGGAGAAGAAGGCGATGGATCTGTACATCTCTGAGTCATTGGAAGCAGGACTCATTCGGCCTTCCTCCTCCCCGGTGGCGGCCGGTTTCTTCTTTGTTGGTAAGAAGGATGGGGACCTTCGACCCTGCATCGACTATCGCCAGCTCAACGAGATCACCATCAAGAACAAGTACCCTCTACCCCTCATGAACTCCACCTTCGAGCCACTCACCCAGGCTACCGTCTTTACCAAGCTGGACCTCCGGAGTGCCTACCATCTTGTCCGTATCCGTGAAGGCGATGAATGGAAGACCGCCTTCAAGACCCCCAGGGGCCACTACGAGTACCTGGTGATGCCGTTCGGCCTCACCAACGCCCCGGCGGTATTCCAGGCACTCATGAACGATGTCCTTCGTGACATGCTGGAGGTGTTCGTGGTGGTGTACCTGGACGACATCCTCATCTTCTCCAGGACCCTCGAGGAACACATCCAGCATGTCCGCCGTGTGCTGGAGCGCCTCCTCCACAATCGGCTCTTCGTCAAGGCGGAGAAGTGCCGTTTCCACTCCGACTCCGTCGACTACCTGGGCTTCATCGCTGAGAAGGGCTTGACCCGAGCGGATCCTCGCAAGATCCAAGCTGTGGAGGATTGGCCTGAACCCACCACTCGGAAGGAGTTACAGAGTTTCCTCGGGTTCGCCAACTTCTACCGAAGGTTCATCCGGAACTACAGTCAGGTGGCGGAGCCACTTACCAGACTGACCTCTCCCGCTCTGCCGTTCGACTGGTCCCCAGTGGCATGTGCTGCGTTCCGCTCCCTCAAGAAGAGGTTCACTTCCGCCCCTATCCTGCTCCACCCTGACCCCAAGAGACAGTTCATTGTTGAGGTGGACGCCTCGGAGACTGGACTGGGCGCTGTCTTATCCCAACGTTCGCTTACGGACCAGAAGGTACATCCTTGCGCCTTCTACTCGCGTCGGTTCCTCCCTGCCGAGAGGAACTACGACACCGGCAATCGGGAGCTGCTGGCGGTCGTGGCTGCGTTGGAGGAGTGGCGTCATTGGCTAGAGGTGGCCGAGTAGCCTTTTACCATCTGGACGGACCACAAGAACCTGACGTTCATCCGCGCTTCCAGGCGCCTCAACGGTCGGCAGGCGAGATGGGCCAGTTTCCTCAGTCGGTTCGACTTCTCGCTGACTTTCCGTCCCGGTTCCCGCAACACGAAGGCCGACTCCCTGTCCCGGTTACACTCCAAGGGGGCTCCACCCTCTGAGGACCCGACTCCCATCCTCCCGGAGGCCAGGGTGGTTGGAGCCATCACCTTGGGCATCGAGGGGGTGGTTAGACGTGCCCTACGCTTCCAGCGTGCTCCAAGCAACGTTCCGATTCATCGTCTCTTCGTCCCCGACTCTGTCCGGTCCCGGGTGCTGCTATGGGGCCATACCAGCCGGTTCGCCTGCCACCCGGGCGTCCATCGCACGTTCTCCTTCCTGGCTCGTCGTTTCTGGTGGCCCACCATGCGGAACGACGTCAAGGAGTTCGTATTGGCCTGCGCGGTCTGTGCCCGCAGCAAGGCCTCGCACCAGGCACCCTCCGGGCTTTTACAGCCACTTCCCGTTCCGAGCCGTCCATGGTCACATGTGGCGCTAGACTTCGTCACAGGTCTTCCCTCCTCCCAGGGGAACACTTGCCTTCTGACCGTGGTGGATCGATTCAGCAAGGGGGTTCACCTCGTGGCCCTTTCCAAGCTTCCCTCGGCGGCTGAGACGGCGGACCTCCTGACTCACCACGTGTTCCGCCTTCATGGGTTTCCCCAGGACATCGTCTCTGACCGGGGGCCCCAGTTCACCTCCCAGGTATGGCGGGCCTTTTGCAAGGGGTTGGGGGCGACGGTCAGTCTTTCCTCTGGTTATCATCCCCAGACTAACGGACAGACGGAGAGGATGAACCAGAGCGTGGAGTCTGCTCTTCGGTGTGTGGCAGCCGAGAGACCGTCATCCTGGAGCCGTTTCCTTCCCTGGGTTGAGTACTCCATCAATTCAATGGTCAGTTCCGCCACCGGCCTCTCACCATTTGAGGTTTCCCTGGGCTACCAACCCCCTCTTTTCCCCGCACAGGAGGCGGAAGTGGCAGTTCCCTCCGTGCAGGTCCACCTCGACCGCTGCCGACGGGTTTGGGAGATCACCAGGACCGCGCTGCTCCGGACATCTGAGCGCGCCTGTCGTGGGGCCGACCGGCGCCGGGTTCCTGCGCCGACTTACCACCCTGGGCAGAGGGTGTGGCTCTCCGCGAAGGACCTCCCGCTTCGGTCCTCGGCCAAGAAGCTCAACCCCCGTTTCGTCTGACCTTTCGAGGTCCTGAAGGTACTCAGTCCGGCGGCCCTGCGTCTGAAACTTCCTGCGTCCATGCACATTCACCCCGTGTTCCATGTCTCCCGGGTTAAGCCCGTCTCCCTCAGTCCCCTGGTGCCTCCAGCTCCTGATCCTCCGCCTCCCGTGATGGTGGATGGTCACCCCCAGTGGCAGGTCCGCCGGTTGATGGGCGTTCGACGGCGGGGTCGGGGGTTCCAGTACCTGGTGGACTGGGAGGGTTACGGCCCTGAGGAGCGGAGCTGGGTCTCCCGGCAGCTCATCGTGGATCCCGGCTTGACCACTGACTTCCATCGTGCCCATCCTGACGAGCCGGGTCGGCCTGGTCGCCGGGTGGCTCCCGTGGAGGGGGGGGTACTGTGAGGTTTTTGTCCATTGCTCACTTACTCGCTCTGTTCCTTTAAGCCTACTCGCTCTGTTCCTTTTGTTTTCTGTTAATCAATTGCATTCCCCTATTCACACGCTTCTTCCCATAGACGCCGTTGATTGGTGCTCCCCCAACCACACGCTTGTCAATCACATCCCTCAGCTGTCACTGCTTGTCAATTAAGCATTCCCGTATTATTTATACCCCGTTTCCCCATTCAAGTTTTGTTGGATCGTTTTGATATTTCAGTAGCATTCGCCGTTCCTGCCTTGCCTGCTGTTTTCCCTGTGCTTTGCCTCCAGGATATTCAAGAAGTATTCCGCTTGGACACCCGTTTCCCGTGGCGACGCGCTCGCCCCGTTTTGATCCTACTCTCTTTACGCACAGCGCCTGGGTGAGTTTTTATGACTGTCTTTGATCCTATTCTTTTTCGTGTGTTTAAATTACACTGAAGATATCCTGCTTTTTGTCAGACAGTCACTCACCCAGCGTTCAGCTTTTTTGGATTGTTCATTGGGATAATATTTGGCCTTAACATCGCTCACTGTGTGTTCACACACCGAAGATATAATCACTTGGATTTGTTGTTTGGGACGTTACTCACAGTGTGTATATACACCGAAGATTCAGTCACTTGGATTACTCTGTTTTTTGGTACAAGTCACCTCCCCTGTCACCTGCTCTGTTCCCAACTGTACTCTGAGCTAACCCGCTCCCTCTCTCCCTCTCGGTCCCGTTACCACCTCGGAGATCTGCCGAGAGAAGTCTGCAGAGCGGCTCTGACGTCATCGTCTGCTTCCCCAGTCTAACCATCCCGGGAGGAGCTGCAGAGCAGCAACATTCATCTATGCTTGTATCCCAGTCTTTGTCTGTTCTCTACCAAGTCTATGCTGTTTATTTAGTGTAAATAAACAAGCCCTTGTTTTTGGCAACTCTGAATCTACTCTCTTGTGTCGTTGCGTTTGGGGTCGGTGTCAAACCATAACAGAGAGAGAGAGAGAGATAGAGAGAGAGAGAGAGAGAGAGAGAGAGAGAGAGAGAGAGAGAGAGAGAGAGAGAGAGAGAGAGAGAGAGAGAGAGAGAGAGAGACAGATAGATAGATAGATAGATAGCGGCTATTTATTATCTACAAAGCAGGTGTAGCAGGTATATATATAGAATATACTAATATGTATTCCACAAAGAATCCCTCCCTAACGTTTTATTTTAATTTGTTTATCATTATTTTTATTCTCAAAGTCTTTTATTTTGAAATCGTCACTTCCTGCCGAAGTGACGTATTTACTTTGTCGCGCCCCTCTTCCCGTTCAGTCTGACTTGAATGAGGAAGAGGTAAGAGATGTTCCGTGCCTCTAAAACATATCATTGGTTTAGAAGAACGTATTGATGGTTTACTATTGTAAATAAGTTGCCGGGCAAATGAACCGGGGTGTATGTAATGGTATCTAAGCAATAATGAACAGTTGTGCACTTTTTGTAAAGGAATTTAACTATGGTGACTATCTTTTGTATGACACATGTGATTGAACTAGTAGTTATGGGCTGAGCAATGCGTTGTAGGCCTCGTCCTGACATTGATTTCCCTCATTGCAGCCTGTGAACTGGAGCCATCTAGTGGACAAAAGATAATGGTGTTTATCTATTTTGCCACCAGGTAAATTAATGAATCCTATTGTTTATTTTGTATTATCTTATTGTATTGTTTCATTGTAAATGTGTTATTTCAATGTTTGATTAAAAATGGAGATCAGTCTGACTTGAATGAGGAAGAGCCTGTGAACTGGAGCCATCTAGTGGACAAAAGATAATGGTGTTTTATCTGTATTGCCACCAGGAGAAATAAAACAATGAATGGCCACAACTGTCTCATCACTTCCCATGCACGACGACGATAAAGAGGGTGGCCTTAGACCAGTTACAGTGGTGCCAGTGACCGGATACGCAAGTACCAACACCAGCTTGGTCACCGGGAGGTCGTCGAACAGAACTACAGAAGAACAGAAGGAAAAAAATGCTGTGATCACTACATTTTTTTTGCAATGTGGGTCAAGGCCAGCTTGATCATCAGAGGTCGGAGGAGGAAGAGGAAGAAGAAAAAAAAGGTTCCATTGAGATGGCTGTATTTTTGTCGAAGTGACTGTGTCACAGTTGAGAGGACACTGTGTTCTTTCTAAAAAAGAGAGAAAAGAGGACATCGTGTTCTTTTTAAAAAAGGAGGACACCGTGTTCTTTCTAAAAAAGGAGGACATCGTGTTCTTTCTAGAAAAGAGGACATCGTGTTCTTTTTGAAAAAAGAGGACAGTTGAGTTGTTGAAAAGGACTGGTGGTCAGTTTTTGTTTTTCTGGTTTTGTTAAAGGTGCTGAAGCATTTGGAGTTTTTTTTGTGATTAATGGGATATATATGATTTTTTTCCCTTCTTTCCTGATAGCTCGTTTTGTAGTGAGAGAAGGAAGATGGATCCCTATGTCGTAGAGGGGAGTTCATAAATTTTTTTTGATATTGGTTTATATACATGTACATAGTATAATTGGGAATATGGTTATATGGCAGTGAGCAGAGCCTGGAATTTTATTGTCATGTCACTGGAACTCTCTGCTTTGGTGCAGAGCTGGTGCCCTACAGTATACAGAGTCGGGAACTCTCTGTCATGTCACAGGGATTCTGTGCTTTGTGCAGAGGCCAATTATTTTTTTTGATTTCTCACGCTCCTTGATTTCCACGTCCTGTGTTTGTGTCTTACGTGTTTAGGTTGGAGGGCAGGTTGCCGTAGTTGCTGCAGTTAGCTCACACCGTGTGGTCAAGGGGCAGTATACTATAGTGACTGCGGTTAGCCTTTGCAGGGCAGTGTACTGTAGCGTCTGCAGTTAGCTCACACCTTAGAAACCGACGTTGTCTAGGTCAATGGGCAGTATACTGTAGTTGCTGTAGTCAGTGCATATTTGTTTAGTTTGTGTACACTTTAGTCTTGCAATGTGTCACTGTAAGTAGTGTTACTGCATGTGCTCACAGGTAGGATATGGGACTCGAGTAGGCCGGGTAGGTTTGGTGTATAAGGCACCAAGCGATTCTAGGAGGAACATAGGACTGTACACCCTTTTGTTTTCTCTGAACCTGTTTGACAGGTAGCTTCTAGCTGATTCTGAGGATATGTTTCTTCATGTAAACCCGTGCCGGTTCTGACGTGTGTTGGAGGTCCCTGTTAGTGTGTGTCATGTCTGTCGGTTCGGGATTTTAGCGGAATTCAGGGGGGGAGTATGTAGCAGGTATATATATAGAATATACTAATATGTATTCCACAAAGAATCCCTCCCTAACGTTTTATTTTAATTTGTTTATCATTATTTTTATTCTCAAAGTCTTTTATTTTGAAATCGTCACTTCCTGCCGAAGTGCCGTATTTACTTTGTCGCGCCCCTCTTCCCGTTCAGTCTGACTTGAATGAGGAAGAGGTAAGAGATGTTCCGTGCCTCTAAAACATATCATTGGTTTAGAAGAACGTATTGATGGTTTACTATTGTAAATAAGTTGCCGGGCAAATGAACCGGGGTGTATGTAATGGTATCTAAGCAATAATGAACAGTTGTGCACTTTTTGTAAAGGAATTTAACTATGGTGACTATCTTTTGTATGACACATGTGATTGAACTAGTAGTTATGGGCTGAGCAATGCGTTGTAGGCCTCGTCCTGACATTGATTTCCCTCATTGCAGCCTGTGAACTGGAGCCATCTAGTGGACAAAAGATAATGGTGTTTATCTATTTTGCCACCAGGTAAATTAATGAATCCTATTGTTTATTTTGTATTATCTTATTGTATTGTTTCATTGTAAATGTGTTATTTCAATGTTTGATTAAAAATGGAGATCAGTCTGACTTGAATGAGGAAGAGCCTGTGAACTGGAGCCATCTAGTGGACAAAAGATAATGGTGTTTTATCTGTATTGCCACCAGGAGAAATAAAACAATGAATGGCCACAACTGTCTCATCACTTCCCATGCACGACGACGATAAAGAGGGTGGCCTTAGACCAGTTACACAGGCATGGCCAGGCGGCTGGGTGGCGTAGCGGAGATTGCACTCGTCACCAATGCAAGAGGCTGCAGTCTCGACTCCCGGAGTCAGCATTGCCTGCGGCTTGGGCCAGTCGTCATACTATCTCAATTGGCAGAGGTAGCGGGTGGAAAGTCGATGGGTGGGGATTGGACGTTGTGGACAGCGACTCCTATAGGTCGGTTGGGTGACGCCTGTACAGCAGAGTCAGGAAGTATCGGGGGCAGCGTTACTCCTCACCACTGAGAGACCGCGCTGTCTGGTGAAAAGATGCGACAGGCTGCCTCCTCGTGTACCAGAGGGGACATGTGATGCAAGGCTTCTATCCTCACTACAGCCGACCAGTGGGAGGCATAGTCTAGCAACGTTCAAGAAAAGTCGCCCGCCAGCCCACCCTCATTTCACTGTATGCCCTGTATGTGACAAATAAACCCCTTGAATCTTGCCATATTCAATCAGTTTCAGTAACAGTACATATTGTTAGACTCACTTGTTGTTTTGTGGTCCGGGCTTGAACTTTCCATGATAAAAAGTGTCCATATAAATCCATTTAGTTAGATCCAACACTGTCTGAATGTACAGTATCTCGTGATTATCTCTCTGACTCCTGAGAATACACTTCTTATTACCGAACCAGCTAAACGACCGAGTATAGCCTAGCTAAGCTAACTCACGGACTGAATCTGAAATGAAAATAATCCTGGCTCCTCCTCCCGGCAAGTTTTTTCTGTCTGACGACTGACAAGTGACACAGTGGCACACTGAGTGCCGTGTGACTGCTTGTTTGAGCGCTAGAAAACCGCGCCCCCCAGACATCATATTTGATGACCCTGATAGGCTCAATTTAGTTGCTTGATCCATTTACATTGGCTGTGTTGCGCGCAGTGACGCCCACTCAGTGGGGCGTTAAGTCTAGCGCTCAGGTTAGGAGGTAGATTTCTATCAGGAGACAGTGGCGTGAGGCACAAACGAGGGGGGAGAATAGCACGCACAAAACAATGATTTATATTTGATATATTAACGTTATTGTGCATTTTAAACACAAACATATTTAACCCTTTTCTCGCCAATGACGTGTTACGACATCATTCTCCGCCATGCGTAATCTGCCAATGACGTCGTACAGCGTCTTTGAGATCAATATTTCAAATTTCTGTCATGGCAATCATATTTCACCCACGGAGACTTGACGGGTGCTGTAGATCTCCTCTCAACTCTCCAACGGTTCAAGACTGCCACCAGGTGGCCGATCGGCGAGTTGCCAAAACCGGAAGTGAGCAGCCAGAAGTGGTGCTCACCCATATTTTGTCCGGCCACTCGCTATCGCTCGCAGGACTCCATCTCGACACACTGGACATGGATCCGTTGCCATAACTCGATAAACAACATGATTGGACGTATATTAGTATTATACAACCTGGAACTGGACCAACTAGATCGACATCCCATAATAACGATCTTTTTGCTCCAGTATCATCCCCCATCGCTACGAGGAAGCTGCGGTGAGTTTCAGCGTGTTTGATTATTATTATCCATACAAACTGCTCTGATCTATATATCACCCATACTACCTACATAAATTATTTAACGTCGGCCACGGACTTATAAACCCCCCCCCACTCCGGGCACCAGCAGATGATAAGTCATAACGTCTAGGACCATGTACAGTTGACATTTTTAATCTGGCGTCAATCGGTATCAAACTACATTTGATGATCTAATATATGTATTTATGGCTATAACTCACGTTCTATGGAATGCTGCAGAAAACGATAAAACATATTTATACTTTAGACTGTATTTTAGTATGAATGTGTGAATGAAAAAGTAGAACGTTGCTACATCCTAAACGATAGATACTTGATGTTGAATGGGCCATAGTAATGTCAATTTAGCAATATAATTAAAAAAGTTATAGCCCTGCAAAGAAGGGGAACATCTCCATAGACTTACAGTACTGGCAGAGAAGGGATTAAGATGAGAATAATCTCCGGCAGATAAAGGGTTAAAATGAGTAATTATTATTTATTTTAAACATGTTTAGTTTATTTTTAGGGGTCCATAATCTAAAATCAAAAAACACAATTCCTTCTTCTCTTTCTCTCTCCACCAGGGAGAACCTGGACAACTTTTCACTGAGGACACTTTGAAGTGAAGAGAGGAAGAAAAGACAAGTCGCCATGAGATACTGAAGGAGAGAGCTGAGGAGAGAGAGCAGTGTGTGTGTGTGTGTGTGTGTGTGTGTGTGTGTGTGTGTGTGTGTGTGTGTGTGTGTGTGTGATTGATTGATTGATTGAAAAGTTTATTAACAGATTGCAGAATGGGTACAGTACAGTACATCTCAATACATACAATTGTTAAGGGGATGCAGACCAGAGAAAGACTTTCGTCTTGTTTCCACCAGGGTCCCCCATTTTCAATTCATCATAACATATATGACATACATGACATACAGATAGACAGTACTGCTACTGTCTATGTGTGTGTGTGTGTGTGTGTGTGTGTGTGTGTGTGTGTGTGTGTGTGTGTGTGTGTGTGTGTGTGTGTGTGTGTGTGTGTGTGTGTGTGTGTGTGTGTGTGTGTGTGTGTGTGTAAAAGGCAGAAGTGGACATGCCTGGGGGCTGCTGGATCCAGGTGTGTGTGTAATTCTGTGTATGTGTGTTGGTAAAACCAAAGACAAGGGTTTGATATGTTTATCAACTGGGTTCACAACCACTACAGCTAAAATGAAGAGCATCATTTTAAATGAGAGCATGTGTCATGTAACCGCCTCCCGTGTAACATAATACTTACATCATAACATATAACATTACAAATAAACATGACAGAGGACTAGTACACAGACACACAAACATAATAAATACATCATAACATATAACATTACAAATAAACATGACAGAGGACTAGTACACAGACACACAAACATAATACTTACATCATAACATGGCATTACAAGTAAACAGGAGAAAGGACTAGAGACTTGGACTACTACACAGACACAAGACAAGCTCCAATATACAATAATCCAACATCCAATGAGCAAACTATGTGAAATACATTATTTTCTTTTATTTTTTTATATTTAACTTTTTTATTATTTTTTAAACAAACACATAAACATAAATATGACAACATAAAATTAGATATAGAAGCATTAATTAACAGTGCACATCCAATGAAATTACCATTTAAATAACTTTTAACTTGCTATCTAATACCCTATACATATATGCTTTCGCTCGCTTCCCCCCCCCGGGCCCCCCCCCTTGGATAATCCATCCATCATCATTCGCTCCTAACCAGGCACTACCATTCAAATGCTAGTTTTTTATTCTCTCCACCACTTCTAACCACCTTGTAATTTTGGATTCACTGAGACCCAACATTTTTGCTGTAGATATTTCTAGATAAATCACTTCGAGATATGTAAGAATCCAGACCTTCCGGCACATTTTTTCCGGTTGAAACCATCGTGATGCTATCAGCTTTTTAGCCACTGTGATACCAGATAAAACCAATCTCTTTAGCTGTATAGGGACTGCAAACTCGAAAACATCATTCAACAGTAATACAGAGGGGTGTACAGGTATATTCAGAGTTAAGAGATTTGATAATTGCTGGGTCACTTCTTTCCAGAATATCTTAACTGGTGGGCAATCCCAGTACATGTGCATAAATGTACCCTCATCCCCATTTGTATATAAGGAGCATCTGGAGTCTTGTTTAAGACCCATTCTGTTCAGTCTTATGGGAGTCAGGTATGTCCTATGAATATAGTTAAGATTGATTTGTTGATGGTCCGGGTTATGTGACGCAAGTCGAACATTTGCCCAGGCTTCTTGCCAATCAAAATGTATTTCCAGGTCTGGTATATCCTTCCTCCAGATTGAGTCTAGGTGGAGGATTTCATACGAGGACGTTAGTAATTGATGATAAAAATCTGATACAAAACCTCTCGATGTCTCTCTTTCATAGAAGAATTTGTGGTATCTGTGGTGTTCAATTGGTATCCTTAATGGGACACCATGAGCTTTCAAACATAACAATAACTGTGCGTAAAAATAATATGTGGAACTGGTGAGATACATTTTTTTGTGTATTTCCTCATAACTACAAAAACCCTGTTTGTTGAAAACATCTCCTAATGTGTGTATGCCCTGCTTTTCCCATCTAGGGAATCTTATAGGTCGTTTTCCAATCAGGAGTGCATTGTTATTGAATAAGGGAGTATGATTATGCCATTTATGTGGGTTAGAATATTTTTTTTGTGTTTCACGCCATATCCGGATCGCATGAGTAATAATGGGGCCAAATTCCAGTTCGCATTGCTTAATTGATAATTTGGTGTATACTATGTCCTGCAGTCTATGTGGTGCTACTATATTTACTTCTAAATTTCTCCAGCTGATGCTTGGGGATCAAACCAGGTTGTCAGTGGTCTTAAAGTGTACGCCTTAAAGTAGTGGAAAAAATCTGGAAATGCCATACCTCCGTCGGCTTTGTTTCTCTGTGCGGTGGATCTTTTTATAGATGGTGGTTTGTTATTCCAAATAAATTTGTATGCGGAAGAGTGTAATTTTTTCCAGTAACCATCTGGAGGGGGTAACGGTAGCATTGAGCTGATGAAGTTGATTCTAGGTAAGACATCCATCTTAACTATTGAAACCCATGCCTGTACTGAGTTTTTAAGTTTTGACCACCTGTCAAAGTCGTATTTTATTTTATTTTGGATTTCTATGTAATTGTGCTTCACCGTTTGGCTTATGGTAGGGAATACTTCAACTCCCAAACATCTAAAGTGTTTAACCATTCGTATTTCTACTGGAAGGAGTATATTTTTTGCAGGGGCGTTAAGTGGAAGGAAAGCCGACTTTGGCCAATTTATCTTAAATCCCGATAGATCGCCAAAGTCATCAATCAACTTGAGAAGATGAAGCATTGCGGTGTTAGGGTTTTGCATGAACAGTATTACATCGTCCACATATAAACAAATTTTGTGTTGTGTGCCCTTGATTACGATTGGTGAAATACATTATTACAGTTTGTCTTGTTTGCTGATGATACCAATTGTTTTGCTCTTGAAATAATTTAAAGGAACTAGCTGAATATATTGTGTATAAAATGACAAAGCAAAAAAATTGTTCAATGTAAATAAGTATGTATGTAATAAGTAATAATAATCACTGAATCTGAAAGAAAATAAATGTATGATTTTTGGCAATCGAAAACGAGATGCAAATATAGTATTGTCCATAGATGGAGTTGATATTGAGAGAGTTACTGAATTTCGTTTTCTTGGTGTAATTATGGATGATAAACTAACATGGAAATCTCACATAGCACATGTAAAAAGAAAATTAAAAAAAAAAGATGTCCAAGAGTTTTTTTTGTTATGAATAAAGTAAAGGATGTGTTAGAGCAGGGGTCAGCAACCTTTTTGACATGGAGTGCCTGTTTGAAATATAGTTGTAACTAGTGTGCCTCAACAATATTCCATGCATCGTATTTTTTTTCTTCTCATAATCAGGTATTTTTAATGATAATCTTTACATTATTACATCATTATTGTTATTGTTATTATTAACAATATTATTATGATGGTTGTATCAACCCTAAATCTGAGTTGGGGGGGGGGGGGGGAATGCAATGCAGACAAACAGCTGCATACAGTGCAACCATTTCACTCACATTTGCCCATTCATTTTTGGACACATCACACACCATCGGTGTGTGTACTGTACGTGTGCTGTCATAGTTCCACCTACAGGCCTAATGGAGAACACCAGGAGAACACCAGGATGTGAATGGAGGGTGAATGTGAGGTATATTGTGTAAATAAGTTTTGATTGATCGCAAGACTACACTGTAAAAAGATAAATAATAATAAGTTACCAGAACTTAAAAATATTGAGTTCAGTTACTGTGCATTAAGGTTTTCAGTTTTCAATCCATAATAAGTTAACAGAAAAACAAGTACACAACCACATTATTTCAACCTAATAAAACTATGTTTATTGTAATTGTTTTAAGAACACAAGTTGACTTGGTAATACTCACATTTTGAGTAAAAAATGGCTTTTAACATGTGCAATGTTCAATGAAATATAAATATAAATAATACAATTTGTTGATTAATCCCACTGGTCACAATGGTGACCGTAATAATGTTTTTATTATAAGGCTCTGCAAATGTTACTGAATGATGTAGCAATGTATTTCCAGCTAAATTGAAATAATAAACAAATAAAGGGTCTCAGTTAAATATGTGGTAGTAAAAAGAACCTGTGGGAGGATTTCAACAAGATAAATGCGACAACAGTGCAAAATATTTCACTATAATATTTCAAAGCAAAAAAAAAAATGTAATTTTTATTTTTTTATGCTGCCCCCTGTGCCTATGAAAATGCCCCTGCGTGCCTATGCAGGCACGCGTGCCTAGGGTTGCCTACCCCTGTGTTAGAGTATAGGAGGCTAGGTGGTGCAGTGGGCAAGGCGCTCGCCACCAACGCAGGAGATGCTGGGTTCGAGCCCAGCTCTCGGCGTTGCTACCAGCTTGGCTGGCCGTTCATACTAATACAATTGGCAGTATTAGGGGGTGGGAAGCTGGTGGGTGGGGATCGGACGTTGTGGACAGCGACTCCTACAGGTCGGTTGGTGTGCCTGCGCAGTAGAATCAGGAAGCGACGAGGGCGGCGTTTCCCTCCCATGCAGACCCTCGCCGCTGAGAGATCGCGCTGTGCGAAAAGATGCGACGGCTGCCTCCTCGAGTACCGGAGGGGACACGTGATGCAAGGCTTCGTCCACATTGCAGCCGGCTTGTGGTAGGCATGGCCTAACAACGTTCGAGACAGGGGAGGGTAGAATTGGACAATACCAAATTGGGGACGGGAGAAAAAAAAATTGAAAAATGGGGAGAAAAAGTAGATAAAAAAAAGGATGTGTTAGAGTATGAGGCAATGAGAACACTCTGTTCACTCATCTCACCGTATCTTAGTTATTGTGTTGAAGTATGGGGGAATACTTATGAGACTAATATAAAACCATTATATATACTTCAGATCACTCATAAAGTGAATTATCGAGAACACACAAACAGAGTATTTATTAAATCTAGAATAATTAAACTTGAAGACATGGTTAAGTTTCAAACAGTGTTAATTATGTTTAGGGCAAGAAATAAGATACTGTCAGAAAAGTTACAAAATCTTTTTCATTTAGAAAGTGAGTTTAGTAGGAGGAAACTAAATTTTAAACATCAGTTTGCACGTACCACACTTAAACAGATGTGTCCTTCAGTTATTGGTGTAAAATTGTGGAATTCTCTCTATAGCGATCAGGTGTAATAATATTTGTCAATTCAAAAAGAAATAAAATATTTAGTCATTATCAAATATTAATCTGAATAGTGGTATCTTTTCTTTTCTTTCTTTCCTTTTTTCTAGTTTAATCTGTGAATTGTTTCTTTCTTTGTATATTGTATGAATTATTATTTTGTGTAAATTAGGTTGTACGCCGACCATCAAGTGTTACTTGTTTAGTTCAGGAATAGGGGGCAGGTAATTATAAGATTTTTTTCATCTTCCTGCTCCTTTTGCCCATGGTAGAACTGGATTTATGTGTTTGTATGAACTGTATGATTTATATTACTTCCATGTGGCAAATAAAACTCTGAATCTGAAAAACTGTACACAACTATATGCCCACACATCTGTTCATTGTAAGCCTAATTTAACATCTAACTAAATTGATGTTGATAACATAATTATGTTATTGCAATGCATAGTCCACTACATAGTATTTTACCTCGTAATGTACCTCACTTACCTCACTTTTACAATCACATTTGAAAAACATTCAAATAAAAATAATTTTATCAATTTCAATAATTTGTACATTTGGTCAAATATCCCTTGCCAAAAGATGCTGTTTTAATACAATTATTTATTTTGTACTGTATTTTACTGTTGTGTGATTATGTCTAGGTAGTGAATTCCATTCATGCATGGCTCGGTACATAACCGCTTGTTTGAGTTTATTCTTGCTTTTGGTAATATAAAGTGTCCACCTATAGCGTGTCTGGTAGGTGAGTCAGCATGACTAGCGTACTATGACTGATGGTGTTTGACTTTCAGGGGTCGTGTAGTATAGTGAATGAAAATTTTGTGGTTCAAGACTGGCCAGAGGACAGGTACAGAGTGCCTGCCATAGTTATAGTGACTACCTGTTGTATACTACTCAGTTCATCAAACTGGAAATTAAACGGGAATGCCACCTGTTTTAAGTAATCAAAATGTGGTAACTACTTTATGAAGTGAGTGATGAGCTTCAGGAATGTAGTTCCTGTTCAGGCAGACTCAAAGCACAGCTGTCACCTCAATAACTCTTTCTCTGCCATACCCGAGATTTCTCAGGTTATCTTGCCAATGCGTTGAACGCCAAAACCTGAGATTTAAAATATCTGGTTTTGGTCCTTTGATCTTTTCCTTTGATCCCTGTTCTATACTGTCAGCCGGAGCCATCTAGGTGTCTCTGATTCATATGCCTATGTTGAAATTGCAATGCTGATCTAATATCACCAGGTGGCAGTATCGCCTACCGTTGAACTGGAATGGCTTGGTTTGGATACACGTTTTCCTTTTTATTTTTGTTTGGCAAGGGCTCCTCCTCCTGCCTGAACAGATAGACACAGCGATCACCTCGAAATGTTGTTGCCTGAAGCGTATTTCCCATATAAACGAGTATAGACATATACACTGGTAATCGCGATGGCGATGTGATCACTTGGAATTATTCTTTTTGGAATACCTTCTGGCTAAGGTAAGGTATTCTATGTCTATTTTACCGAACCTGAAACATGTTTTTGTAACGATCACAGTTTTGTGTTTTACCGGACGTGAAACATGCTCGACAAACACGATCACAGTTTTGAGTTAAAACGACCCCCCCCCTTGATGATTGTGTGAATGCACATATGTACATTGTATATACCTTTTGATTTGGGAGTATTTGGAGCTTCAGGCGATCAACCAGAAAGATTTTGGCTTATTGCATATAATGTATCATACCTCACAATCTATGGAAAAAGACTGGATTATTCAGGAAATGGGGCGATGTTTAGCGTGTAGCGTGTAACAAACTACAGTGTGTAGAAATTAACAAATTAGTCAGTAATGGACTATGAACAATGCCTGTCAAATGAGCCTTACTATTGTCTCCATAGCTATAATACAGAACACACGATGGGTCTACAAACATCGCTAAAATTGTCAATAACGCTGGCGCCATTTAGTAAAGATATATACAGTGCCATCCATACAGAATGAAATCACCACTGATGGCAAAGTAATGTTTATTTCCAGTTTTTGGGTAAATCTTTGCAAGTTGGTGTATTTTGAACAAGGACATTGTTAAAGGCCTGGGAGCAGATGGTGGTTTGAAACATAGTAGCATCTCATTAAGCCTTTTTCTTTGTCTACTTGTGACCGGCTGGAGCAAAGATGACTATGACGATCAAAAAACTGGCAGAGGAATTTGAAGAATTTAAAAAATCACTAAATTTTATGTCTGAGGAGATCAACAAAGTGGTAAAACAACAAGGTGACATCATGAAACTAATGAAGGAGGTTCGTGAGTTGAAGGCCACAATCAACCAAAGGGACCAGAAGATCGAACTGATGGAACAAAGGATTGACGACTTGGAGCAGTACTCTCGTGCTGATGACCTTATCATCACTGGGCTGAAAATCAAACATCGCAGCTATGCCAGAGCAACAGCCGGTGACCAACAAGGTGAGGATGCACCACCTGAGGAACTGTATACAGTAGAGCAGCAAGTGGTTCAATACATGAGAAGTAAGAACATTCCCTTAGAGAGCCAGCACATCTCGGCTTGTCACATTCTCCCAAGCAAGGACAAAAAAAACACCAAGACCACGATTGTTGTCAAGCTTGCAAATCGAAAGCATAAGGTTGAAGTGTTGAGACAATCCAAAAACCTTAGAGATACTGGAGTGTATATAAACGAGCACCTAACAAAGAAGAATTCTGAAATAGCTTGGTATGGCCGTGCCCTCAGAAAGCAAAACAAGATCCAAGCAACCTGGTCAAGAAATGGAAAAGTATTTATAAAGTTAAACGGACCACCAGAGCAGGCCAGGGTGGTTGCGGTACGAAATCTGAATGATCTGGAGCAATACAAGTGACAATGCCTAAATATATTTTTTTTGGGACCGATGACTTGGATTTCATTCATGCTGTTTACCTTATTGACTGAGTTTTTTTCTGGTAGGCCTGTATGGCCAAGATGTTTTCTGTCTGGACATGTGGAAGATATGTTTTTTTTATGTTTTTTTTGTTCTTTGTTTTTTTTGGCTTTTTCATTTTCAACTTTATGGCATTCTTTGGTTGGCATAGAACCTATGGTCTGAAAGAGATATCATGGATTATTTTTTATCGATACTGTCTATTGGGATTCCATTTTCTTTTTTTGGACTGGGATTCTGTTTCCTACCGCATGTTGAATGCATGGATACTGCAGACTGAAAGAGAGAACTTGAATTACTTTTTGCTCGACTATGGACATGGACTATTGTTTTCAATTTTGGATCTGGGTGTGTATATGTTTTCCACGGACAGTTATGGCATGGACTACTTTTGTGGAGAGGCATTGTGGACAACTACAGCATGGACTATGGAGATGTGTCTTGGGCAGCCAAGGGCTCATGTTGGCCAGCTGTATGGTATGGTCAACTTGGGTGGAATTGTATTTGGAGATACATACATGGGTGACTTTAAAGAAGTAGGCTCACTGGAGCCCGGAAATCAAGTACATAACCACAATGTCGGATACGGAAGAAATATATGATTTTGAATATGATGTTGATCCTGAGACTCATGTGTTTAATGCAATTAATAATACCTGTAAATATTATACAGATGAACAGCTTAATGACATTGTTAAACCAGAAAATAGGTTTTCGTTGATACACCTAAATTGTAGAAGCCTTTATGCGAATTTCACCAAGATTAATGAATACTTAAAAACATTTAATAATAGATTTTCAGTTATAGCATTATCTGAAACGTGGTTAAAGCAGGAGAATTGTGCTGATTTTCACTTGGAGGGTTATGAGCTGTATCACCTGGATAGAAACAACAAAAGGGGAGGGGGCGTGGCCCTGTATGTGGACAGTGACTTGAAATGTAAACAAGTGCAAAGTATAGTAATCGATGACTTAATGGAAGGTATAACTGTGGAAATTGAAATGGATAAGGTGAAGAATATTGTTGTTACTTGTGTATACAGAACACCAGGGTCAAGCATAGAATCATTTAAAGACAGTTTGGAAGAGTTATTGAATGGGTTAAATGAGAGCAAAACATGTCTGATTTGTGGAGACTTTAACATTGATCTCTTAAAGCAATCTAATCACTGCACGTCAGATTTTGTGGATGCTCTATACGGCAGAGGGTTCTACCCACTGATCACAAAACCCAGTAGAGTAACCTCAACTTGTGCTACATTAATTGACAATATTTTTATAAACACTTTGGAGAACAATATTAAAAGCGGACTTGTGATAAATGATATTAGTGACCACTTACCTATATTTGTAATATATGACTGTCAAATTAAGACAAAGAAGGAAGAAAACTCCCTTAGATACACAAGGGTAAGAACTGATGACACAATAGCCAAGTTCAGGAATGATCTGGTTAATGAGGAGTGGAAAGGGGTTTATGTGGAAGAAGTAAATGCTGCATATGAGGCATTTTTGGACATTTACTTGTCGCTGTATGAAGAACACTGTCCAATGGTAGTACGGAAGCAAAAATGTAATTATAAAATAAAACCCTGGATGACAAAGGGCTTACAAAATGCAAGTAAAAAGAAAAACAAACTCTATAGAGATTTTATCAAATTAAGAACAAAAAAGGCTGAAAATCAATATAAAGCTTACAAAAATAAATTAACTACTATAATTAGAAATGCAAAGAAAGAACACTATAATAATGTCTTAAAGGAAAATATAAATTATATCAAAGAAACTTGGAAGATTTTACGAAATGTCATTGGAAGCAAAGCTGTATCTGCAGATTTACCCAATTACTTCATTAATGACAACAATACGGTTATTAAAAACGTGAATGAAGTGGTAAATTAATTTAATTCATTTTTTGTAAATGTAGGCCCAAACCTTGCTAAGAATATCCAAAGTCATAATGAAGGGAAAGCAAATAAAGACTGGACAGGGGAAAGTAAAGTGTTGCAGTCTATGTTTCTATAGGACATGTGAGTGAAAGACAAATTATAGAAATAGCATTAAATTCAAAAAATAAGACATCAACTGACAGTGATGGAATTGACATGATAATTGTGAAGAAGACCATTGATTGTATAATTAACCCCCTGTGTCATATTTTTAATCTTTCCTTTCAAACAGGCACCTTTCCAGACAGAATGAAAATAGCAAAGGTTATTCCTCTATTTAAATCTGGGGACAAACACAGCTTTACCAACTACAGACCAGTGTCTTTGCTTTCACAATTTTCCAAGATTCTTGAAAAAGTGTTTGCTCATAAATTAGATCGTTTTATTGAAAAGAATAACCTGCTGAGTGAGAGTCAGTATGGATTCAGGGCAAATCGATCAACAGCCTTAGCCTTAATGAATATATATGAAGAAATAACCACAGCAGTAGATGAGAGGAATTACACAATAGGGGTGTTTATTGACTTAAAAAAAGCATTTGATACGATAGATCATCACATTTTAATTTCTAAATTACAAACATACGGTGTGAGAGGGGTGGCGATGAACTGGTTAAGTAGCTATCTTGAAAATAGACAACAATATGTACAACTCTCTGGTTACACATCTGAATGTATGAATATTGAATGTGGTGTCCCTCAAGGTTCGGTCCTGGGGCCCAAACTTTTTATTTTATATATTAATGATATATGTGAAGTGTCAAACATATTGCAATTTGTTTTATTTGCTGACGATACAAATTTCTTCAGTTCAGGAAAATACCTTAAAAAATTTGCAGATGACATTGTAAATGAAATGTGTAAACTTAAGATATGGTTTGATAACAATAAGCTATCCCTAAATTTGGAAAAAACGAAATTTATGATATTTACTAATCGAAAGAAGGACAATGTGGCATTATGTATTGACGGAGTTAATATTGAAAGAGTATCTGAGTTAAAATTTTTGGGTGTTATGTTGGATGAGAAATTGACATGGAAGCCACATATAATGTACATAAAAAATAAGGTAGCCAAGAGTGTTTTTGTTTTGAACAAGGCAAAGAATGTGCTTGATTATAATTCTATGCAAATATTATATTGTTCACTCATCCTACCATATTTGAGTTACTGTGTGGAAGTGTGGGGTAACACGTATGAAAGCAACATAAAGCCATTATTTATATTACAGAAGAGAGCAGTAAGAATAGTTCACAATGTAGATTCAAGAGAACATACCAACGAATTATTTATTAAATCCAGACTATTGAAACTTAAAGAGTTAGCTGAAATACAGACTTTATTAGTTTTGTTTAGAGCAAAATGCAGAGTATTACCAGCAAATATACAGAGGTTGTTCGTTCCCTGTCCAGATGACAGCAGAAGGAAATTAAATATTAAACACCAATTTGCACAAACAACCTTAAAACAAAGGTGCACCTCAGTTATAGGTATAAAACTATGGAACTCTTTGCAGAACGATGAAAAGAGTTCCAATAATATATTTCACTTCAAAAGGTTGTGCAAAGAAAAGATACATAGACAGTATAGCACAGTTTAGTATAATATTGCAGTTTAGCGTGTCAGGATGACGTAGCATAGAGTTGTAGTGTAGGCCAGTATGAGTATAGTAATATAGTATATAGCAGCGTAACATAGAATAATAATATATTAAAATATTGTATAATACTGTACCAATATGGTGTAGAATAAATAGTATGATTTAGTTATATTATAATAAAATAGAAATTAGATAGTATATAGAAGTATAACTTCACAGATGAGCTGGACATGCTTCTTAGCTCCTTACCGGAAGATGGTACCCCTCTCCTTCTATTGGGCGACTTCAACCTGCCTGACTCATCTCAGTCAGTCATAGTAGTCTCCCTCCTACAATCGTTTGACCTGACTCCCACTGCCATGCCTCCCACCCACAAAGCAGGCAACTCCTTGGATCTCATATTTTCCCGTAACTCCAGCATCATTAACACCACGGTAACTCCCCTACATGTATCTGACCATTCCTTCATATCCTTCTCACTAACTCTCATGCTTAACCGAAAGGTCTTCACCCCAACTCAAACAGTCTCACTCAGACGCAACCTCCCCTCCCTATCCCCCTCCACCCTCTCCTCTGACATACTATCCGCTCTACCTTTGAGTGACACCTTCTCTGCTCTCTCCACAGAGATGGCAACCTCCACCCTCCTTTCAGCCCTTGCAACCTCCTTCAACAAGCTCTGTCCCCTCGTTGAGAAACCTGCCCGCCGTTCCCCACCCAGTCCATGGCTGACAGATCCAGTGAGAGAACAAAGACAGGTCCTGAGAGCAGCTGAAAGGAAGTATAGAAAGTCACGCCTCACTGCTGACATCGACACATATCACAACCTCTTGTTAACATTCTCCAAAACCATCACTAATGCCAAAGCTTCTTTCTTCCACCATAGGATCGAGGCCTCTGCCAAGAATCTTCGCAAACTGCATGCTACCATGTCCTCCCTCCTCACTCCCCCCCCACCCCCCCCTCCCTCATCTCTCTCTGCCGAAGACTTTGCGATCTTCTTTGAGGAAAAAGTGGAGAACATCCGCAGCTCCTTCTCCCAACCCCCACCCATTCCAAATGCTGAATCGAGAACCTCATCCTTCACTCTGTCATCTTTCTCTCCCATTACAGAAGCAGAGACCCTGACACTGGTAACGTCGAACCGTCCGACTACTTGCCAGCTGGACCAGCTACCCTCCCCACTCCTCCAGACCATAGCACCAGACATCCTCCCATTCCTAACGGCAACCATCAACTCCTCACTCAACTCGGGAGTGGTCCCCACCTCCCTAAAACAAGCCAGAGTCACGCCGCTCATAAAAAAACCAACCCTGAACCCTACCGTCATAGGCAACTACCGTCCTGTCTCTCTTCTCTCCTTCCTTTCTAAAACACTTGAACGTGCTGTATCCAACCAACTTACTGCTTATCTCTTACAGAATGACCTCCTAGACCCTAATCAGTCAGGCTTCAGGACTGGTCACTCCACAGAGACAGCCCTCATTGCGGTCACAGAGGCACTTCACTTAGCAAAAGCGAAAGGCCTCTCCTCTGTCCTGATTCTCCTAGATCTATCTGCAGCCTTCGACACAGTCAACCACCAGATCCTCCTTGCGGCCCTCGCAGGAATGGGAGTGGCTGGCTCTGCGCTGACATGGCTGTCATCATACCTCAATGACCGCTCCTACCAAGTGTCATGGAGAGGGACCCTGTCGGCCACCCGCCCCCTGCGGACGGGTGTCCCCCAGGGCTCGGTTTTAGGACCCCTTCTCTTCTCCCTCTACACTAAATCACTGGGTAACATTATCACGTCTCATGGCTTCTCCTACCATTGTTATGCCGACGATACTCAACTCTTCCTCTCCTTCCCTCCCTCAGATATCCACGTCTCTGAGCGGATCTCGGCCTGTCTGTCCGACATCTCCGCCTGGATGACTTCCAACCACCTCAAACTGAACCTAAGCAAAACAGAATTGCTACACCTGCCGGCCAAATCCTCCCCCCTAACCGACCTTTCAATCACAGTCGAGAATGCAGCTGTGACTGCGTCCCCGACCGCCAAGAACCTTGGTGTTGTCCTCGACGACCAGTTGAACTTCTCTGCTCACATTGCAGCGACGACCAGAACCTGCCGATTCCTCCTGAGCAACGTCAGAAGGATCCGCCCCTTCCTGACAAAAGAAGCCACCCAACTCCTCGTCCAATCAACAGTCATCTCCCGCCTCGACTACTGCAATGCACTGCTCGCTGGCCTCCCGGCCACTGCCACTAAGCCTCTTCAACTCATTCAGAACGCAGCGGCCCGCCTGATCTCAAACCTACCGAAGTCGGCCCATGTCACCCCACTTCTTAGGGACCTGCACTGGCTCCCCATTGCTGCACGAATCCGCTTCAAGGCCCTCGACCTAGCATACCGTGCGGCAAAGGGAACCGCTCCCGCCTACCTCCGGTCAATGGTCTCTAACTACACACCCTCAAGACCCCTACGCTCTGCATCTTCTGGCCGCCTCAGACCTACTCCTATCCAAGCTCCGGGAGGGTCATCAAAGAGAAGTCGCCTATTCTCAGTCCTTGCCCCACAATGGTGGAATGAACTACCCACCCCAGTTAGGACAGCCGAATCACGTCCAATCTTTCGCCGTCGACTAAAGACGCACTTCTTCAACCATTATCTGAATTTAAAAAAAAAAACTATAAAAAAAAATAAAAATCTAACCCTAACTAACCGTACTGTCATGCACTTGTCCTAATAAACTAACCTACACTGTAGCACTCAACACTTTGATGAACATTGTTACTCAGCTGATAGAGTTGTGCCCTTCCTGATGGCTTGTCGTACAGAACTTGTAAGTCGCTTTGGATAAAAGCGTCAGCTAAATGACTAAATGTAATGTATAATACATTATATAAGTGTGTGTGTGTGGGGGTGTGTGTGTGTAAATGAATTAACCTAAATATGTAGTTTGACTGATAGATAGACAAAATGGGTTTATTTATGTTGATTTAATTTGGTTGTGTTGATGTTACATTTTTATTTATTTTTTGCAAAATGGGTATATTCTGTTTGGTTTTACACAATATGTCTATCGGTGTGTTGTACGTGTGTAGGGGCAGGTATATATAAAATTTTTCTTCTTCCTGTTCCTTTCGGCCATGGTATTTTTTGTGAATTATGTGAATATGTACTGTTGGACTGTGGTGATTCCATGTACGAATAAATAAATGATGAAAAAAATTAAATGAAATAGTTTTCTGACAACAAAGGAGTTCTATGACTTCTGGATACAAGCTATTATATCATGTTGACTGGATAGACTTATAAGTAGAAGAAATGCATTGTAGGTTTTGGTCATTTCGTAGGTTATGTTATGACATTAAAATAAATAAATGATGCCGGCTTTATCCTTTAATACAAAAGGCTGAATATGAGACTATAGGCAGGGCTCTGCGCTAACCTTTTTCCCGAGGAGCACATGTGCTCCTAAATGAAAACATTTAGGAGCAGACAAAGAATCTTAGGAGCACACAAAGAAATTTAGGAGCACAGTAAAACATGTTGAGTTTTAACAAACTATTTATTACATGCATATTATACTGTGCATGTGTGTGTGTGCGTGCATGTGCATACTAAGGGACACACATCTGTGCAATAGCACATACCACCAAAATCACACATCAACATTTTGACTTCGATACCGATAGGAAAGATAATGGAATATATGATTAGATGACAGAACATGGACAATTCTTTATACAATTATTTAATGAATTATAATTGAAATTCATATTTTGACGCTGTTGAAATGTAAATAATCAAAAATAATAAAATAATTCTGTTACAGCTGCTGAGATATATACTTTTGAATGAAATACGTTCAAGAATCGAATCAGGATTGTTAGCAGAGAGGGAGAGGGAGGGAGGGAGGGAGGGGGGGCAGACTCAGCCCACCCTTCCCTCACTATTGGATGCCTCTGAGCGTTCCCAGGGATAGCTTAGTTAGCGTTAACAGCTAACATTAGTTAAGATTTTAGCACGACATGGGCATTCCAGAATGGCGAGGATGCAAAGCATGTTAGACAATTGGACCCGTTGCTCGCAGAGTTTACATTACACATAGAAACAGCGCGACTTGCGAGATAAGTTGTCACACAGCTGTCAAACACAGGGCTGAAGACTCAAGCTAGATGTCATAGCTTCTAGAATTGAAGGTCCGCTCTGTGTCTATTATGAAATGACAATTGTGCATTGACACGCCCACTACGCAAAGCTCTTACTCGCACAGTGTGCGCCTAAATAATTTTTCCAGTTTGCACAATTTTTAGGGGCAAATGCGAGTGAAATAGTCGCACTGTAGAGCCCTGATATGGAGGTAATTCCATACCTTGTGCATTAAGGGCCCATTATAGTTTCTTGTTCTTATATGACCTGGAGCTAACCTCTGACCCGAGGTGTTTTTTTCTTTTTATTTCACTTTAAAGGCTGAGCGTGTGAACAAACTGTACAATAACCTATATGGACAGAGAGAGAGAGAGAGAGAGAGAGAGAGAGAGAGAGAGAGAGAGAGAGAGAGAGAGAGAGAGAGAGAGAGAGAGAGAGAGAGAGAGAGAGAGATGAGGAGGAAAGGAGAGAAGGAAAGCCATACAATGGCAGATGAAGGGCTTTCACATTATGTAATTACATCCGTCTATACAATCTACACTGTATGTGGCCTTGACTGCAAAGACGAACGGCAAACGGCTGGAACATCATATGAATTCTGATATACCGTGCATTTGTTATGTATGTCATCTGTCATTAGTCTGTCCCAATTCCCCATCCCATCTGTTTACCTCTGTGTTTCAAACCGTGAGGATGGAGTGTCCGTGAGGACGGAGAGAGTGTCCGTGAGGATGGAGAGAGTGTCCGTGAGGATGGAGAGTGTCCGTGAGGACGGAGAGAGTGTCTGTGAGGATGGAGAGTGTCCATGAGGATGGAGAGAGTGTCCGTGAGGATGGAGAGTGTGTGAGGATGGAGAGAGTGTCCGTGAGGATGGAGAGTGTCCGTGAGGATGGAGAGTGTCCGTGAGGATGGAGAGTGTCTGTGAGGACGGAGAGAGTGTCCGTGAGGATGGAGAGTGTCTGTGAGGACGGAGAGAGTGTCTGTGAGCCGGTTTCTCCTGTCACTCCTACTCCGCCCCAATGAAAATAGAGTGCCAGTGTGTGGGATATATTGCCAAAAGTCGCCATAGATTCAGGTGATGCATCTGCTGTCATGTTGTGCATTAACGGCGTGACCTTTTCTTCCCGTTTCAGAAGCGATGTGGCCCGAGCCGTGAGAAAAAGATGGATACACCGAGGATGGAATCTGTCAGATAGAAAGTAATGGAACGCGGTCTCTCCGCCGGTAGTACTTGTGTTGTGTACTACAAGAGCAGGTAGTCTTTAAACGTGAAATTATATACATCCTGTCATACGGTAGAGTCGGTAGACGTTACGAGCCGTGAAGAGAAATCAAAGAAATGCGTTTCGAACACAACCCGAGAACGGAAGGAGCACTTAAAAGGAGGAAATTCACAGAGAGGAGCGCTTAATTGCAGAGCGAATAGAGCAAGAGAGAATGAAGAGGGGAAGAAGAGAAAAAAAGGGGTTTGCAATGCAGAGACCGAATCGATTCCCTTCCTCTTTTGTGCTCTTTCCTCTTTGTTGTCGTTACACACAATGGATGAGGGCCAAAATGACGATTGATTACCACGCTGCCATCTGCTTTGAATGAGTTTAATATTTGATTTTGTTTTGTTATTCGTGTTCCCAAATCCCCCGCGATGGCCTTTGGGTACATTTTGTGATTGGTAATCCATCATACACTGTCCTCACTTTTTTCATGAATGGAAATTAATATTGAGGAAGAAATCCACTTGCATGGCATGGCGCGCGGAATTCAGCTTCAATCCCGGCAGACATCAGTTTACCAAGTTGTTCTTATGAAACATTATTTTAAAATTGCTACAGTAGTTTCAGACCGACCACAGGAAACGGGATAACATCATTAAACGTATTCTAATATGAAACAGCATGAAATTCCACACTATTTTACATTTATCAGTTAGTCCCCCCTCTCTCATTCTCTGTCTCTCTCATTCTTCTTTCTAAGTGGCCTCGCTAACAGTATGTTATGGTAACAGGTGCAGATACCCGACTGCATCAGGCTGTGGTTGAACCGACAACAACGGCAACCCCTTCAGATGCCGAAGGAGACTAAGGTTGATATTCATCTCGTGACATCTGTGAAAGCAGCGTGGGGCCCTTAAAGGGGAACAGCCGCCATTTCATGGAGAACACGCTTCAAAGCCTTTCGGGGAGAAGCGTCGTCAAAGTAATCTCAGCCAGGCGGCTCTGCGAGGAAATGAATGGTGCGCGAAATTGCAGTGAAATTAAAAACATTAAATACGTATTCAATAATAGGCAGAGCACCGTTTTTGGAAGATGAAATGCTCGTAAACTAGGACAGGTATAACTTTCATTTTGAGTTTGGTCATTTTCCTGTAGCCATTCAAAAATGGTTGTTGTTCCTCTTTAAGCAAAAGATTGGTAGCCTGCCATTGAGTTCAGTTCAGATCAGAGAGAAGTCATTCCATACAATGAAATATGATATTCTGTATGTGGCAAATTAAGTGGTCCAGTTGGAGAGACCAAACACATGCAAGCAGATCAAGTATCATGTAAAAGGGTTAATTCCACATTTGACGCCAAAAACGAGAATTCTTGTGTTTCAAATCCAACCGTTGAGCGCCAAAAACAAGTTTTCTCGCTTTTAGATCTTTCTTTTCTTTTCTTTTTTCTTTGATTTTCCCATTCTAAACACTCACACAGACCTGCTTGTGTCTCCCTGGCACCGCTGCCTACGTTATAATTGCAATGACGATCGAATCCCGACAGGTGGCAGTATCGCCTACCTTTTGAACTGGGTCTCTGTTACGATGGGGTAGGTGTGTTGGACCCAAGCGCAGAGTTGAACAGAGGAGGCGGAATGCGATAGTTGTTCTTTCACAATTAAACAGTTTCTTTATTGTGAACATGAAGCATAACACGACAAAACAAATAATTTGAAACAGGGAAAGAAAAGGGAAGACATTAGTCTCCAAAAATGAAGAAGCAGTTCTAACTCGAACTGAGAAATGTTTGCAGGGCAAACATCCACATGATAAATACTTGGACAAAACACGACACCAACCGTGGTATCACAATTATGCTCCCGACGTGAGCGATAACAAATGCTTTCAGGTAGAGTACTCACGTCTGTGATCAGAGAAGAACTGACAAAGAATAGCATACCAGAGGAACATTATGAAGGAGAGTAAACGATAGGTTATGTATATAACCTAGTTATATGAGTACTGGCTGAGCGTCCCGCTCTTAAGCCCTATCGAGATACCCCTTATCTCATGTACCTATTGTACTTCATCACGGAAAAAACACATACACCCACACCTGACCGGGTCCCGCCTCTATGGAGGCGCAGCCTATAAGACCGTAACCATGGTCACCAATACACCCTTCCTCGCCAAAATCCCGTTCCAGTAAAAGATCCCTCAAAAGGGAAATCAGGGCCGCTTAAGAGCGGGATGCTCAGCCAGTACTCATATAACTAGGTTATATACATAACCTATCGTTATATATTCATACTTGGCTTATCGCGTCCCGCTCTTAAGCCCTATCGAGATATGGGTTAGAGCGGACGCGAGGCCCGACAGATGTACCCCCTGAGGACCCCGTAAGCCCACATCAAGGGGTTTGGGGAGCCCTGTCACCCCATCCTTCCTAATGAAGGGGGGGCACAGTCAACTCCACCTGAGTGCGAGCAAGAGGGAACTAGAACCCCTTGAACACACAGCACAGGCGGAACCAAGTGTGACCCAATACACTGTGGCCCATACCCACACACTCCTGCTACCCTACCAAAGGACGGGAAGCAGGAAAGGCCACAGACCCCAGAACCGCCTGGGAGACAGAACCCCCGGTCATGTCCATGAGGTAAAACCTTACAATGGGGCCCGGGGAGGACCATGAAGCTGCAGCACAGATGTCCTCCACCGAGGCCCCACCCAGGAGAGCGGCAGAGGCAGCCACCCCATGAGTGGAGTGCGCCCTGATGCCCCCAGGGGGATCCTGCCCAGCCAATGTGTAGCAGAGGGCAATGCCCTCGCACAACCAATGGGACAGGCGCTGTTTCGACAGTGCCTTACCGGCACGAGAACCACCGTAACAGACAAAAAGTTGATCGGTAACCCTGAGGTCCTGAGTATGGCTGAGGTAAATTCCCAAAGCACGGACCGGACATGACAGGTGAAGGCCCGCATCTAACTCACTAGCGTGAGGAGGAGGACGAAACGCCTGAACCACAATATCCCGGGAGCGGAAGGAACTCCGGATATTCTTAGGCATGAAAGCAGGATTAGGTCGCAGAGTGGCACCGCAATCGGCCCAAAAAGACAGGCACTCTGGACGTACCGAGAGAGCACAGAGCTCACCCACGCGTTTAGCGGAAGTGACAGCCAGCAGGAACGCGGTCTTGAAAGACAGCCGTTCCAACGGCGCCTGCTCGAGCGGCTCAAACGGGGCCAAGGACAACCGACCGAGGACCAATTGAAGATCCCAAGTCGGAGCCAAGGAGCGTTGCACCGGCTTAACGCGTCGAGCGCCAAGCAGGAAACAAGACAGTCCCCTCAATTCCCTCATGATAGGAGGATATAGCCGCCGCATATACCCTCACCGTCGAAGCCGACAGTCTACCAAGAAGAGACTGGAGATAACTCAGGACAGCATCCAGGGGGCAGGAGACTGGGTCCCGGCCCCCCGCCTTACCCCACTCTTGGAATGCACGCCATCTGCCCGCGTAAAGCGCGACAGTGGAGGGAGCATGTGCATTCCGGATGGTATCAACCACCGAAGGGTCCATCCTCTCCAGACTCACCCTCCCACCAGCCACACCAACAGTCGTTGGCCCTTTAACATCGGGTACTGGAACAGTGACCCGTCGTGCTGTGAGAGGGCCGTTGCCGACCAAGGAATGACCCAAGGAGGAGCGACCAGAAGCTGGATCAAGACCGGGAACCACACTGCTGTGCCCCGGTCCGGCGCGACCAGGATCACCATCCTGCGCTCCCTCTGTATCCGCTCCAACAGCCGACTCAACAGCTGTACAGGAGGAAAGGCGTACAGAAGACCGGGCGGCCATGGAAAGGTCGAGAAGGCATCCACCCCCAAGGGGGGATGATCTGCTCGACTGATCGAGAACCACAAGGGGCACTTGTGAGAGCGTCGGCACGCAAACAGATCTACCGAGGCCTCCCCGAACCGATCCCAGATCTGTCTGACTATGTCGGGGCGGAGTTCCCACTTGTCGTAATGAGGACCGCCCCGAGACATCATATCCGCACCCATATTCTCTGTACCAGGAATGTGGAGCGCCCTCAGACTGCGCAGCCTGCGGGATGCCCATAGCCAAAGTTCGACCGCTGCCCGGAGCAGCCGGATGGAATGAGTCCCACCCTGCCTGTTGATATACGCCGCTGCCGTCATACTGTCTGTCCTGACCAAAACGTGTTCGCCTACCACCAGGTGGTCGAACCGTTTGAGGACCAGGAGGACCGCCTTCAATTCCAACACATTGATATGCGGGGTAGATGGGCCAGCATAAACCTCCGTCCAGCTGCCCCCCACTGCGTGGGTCCGACACGTCCCTCCCCAACCCGTGAGAGAGGCGTCGGTGAAGACCGTGACGTGTGAGCGCCTGCTGCCCATGGGGACCCCAATGGTGAGGATACCCAGCCTCCTCCAGTGGGCGAGATCTCCCCATATCGACAAAGGAACCGTCAACCGTTTCCATTTGTCCCTCACCGGATCTATTCTCATAGAGAGAAACCACCTCTGTATCCTCCTCATGAAGAGGAGGCCAAGAGGAACCACCGTGTGAGCAGATGCCATCATGCCGAGCAGACGCATCACTTGCAGCGCCGTGACCGTCCCTCCCAGATGGAAACCCCTGAGCGCGTGACGGATATACACCTGGCACTGCTCCGAGAGGGTTGCAATCATGGGCCTTGACCTCAAAGTCAAGCCCAAGTACTCCACCTGTTGACTGGGAAGAGGCGTACTCTTCTTCCAATTCACAGCAAAACCCAGGCTGGTGAGGAATTCCACCACCAGCCTGGTATGAGACCTGGCAACCTCCTCCGAACGACTGAGGAGTAGAATGTCATCGAGATAGAATAGAACTCGTATCCCCCGACGACGTAAAGGCTCCAGCGCAGTCGCCACGCACTTGGTGAATGTGCGGGGAGCCAGAGAATAACCGAACGGTACTCGTACGCTACGCCCTGAAACAGGAACCGTAGGAACTTCCTGTGAGGAGGGAAAATCGGGACGTGAAAATACGCATCCTTCAGGTCTATGGAGGTGAACCAGTCTCTCCTTCTGACAGCAAGCAGAAGGAGTTTGACGGTCAACATTCTGAACGGTCTCGCTACAATCAACCGATTGAACGCGGACAGATCCAGTATAGGTCTGACCCTCCCTGTTTTCTTGGGTACCAGAAAATAACGGGAGTAGACGCCTGACATCGCGTCCTCTCTCGGAACCACAACGACGGCCTGCTTCGCCAACAGAGATTGGATCTCGTCGGCCAGGGCTGTCACTGCGTCTGACCCTGACAATAGGGTCGGCACCAAACCTGAGAACGGAGGGTGGGGTTGTGCGAACTGCAACACAAGCCCCTGCCTCAACGTTCTCTCCATCCACCCCACAAGACGGCATTCTTGTCGCCATATGTGAAAATAATCCCACAGCGCACCCGCCGTCAACTGACGCTGGGCCGCAAGGAACAGTAGATAGTTGGCCCGGTCCCTCCCGCTGTGCGACGCACCCAAGGGGGGACCCCGACAGAAAGGGCCGGTTTGATACGGGAGAAGCTGTCATCAAACTGGTTGACACACCCCCCCCCCCTGAACACCCCTCTAGCGCATGCTGAGGAGTTGTTCCGCAGCTAGACACGCAAGGCATGAGGACCCCATGGGCTCCTACACGCCGAAGCCCTGCAGTGATATTGCTACAACCCAAATCACGCTCGCCTCTTCTTTGCAGACCACTGCCGCTGTGACGGGAGTGGGAGTGTGACGTACCTGGGTACGTGGGTTGGTCATTACCATTATTACTGTATTTATGACACCTTCTGAACATCAGGTTAGTATATTTAATGTGTTATGTTTTGTATATGATGTGTGTGTGTGTGAACATGAGAGCTAATGCTGTCTCTTCTTTCCCTGTCAGGTGCTGCCCATCCCTACTGAAGAGTGCTGATTGCCTAATGAATGACAGCTGATTGGCAATCACCTCGAGAGGGATGGGTAGCCAAATACCTGACAGCACACACACGTCTGGGCGCCTCATTCTCAGTCAATTGCCAACGACAGAGTAGAGTGGCATGAGTAGAGTGAGGTTGCCATTGTTCTTTACATGTTTGTGGGAGATAGATATATTGTTGGCCACCTTGGATTCATCCTACACTGTGAGCGGCATGGGTAGAGTGGTGTTTCTTTGTTTAAGAAGGTGAGCTTGTACGTTTAAGTATATATATGTAGATCTTGTTGGCCTTCCTAGATTCATCCTAAACCGTGAGCTGTATGGTTAGAGTGGTGGTTCATCCTACACTCCAGACATAGGGGTTAGAGTGGTGTTCATCCTAAACTGTGAGCGGCATGGTTAGAGTGGTGTTTCTTTGTTTGTCCAGACTTGTCTATTATTATACTTCCCTTGTTTGTTCTCCCCTTATCCCTCTCCCTGTTTGTTAATTGTTGTGGGTTGTTTTTTTCCCTTTGTGGCCGATCTAACCATCAGTGGAGGTTTAAATTCCTACCCGGCATAATAAATATCATTTACTAATTTTGGAACAATGTCTTGTGTTTGTTATTACCTACCTGCCCGGGACTATTTTGAAAACATTTACTGAGAGAGGCTGTTTCTGTTCATGTACAGCCTGCTCCAGATACTCTTCGGTGCGGTCGTTAGACCTTCGTACATGACAGGGAGGCATCAGCGCGATACCCTGCCTGGCGAAGGCTGTCGGCCTTGTGGGACCCTGTTGACTCTCCACCCAGGGCACCACTGGCGGGGGAAACATGGCCGCCTGTCGAGGATCGCGCCACAGTCGTTGACGAGACCGTGCTCCCACCTCTGGCTGCACAGCGTGAGGCGGTGTAGGACCCAGATCAACAACCGCTTGCGCCTCCACAGAATGCCCAAAAAGACTATCTGTGGAAAAAGGAGTCATGAGGAGAGAAAACCTATCCTCTTCCCCAAGAGGAGATTGCTCCAACCAAACATGCCTAACAACCAACGTTGATAGCATCCTAATCCTCCCCGCAGTTATAGCTTGCGACTGAGTCAAGATCTCTATAACACCACAAACATGAACCATGTTTACAATGTCGGCTGGACCCATAGTCCTACTACCCGACGCCAATGTGGATAGGAAACTAGCCAGCTGAGCTATAACACTGGCCGCCGCTAAATACCATCCTGCAGCAGTATAACACTCATCCGTCCATACTGCCACCCTCCGAGCCGATTCGCTGTCAAGCATCCCTGCACCCTGTTGTTAGCCCGTTTACCTGTAAAAAAGGTAAATAGGACTCAGCGAAACCCCCCACATTAACAACCGACTGACCTTCATCAATGAAGCTGGTAAGAGGAGGGAAAAGCGGCATCCCACGGCAGGGATTATTAGAACAACGACCCATTTCAGCGTCAACGTTAGCATTAGCAGTAGTAGCAGTAGTAGCATTAGCGTTAGCAGCGTGCTCCAGGATTGCCAGGAAAACGTCCACTGCAGTGGAACGATCACCAAGCCACCCCGGCCTTGGCGCCGAAACATACTCCACAGCATTACCAATACCGACATTGATGCCTAATGACACAGGCCTTACCTTTGTACAAGCCGACTTGATAGCCAAACCTTGTACGCTGCCCCTTGGTCTGCCGCCGTCAGATGAGGAAACATCAGCACAGGCCCAATGTGTCGCTGAAACATGCTTCGAAGATGCCAGGGGCAAGCAAACCTCCGGTAAGCTTTCAACATTACGCAATTTCTCCAATCTTTTCATACCGCTAGTTACATAAGGTGCACTGCATCCGATATGATGGAACGAAAATAGAGGAAGGGTGTATTGCTGACCATGGTTACGGTCTTATAGGCTGCGCCTCCATAGAGGCGGGACCCTGTCAGGTGTGGGTGTATGTGTTTTTTCCGTGATGGAGTACAATAGGTATATGAGATAAGGGGTATCTCGATAGGGCTTAAGAGCGGGACGCGATAAGCCAAGTACGAATATATAACTACACACAGCGGGCGTTAATTAGAGCAATCAGGACAATTTAGAAGAGAGGAAATGGTGAAATACTCCAGGGTGATGCCAGGGCTTTTGCTCCCAGGTGAGAGCAAAAGCCCAAACGTTAGAGGTCTCTAAGGTGTCTTTCAGTGCCTCGGTACCTCTGGCTGCAGGAATCCCTTCCCCCTCAAAGTGAATCAGCACACAGCCATCTGTCGGAGATTTGCTCGCCTGAAACCTATTGTTTCCCGTATTATAGCCAGACCCAATGCACACGAGTAATGGCGATCACGATGGATTATTCATTTTGGAGTACCTTCTGAGTAAGGTAAGGTCTATTTTACCGAACCTGAAACATGCTTTTGTATTGATCACAGCGTTGTATTTTACCGAACCTAAAACATGCTTTTGGTAACAATCACAGCTTCGTAAAAAACGACCCCCCCCCCCATGATGATTTTGTGAAGAAACATCTATATATGGTATATACCTTTGAATTGGAAATAATATAGGTTTCAGGCGAGCAACCCGAACGGTTTGCGCATATGCATATAACACGTCACTATCTAGAAAATGAGAATGGATTATTTTGAAACAGGGCAATGTTTAGCGTGGAATAGCGCACAAACGAAAGTATGTAGAAATTAACTGGTTTGTCAATGTTGGACTATAAATAGTGCCTGTCAAATGAGCCATACTATTGTCTCCATAGCTATAATATAGAATATATGATGGGTCCGCAAACATCATGAAAATTGTCAATAACGCTGGCGCCAGGCAGTACAGATGGAAAATCAGCGTGGCGCTCAATGAGTTAGCGCTTCAAACTCTGGCAGTGAGGAAACGCATCAGATGGCTCATACCAGCAGATAATGAATCATGCTGCTCACTTTAGAGGTTTTATGCCTGGGAACTAAACAAAATCACGCTGACAATTTGCTTATGCACAGTGCAGAGATATGGAAAATGTACTTTCTGATGAATAATTGACATGTTCTCATGATTTAATGCTGTAGGCTCCTTGCAGATGGAGGAGTGTAAAAACAAATCCTTCAGTACTACAGATAGAAGCTTATTTTTGTTTCTATTTCAGAAAGAGTTCTATACCAAGCTTCAAGCACTTGCACTAAGTAATGGAGGCTCAGACTGGTAGTACATGCTAGGCCAGTCTCTAGGCAACTGACTTTCACTCCGTTGATGAACATATGCTTTGGACGGCTGCTATACACTTCCGACCCACGGAGGGGGTGCGCTGGGATGGACACGGGGTTCAGAGTCTGTCGGCTTGCGTAACCGCGGCGGGCCGGCCAAGGTCGAGGTAGGGGAACTGTCTGTTCCAATGACCTCCACTCTGCCGTGGCAGCAGAAGCGCGAATGCCAGGCGTTCTTGTCAGTATCCAGCAGGAAACGTCCCCAGTCAGCCAACAGCCGGAGGGGAGGAAACCGCTCAACAAGATGAGCTGGAATGAGGGGCTGAGGAGGAGCTGTGAACTGCCCACCAAAAACACGCTTCGGTAGGCTGCTTAAACCAGACGTGACACATCAACCTCGCGCCAGCCCTTGACGTGCGATCAGGCAATCGCATAACTGACTCATGTAATATAAATTTCAATACGTCTGCATAATAATCCTCTTTCCTTTTATTTTGTATTTTTATATTGAAATATAATTAAATTCTAATAATTTCTGAATTAAGTTAAGTTATTCATCAAGCACATTTTACATACCTGATATTCATCCTCTGCATTTAACCCATCCCAACTAGTTAGGAGCAGTGGGCAGCCACAGTCCACAGGCACTCCAGGGATCAACTCTAGGCAATGCCTAGAATGCATTTCTTTATTGTGTGGGAGGAAACCGGAGTACCTGCAAACACATTCCACCGGTGTTCGAACCCAGGACCTTCTTGCTGTGAGGCAGCGGTGCTAACCACTGCGCCACCGTGCCACAATGAATCGTGACTATTTGATCAGATTTTAATAAACACTTTTTTTCCAGTATGGTCATTATTTTTCTCATCGTTTTAATGTGACTCTATCAATCAACACCACGGAATAGGCCAACTGAAAGCATGTTACCAAAAGTAGTTAGGAATGCATCAGCTGTGACCAGAATTTGTGATCTCATAAACTCCCCGTCATATTTGATGGGGTAATAGAACATGATCTGGATTCATTTCTCTCCATCATTTCAACTTCAAAACACATTGACTCACACACACACATTATTTTCTAACTATACTTGTGAGGACTATTGACTACATTCCGTGGACTTCATCCCCTAGCCCCTTACCCTAACCTTAATAATAATACTAATAATTCATTTATTTTGTATAGCGCTTTTCAATGACCCAAAGTCGCTGACAATAGGCAAAAAAACAAAGAAACAGAGAAACATAGAACCACAGGGAAACAGGGAACAATATACATAGGGCTTATACATAAAACCATGAGTAACAGACAACAAATACAGGAGTCAGTAGGGGAGGGGGCAGGAGAGGAGAGAATGTAGGGCAGGGGAAAAGGGGGTGGTAGGTTGGAGGAGGGTGGTTATGGGTAGGGAAGGTTGAATGCTAGGGAGAACAGATATGTTTTTAGTTGGGATGCAGCACGTGGTCAGAGTCAGGGTGCAGCACGTGGTCACCAAAACGTTGTAATTTTGATGACGGGACAGTGAGGGAAGCAGTGGAAGAGGACCGGAGGGATCGGGTGGGGCAGTAAGGAAGAAGGAGGTCAGTCAGGTGGGGGGGGCAGGCTATGGAGGGCTTTAAAGGTGAGGAGTAGTAATTTGAAGTGTATGCATTCCTTAATCAGGAGCCAGTGGAGAACAGGAGTGATGTGGTCACGGGACCGGGTGTTAATATCCTTAATGTTGAGCCTTACCATACCTCTGAGACCTACATAATGATTTTATGAGGTAGAGGCGGGGTCTGGACAGGAGCATACAAGGTCAGTGGTAGGTTCTAACATATCTGAAAGCTGGGACCCTGAAGCAGCAGTGTGTCCATTTCTCTCTAGTCATAAATATGTAATAAACATTGTGTTTTATTTTGAAAGTTTAGAGTGTATTCACCCACTTCTGCCGTCTCTTTATTTCCTGTAGCTGAACATCGCGATAAAGACACTAGCTAGCATGGATATTCCCAAACCGAATAATATAATGCATCTATGAAGCATGAAACCAAATGCTTGCTGTATTTAGCAAATTATTTACGTTGAAGGCTAATATATCCCGTTCCAGATAATGTCTTGAGGCCATAGGAAGTTGAAAGACGAAATCGTCAAGCTGGCAGCGTCCTTGCCTCACACTTTCACACACCATCACATCCTACACTCGCTGCACTGGCTCCCTGCCTCCCCATGGGTTGATTTCAAAATACTTCTCCATGACCTCAGTGCATCCATGGAACTGCTCACCCCTCAAACCTCCACCCACAACTGAAGATCCAGCAGCAGCCTGCTTCTCCTGCCCGCAGGACCAAGCTCCACACCACCACCAGGGATCAGACCTTCTGCTCGGCTGGAACCATCTCCCTGATCACTCCAGGGCAGAATCTCCACGCTCTGTCTTGTTTTGTTTTTGCCTCATTGTAGGACTTTTTCTTTTTTTGCTTTTAATCATCATCATCATCATCATCATCATCATCATCATCATCATCATCATCATCATCATCATCATCATCATCATCATCGTCATCATCATCATCATCATCATCATCATCATCATCATCATCATCATCATCATCATCATCATCATTTATTTATTCATACATGGAATTACCACAGTCCAACAGTACATATTAATATAATTCACCAAATTCCATGGCCGAAAGGAACAGGAAGAAGAAACATTCTTATATATACCTGCCCCTACACACCGATAGACTTATTGCGTAAAACCAAACAGAATATACCCATTTTGCAAAAATGGAAACATCAACACAACTAAATTAAATCAACATAAATAAACCCATTTTATATCTATCAGTCAAACTACATATTTAGGTTCATTCATTTATACACACACACACACACACACACACACACACACACACACACACACACACACACACACACACACACACACACACACACACACACACACACACACACACACACACACACACACACACACACACACACACACACACACACACACACACACACACACGTATCTATACATTTATACACATCTATATTATACTTCTATATACTATATAATTTTTATTTTCATACTGGCCTATACTGCAATTCTATGCTATGTTATCCTGTTATGCTAAACTGCAATATTATACTAAACTGTGCTACACTGTCTATTTTCTTTGTACAACCTTTTGAAGTGAAATATATTAGTAGAACTCTTTTCATCATTCTGCAAAGAGTTCCATAGTTCCAAGCATTTTATTTGAAATGCTTTTAATGAAAATTGCATTTCAAATAAAAGATATTATTAGTATTATTATTATTATTATTATTATTATTATTATTATTATTATTATTATTATTATTATTATTATTATTATTATTATTATTATTATTATTATTATTATTATTATTATTATTATTATTATTATTATTATTATTATTATTATTAGTATTACTAAACACACATATTTTCCGTCGTCGACCAAAAACACACTTCTTCAATAAAACTTTTTTTTTAAATTGCATATCATCATTCATTTATTTATTGTCACACAGAGCAGAACAAATTTGCCAAAACAAACCAATAGTATCCAGCTGCAGAACGGCTGACCAGCCACACTCTCAGACCCAAACGCATTTCCTTTGATTGAATTATACATCAAATGATTTATGTCAAGGATTGCAATGCCTCGCTTGAATGAAGTTAACTTTTCACCTGGATAACGTGAACATTCAGGGTGAATGTAATTTTTTTTTTTAATTATTATTATTATTATTATTTTTTTTTTTTTTTGATCGGATCAGGAAAGATCGGTATCGGTAGATACTCAAAATCACATGATCGGGATCGGATCGGGAGCAAAAAAACGTGATCTGGACACAGTGGCGGCTCGCCACTAGGGGCGCTCGGGCGCCGCCCCCCCCTCAGGAACTACCCTGGTTATATGAGAGAACAAGAAAAATAAGTTTTTAGTTTTTTGTTTTATAGCCCTATAAATAATATAAACATGTTTAAAATGAATAATATTTACTCATTTTAAGTATGTTTGTATTTCCAATGCACAATATAACGTTATTATCGCAATTAAAAAACACTCGTTTTCCAGAGCAGGAAGTGACATCACGTTTTTTTAATTTTTTTTATTTTTTCGTATTTCTCGGCCCGGGCTATACGCGATAGCGCTCTGAGTGCGCGTCACAGTTTGATCGCTGTATCCGTCACAGCCAATCAGTGCATAACGCGTTGTGCGTTGAAATATGACTATTATGTTGGAATCCGGGCGCGATTTGAAGCGGTCTAGCCAGTAGCGTCAAGAATATCTGTAGCCGCATTTCGCGGAGACGCTCTCTGATTGGCCGACGCCAGTATTTTTTTCCGTAGCAGAATTTCACAGAGACGATCTCTGATTGGCCGAATCCAATTTCTAATGTTCCAATTCTAGGTTATTCCTAGGTTGGTCGGTGGAGATAGTTGTGTTGTTGTGAGAATGATGCAGGCAGCTGTTTGTCTTAGACGAGCGTGCCGTGACTGCAAGTTCTTTAGACTGTTAAGCTTAGGCACTCTTTCAAAGTTGGTTAAGGTTAGAGTTTGTCTTAGAGCATGGCGATAGAACGCCAGGTAGTTTGCAGTCTGTTCGAGCGGAAATGGACAAAGGAATGTACTTGTGTTGTGCTAACGAGCTAACACTTGGCTAACAAGCTATATGGCGGATGCAGTCTGGAGACAGACTACAGTGGACAGTGGTCTGGAATACATCATCAGTGGATTATACACGTTTATCAAGCTCTCCTGCCCTGGACGTTTCAACTAAACACTGAGTCTCTCTCTCTCTCTCTCTCTCTCTCTCTCTCTCTCTCTCTCTCTCTCTCTCTCTCTCTCTCTCTCTGTGGTTAACGTTAACGTTTGTAAATAGTTTTTTTTAGGAGCAGTACTGTTAGGCTACTGCTGGCCATTCATGAAGCGAGACATTGCTGATTGTTTATTTATTTTATAACACAAGACTATGACTACCAACTGCCTAGCCAGCCGTGTATCAATCTTGGATGCAATAATAACGTTACCACCACACTGACTATGTCGATGGCTCATTGATTTAACTACTGCAGCTCTCTCGGATTGAAAATACGTGGATTATGGCTTGTTCAATATCGTCTATGTTTGAATGAATGAATGAATGAGAACTTTATTAACAGATTGCAGAATGGGTACAATACAGTACGGCTCAATACACACAATTGTTAAGGGGATGCAGACCAGAGAAAGACGTTTGTCTTGTTTACATCAGGGTCCCAGATTTTCGATTCATATCGATAGTTTAATAGCTAGCCTTGGCTCGTTTAACAATATGCAAAATATGTGTACAGCCCTGTACTCATACTGAAGTTATTCTTGGTATATAATAGGTCTGATTGTGTAACGAATCGATTCCACGTCGCGCTGTGTGTGAGAGAGAGAAGGAGAGAGGGAGAGATCTGCCTGTGTTTGGAGACGGGCGAGTTTTGTTTCTAACTTTTCTATTTATATATTGTGTTTCAAGTTGTGAATTAGAGTCTAGACTATACTTTATTTGACTGGTTGTGTGTTGTTGTAGTAACAGCTGAGCGACTCGTTCATAAGAGCCGATTCATTGCCGTGAGCGTGAGTCGAATCGATCACGTCTTGCCATGAGTCTGTTGCGTGGTACTGTACTGTACATGTTTGCAAAATGTTTGGTATAGCGCCCCTAGTGGCGAAGTACCCACCGGCCGCCACTGTCTGGACATCCCTAATTGGTAGCCTACTCCGCTTCGCATTGGGCCGAACTACGCCCCTTAGCTGTGATATAATAACCATATACCATGGCCTGTCATGAGCTATTTCTTAATCATCACATTGAAAGGGCTACATGAGCAAGACATCATCACACATAATTGCAATTTGGGTCTTTGCATTTTAGAGTCATACCAACTTCTGTTAGGACTTGGTAACAGGTAGGCTCAAATGCACAACACGGGAGACAGGATAATGTTCAACCCTGTAGGGCATTTAATAATAAGTTGAAAAAAGGGAAAAGAACAAGTGCAAAAATAAATCTTCACAGGATAAAAACTCACGCACACAGGGAAAAACACAACGTCAAAAACGCGATAACATAGAACGTCAAAAATCACAGGAAGGTTGGATACACAGGAACACAACAGGAAGAGGATTAACTCAAGACAGACGCAAAAACATTATTACGAGAAATAATATCAAATATACTTGCGAGGCCATTCTTAAAATAAGATCTGACGCTGATGAATGGAGATCCAGGTAACTTGTAGGGTGGTGTGTGGTGATTAGCAGACAGGTGCGGAGCCTCCATCCATCAGCGTGATTAGTATCACCTGTGCCGATTGCGCACAGGTAGAGCGTGCAGGGGGTGTATGAGACAGACACAGAGGGTGAGAAACACACGGAGGTGTGTGATGGTGGTACAGAGAGTTGTGGAGGTGAAAATGTAACTTCATATAATTCCAAGACTGTTTTGGGACCACAATATGCAAAAATAGGCAAACATTTCTCAAAAAACACATGGGACATAATTGAGCATGGGAATCATCATCCAGCAAGTCTGTTTATACAATGGCATGTAAATTTCTCGATTCTGATTGGCTAAAACAGTCAAGTAACACGTGGTTATTTGTCATAACCCCATGCTCGTGGTCCTAGAACCCACCCACAACCGAATTACGATCACTCCGCCAGTCGTGGATTTAGAAGTGAAAGCAAGATGGCGGACAATAACCTTACAAATGGATATGTTGACAACGTCATAACGACTAAATCAAAAACGATTCTGTCACGGCGAATGTGTTAGTTTCTTACACAATGTTGGATTATGTAATTGGTGGGTCATGAGTCATTGTGGAACAAAATAAATATTGCGCGAATTGATTGATAGATTGATTGATTGCAAATTGTATTACTGTGCGCCTTGTTTCCAACTGGTTAAGCTTGGCAACTCTTTCGAAGTCGCCCTCTTTCGAAGTTGGTTATGCTTAGAGTTTATCTTTAGAGCAGGGCAATAGACCACCAGCCCTGATTCCAAACTCTAAGCATAACCAACTTCGAAAGAGGGCGACATCGAAAGAGTCGCCAAGCTTAACCAGTTGGAAACAAGGCGGACAGTAATCAAATTTGCAATCAATCAATCAATTCAATAATCCACGCTCACTTAAAACAGCGAACCTCCCAGCTGCTTCTATAGTAAGTAGGTTAAAAAGAAAATGTACCTCCTATAGGGCAAAGAAAACATATTTTTTCTTTTCCTATAGGGCAAAGAAAACATTTTTTTTACCTACTTTCTATAGAAGCATCTAAGAATGAAGTTCTATAGAAAGTATAGGTAAAAAAAAAAGGAGAAGTTGGATGTGTTAGTTTGTTGGATGTGTTAGTGCGAACAGTTGGATGTGTTAGTTTGTTGGATGTGTTACTGAGAACAGTTGGATGTGTTAGTTGAGAGACAGTTGCACTTCCGAGCTGCTTCCACACGGAGGCAACTTCTCTCTTTATTTTTTTGGGAACTACTTTTTCTGCGGATGGTTTTGTCAATAAATCTTCAATTAATGTGTGTTTATTGTATAGCAATAAGGTTGGATGACATCGGCCATTGTATAAAAGTATTACATCACACGACAGAGTGGGTTATAGAAATTAGATCACACTTATGGGGTCTAACGACCCTTGGCTGCGCCTCGGGCCTAACAACCACCCATAGGCGTGATCTAATTTCTATAACCCACTCTGTCTCGTGATCTAATGCTTAAATACACTTTAAACATTAACAGTTGGGCCTAAAAACACAATGTCTATTACAGATTCATGACTAGAAAAACACAGTGCTAAGTGTATCTCAAATTAATCTTCAGGTTCCCATCTTTCAGATGATATCACCACTTCTATGTGGCATCTGCTGTTGACCTCTCCCCTTAAAGATCCCCTATCCCTCTTAAAATTGAGGGGCTTCCTAACGAGGGGCTTCCCAATCCCAACCATGAGTCCATTTTCATTCATATTTCCTGAGGCTCCCTTTGAGAAGGGCTATGCCCAGTTTCCTCCCATCAAAATATTTCTTGACTTTGGAGAAATATTTACCCACTTTCCCAGTGAGTGAGCGTGACAAGGCTGTTATCTATGGATCTCTAATTTCCATGCCCGGATTACTGACCGGGAATACCAGGCAAATGCTCCGGGGGCCCCAGACCATCAGGGGCCCTGGACCACCAAAGACTCAGAGAGCTCCATCCCACTAATATAGATGGAATATGTGCCCATGCAACCATGATTTAATTTGAAAGAGGCCCCAGTACACTGTTTAAAGTACAAGGGCACCAATTCTGTCAAATATCCTTTATCATAAGGTCCTAGAAATTTGTATTTATTTTTGAAGGAAAATTAAAATCTTCTCTAGGGAGCATGTCCCCCCGACCCCATAGTTATGCCGCTATGTCTGCCCATCAAGGGTTCAAGGATTTTCTATCTTTGTTGGGACCTTTGGTCCTCACAATAATCTAAGTATCAGAGCACACGTGCGCACACACACACACACACACACACACACACACACACACACACACACACACACACACACACACACACACACACACACACACACACACTTGCAAGGGCAAGGCTAAGAGAATCATTAAAGACTCCAGTCACCCGAACAACTGCCTCTTTGAACTGCTGCGGTCAGGCAAGCAATACAGGAGTCTCAAGGCGAGCACAGAAAGACTCAGAAGAAGCTTCTATCCCCAGGCCATCAGGCTGCTAAACGAACAATGAATGAACACTACACAACAACAACCACCAAACGCACATAGCACACACATCCACACGCACACACTCACTTTAAACAAACACACTGTAGCACCCACTCCACACACTTATAGCACACACCCACTTTAAACAAACACACTGTAGCACCCACTCCCCACACTTTATATTTATGGATGAAGGATTGCACTACAACTCGTACACCTTACTGTAAATTGTACCTAAAATTGTACCTCATCCCATTTCTGCTTTGCACTAGATAGTACTGTACATTAGTACACTGCATAGTATTGTGTATTGTATATTATATGGTAACTCAGAACATTGTACATATGTCTATACCGAACACTGTGACCTCATTTTCTTCTTCTAAATTCATGCTATTATGTTATTATGTTATTTGATACTATCTTGTCTAGCACAGTCTCTGGAGCGTAACAGTAAGAAGCATTTTGTATGAAAGTATTCTGTACTTCTGTATGACAACTATTAAAGAACTTGAACACACACACACACACACACACACACACACACACACACACACACACACACACACACACACACACACACACACACACACACACACACACACACACACACACACACACAGTCTTGGCATCACTATGCGACAGACAGCCTGTGGCATCTGTGCAGTCAAATCCTCTTTATTTCATTCCACATGACCCAGTAAATGACCATATGAAGTTCCTTGTTTTGCCATATTGGGAAAATCATATTGGTGCAGAAAGTCTCTGACCCGGTAATGACCATATGAAGCTCCTTGTTTTGCCATATTGGGAAGGTCACATTGGTGCTCATGGCATGCATTTCCTTTTCCACACAGCATGGGGGGGATACATCCCCAAGCAGTGCAGGTTAGCGGACAGAGCATTTGTTTTCCGATATTGGTCTGTGAGGGGGAAAATAGCCTCGAGATCGTCCTCTCTCGAAACCGCCGCAAAGTGGCTTTCATGAGAAGAAATATTTATATCCCAACTTGCTTATCGGCCAGCAAACGTCGCAGTGTATTAATATGTAACAACCTGCAGGGCTCTCCAGGACACTTCGCTGCGGCGCCCAAAGAGGGAGAGAGCTCAGCGTTATCGAGACTTGGCAGTGGGACTTGGCGATGGTATCAGCCGTGCTGACTGGATTCCATTAGGGCCGTGCCCACCTCTATGTCTCCGGGAACATATTGGCTCATGCTGTGGGGGGACGCGGCGAGTGATAGGCCTGCAGTCATGACACACGAGCTATCATCCATAATCCAGGAAGGCATATCAGCACACACGCATTTGTTTACAGAGGAGGCACCTGGTGCTGCAGCAGACTTGCCCTTATTCTCTCTCTCTCTCTCTCTCTCTCTCTCTCTCTCTCTCTCTCTCTCTCTCTCTCTCTCTCTCTCTCTCTCTCTCTCTCTCTCTCTCTTTCTCTCGTATGTCGTATTTTTTAAGCAAACTATTTTGAATGATGTTGAAATTCTTCATGAACACCTTCCTTCTCACACTCGTCCTTTCTTCTCAGTGCACCCGGATTCGCACTCAAAGCTAATAGGAGTCTCTCTCTCTCTCTCTAGCCTTTGTGCACCAAGCACTGCTGGTGTAAGCAGTGGATTTGCATTGCAGATACAGAAACAGAAAGAAAAAAGACTGAAAAGCGAGAATAATGACACATTCATCCTTAACACATTCCCTGCCATAACTTATATCCATCAAGATAGCCAGTCTGCCACCACTGTAAGCCTATGGAGATGTTCACCTTCTTTGCAGGGCTATAACTTTTTAAATTGTATTGCTAAATTGACATTACTATGGGCCATTCAACATCGATTATCTATCGTTCAGGATGTAGGAACGTTATATTTTTTCATTCATACATTCATACAAAAATACCGTCTAGAATATAAGTATGTTTTTATCGTTTTCTGCAGTAATTCCTAGAACGTGAGTTATAGGCCTAAACGCATATATAGATTATCGATTGCCGTTTATTCCCTAGACACGCTATATTAAAAAATTCAACTGTATATGATCGTATACGTTATGCGTCATCATGTGTGGAGGAATGGGGGGGGGGGGGGTTGTTTATAATTCCGTGATCGTCAGTAAATGCTTTATGTAGTATGGGTGATATTGATCAGATGGTTTGCAGTGAAATGAATACAATTGGAAACAATTGGGCTGAAAATAACGTTAGCGTCCTCTTACCGTGCGTCAAAGAGACTGGCGGTGAAATATCCCAAGTATAGGACGTCGATCGCCTAGGTCCATTGTCGGTTTGTATGTCGCAATAAACGCCGAAATCATATTGATTATTGAGTTTATAAAGCGATCGATATGTACTATATGTACTATATGTGTCTGTCGGGAGCCTTGCAACAATGTCTGACGGCCGGATGAATTTAATCGACGCACACCTCCCACTTCCTGTTGTTCGAGTGTAACTCGCCCGACCATCCACCAGGCGGCGGTATTGAGCCGTCGTTGTATTGAGCCGTAGGGTGCAGCTGCAGCGCCGGAGGTGTATATATGAATTATGAATGCCATGGCGAAAAAATTAAATATTGATCTCAATATCGCTGTACAGCGTGGTCTGGCAGACAACGCATGGCGGGCAATAACGCTGTACAGCGTGGATGGCGGGGAATGTGTTAAAGGTAGGGATGTCCCGATCTCATTTTTTTGCTCCCGATCCGGATCATGTGATTTTGAGTATCTACCAATACCGATCTTTCCCGATACGATATTAAAAAAAAAATGTATAATCTTTTTTTATTATATATATTTTTTCTCCCATCCCAATTTCGCCTCACCAATTCTTCCTTCAATTCTCCCCTCCCCTGTCTAGAACGTATGGGGGTCGATTTCTATCAAAAATAAACAAAGCAAAAGTAGAATCCACAATCGTAAAAACGATCCACACACACACACCTCTCAATTTGTGTTTCATAAATCATAAAAACACGCTTGATTTGCTTAGATTTATGTACGGAATTCGAAAAACAGCTTGATCTGGTTAGATTTACGTACGGAATTCTAAGGACACGCTTGATCAACTTGGAGTTACGGAAAGAATTTTGAGACAAATATTTCGCTGTTTTCCCCGTGGGGATTCGTGTGTGAAGCTTCTTCTTCTTCGGCGCTACCGAACACAGCCCGAGTTGTGTTCGGCTCATGAGCGCTACCAGCTCTGACTCCTCTGTCTGTGTCTCGCTCTCACAGGTTGTCTTCGTGACAAACTTGACTAGCATGTGTTTCTGCACTCTCCCGTTACCGGGATGATAAACTAGGAAAGCAGGGCTTCCTTTGTTGTGTCCTACGAAAAATCCTTTTACATCCTTGGACTTGGGTTTTCCCCTGTCCTGCAGGTACACATTACACACTGATCTAAATCGGTGCATTCTGGCTAGATTACACTTCTTTCCTGTCAGCGCTGTATACAGGGTGGTGCCCGAGTGCTTATTAAAGCACCTGTTTCTTGTGTAAGCGGCTTCTTGCACAGCATAATGCCACAGGCTCTTTGGTAAGTTACTATCTGCTAGCTTACACATAGCCATTTCGAAAAGGGTGTGCCATTCCCTCTCTGCCACCCCGCTCTGGTGTGTGGGATATGGACGTGACGTCTCGTGTCTTATACCTTCTCAACAGTGATTGGAACTCTCTGTTTGTGAACTCAGTTTCGTGGTCGGACCTCAAACATCTTACTGTACCATAAGGGGCTACGTCTGCCAGGAATTTCTCTGTGGCCTGGAGTGTGTCACTCTTTGCTTTGATAAAGTAAACAAACACTGCCCCTGTACACACGTCTGTAAAAGACTGTACATATCTAAAACCTCCTATGGACTCGTTGCTTACTGGGCCTGCTAGGTCCATGTCAACTAGTGCAAGTGGTACCCTTACTCTGTCTGTGGGATTTCTGTATCTCGGTTGGGTAAACTTCCCCGTTTTGCACATTGCACAATTCTACGCTTCTCCCCTTCAATGTGCATGCCCTCTGACACTACTTGCAGTTTCAGTAAATCCTCGTAATTACAATGACCCATAATCTCGTGCCATGTCTGAATATCGTGACTGGCCGTCCCGCTACACACATCATCATTAGCATTACACTGGTCGTTGTCATTACACTCCGTTTTCAGATAATATATTCTCTGATACATCTTTATGTCAAACCGGGTACCGTCAGGTTCTACAAGAACACTTTTACCTTTAACGAAGAATACCTTGGCACCGCTTGCAGTAGCAGCTATTACAGAGAATAGTCCTTGTGGGAACGATGGTACGTAGAGAGCGTTCTTTAATGTCACCGTACGCCGGCGCCCCTTACTGTCCGTGAGGCATACCTGTGCGTCTCCCCTCTTTTGCGCCAATCCGTAGGTGCGTCTCCCATCCGCCAGCTTCATGCTGTGCCTCTCCGGGTGGAAAGTGTCGTCAAAGTTCTTGAACCGACTCCTGTCGTTGATGTAATGGGACGACGCACCTGTGTCCACAACAGCCCCCTTCTCTGGGCCCGCTGCAGTGTTCTTGTCCCGTTATTCTCCGGGCGTCGTCTCGATCCGTCTCACGTCGATCGTCGCCGCCATCGATTCTCCGGGCGCCGTCTCGATTTGTCTCACGTCGACCGTCGCCGCCATCGTGTCCGCTGTCGTCATCCTGTCCACAGCCGCCTTCTTGTCCGTAGCTGCCATTTTGTCCGTGGCCTCCGTCTCGTCCGTGGCCGCCGTCTCGTCCATGGCCGCCGTCTCGTCCGTAGCCGCCATTTTGTCTGTAGTCGCCATTTTGTCCGTGGCCTCCGTCTCGTCCATGGCCGTTGTCTCGTCCGTAGCCGCCATTTGTCCATGTGCGTATCGCACGCTCTGGTTGTGTTTCTTCATGCACGCTCTGTCTGTGTGCCCCGTGGATTTGCAGAAGCTACACCAGACAGTCTTTGTGCAGTCGCTTCTCCGATGGCCCTTATCTCCGCATCGCCAACACGCCAGTTCCGTCGTGGTCCTGGTTCTCTCCCTTGGCATCGCTCCTTTAGCACCCTCTCCCCGTCCTCCGCGGCGGCTGGGTGGGTGTCTTCCGAGGCCTCGAAGTTCCTTAACTTAGCCTTGAACTGTCCCAACGCCATGTCCGTTGAACCGTGTGTTACCAGGAGTGTGAACGGTTTGTACAGCTCCGGTAGTCCTCTCATTATCATCGCCATCATTAGCCCATCGCTTGGTGCTTCTCCGGCACTCCTCAGTGGCGTCGTGATCTGCTCCGCTCTGTTGACGTATTCGGTCATGGTCTCGGTGGTCCCCTTCCTCAGGCCCGTTAGTGCTATGTAGAGGGCCACGACTCTGGGTCTTCCTCGCCCGATGAAATGCTCTCTCAATACCGCCAGGCTTTCTCGGCCTCAGTCTTTAGTGTCGCGGAATATCAGCCCCAGGCTAGTGTCGTCGAGCATCGGCACTAACTCACAGTACGCGCTTGCGTTACGCTGGTCGTCCAGGGCTTGCTCTTCCGCCGTCAGTTCTCCCGTGGGGGCCGCCAGGATCGTCTCCTTCAGCCCCGCCCGTGCATGCAGCACAGCATGCGCTCTTCCCAGAGCTCATAGTTCTCTGCTTTTCCATTGAATGTCGGCCATTGCCATGTCCCTTCTCTTGTTTTCCATCCTCTTCGTTAGTGGTATGTTTAGCTTTTGCTCTTGTTGGCCTAGCGTCTAGCCACGCGGTGCTCCCGGTGCTAACCTAGCCTATACTTCAGCTAAGCTTGCTACAGTACCCTTATTATTTCGCCCCGGCGTTATCTGGGCCCATAACCTGTTAACAGAATTCGGCTATAGGGCGACAATAATGTGGTCAAGAGGCATGGTTTTTATCTTGAGCCTGAACTGGCGTGGTTTCTTTTATTCACATGGAAAGAGCAGTAACACAGGTCTTCTCTCACTGAGAGACATGGGGGAGAGAAAGAAGTGGGAGGAGACATCTACTTTTATACTCGCCACATGGTGGTGTACCTGGGTAGCTCCGCCTAGAGCGCCCTCTAGTGGGAACAGATATATATGCAGCTAGACAGTTACTGGTGGAGACAGTTATATATGCAGGTAAACAGTTACTAGTGTAAACAGCCATATACAGTTAGACAGTTACTAACAATCCTACACAGAACCTCTGACATCAACAAATACACCCACCAAACGTAAAGTTTGTTGTTATAGCGCCACCATCTGGTCAAATGGCACCAAATATGACACTGCACTCCCCTGGGTCCTCAGCAATACAGCTGCAGAGTGTGAAGCTGATCAGATGAATGGTTCAACATATGTGAAGGACATAATATTACAAATACAATTCATCCCATTCCTGAATTTGGAGGATGTGTCCTATTTAACCATATACACACGTGTGGCTATGAAACCCCTCGCCTTCACAGCACCATGGACTGCATTTAAATGGATGCATTTATATAGTACTTTTATCCAAAGCGTTTTACAACTTTGGGTTACAAAGATAATTTTTTTTGCGTTTATCGCTTTTTACTACTGGGCATTCCAGTAGAGAGAGAGAGAGAGAGGAAGAACGGGAGACAGAGCGGGGGGAAGACATTCGGCAAATGACGCCGGGTCCGGGAATCGAACCCGGGTCGGCCGTGCCGCGACGCAGCGCGTTACATGGTTTGCCACTTGGGCGCCCCCGTTTTACAACTTATGTCTCATATTCCCATTCCCATTCACTCACACATTCACACACCAACGGCAGAGTCAGCCATGCAACAAAGTTCGGAAACAATTAGGGGTTATGTGTTTTGCTCAGGAGGAGTGGGAATCGAACCGGGAACCTTCCGATTACCAGACGACCGCTCTAGCCCCTGTCGCACCACATTTGGTTATGTTTGGTGAAAAAGTGAAAATAAGCAATAAAATGTGGGTAGCATACCCAACGTCCAACCCACTTGTCACTCACCACCAGTGATGCCACTAACGCGTTACTAAGTAACGCGTTACAGTAATCTGATTACTTTTCCCCGAAAATAGTAATCTAACGCGTTAATCTTTAAAAGCCAGTAATCTGATTGCAGTTACTTGTCCAAGTGGCTGTGCGTTACTATTTCGTTACTATCTCATCATAAATTCATAATGCAGGCGGAATGCAGTATTTTATTTCGTTTTAGACAGTTAAAAATACGTTTGGAGCTGTATTTCCTTGTATTGGGGGAGTGACGTCACAGCACGCAACCTCACGTTGTTCCATGCTGGTGGGCGCGGCTGTTATTGTTGTGACAGATGGGTCTCCGTGAACGCGAACACTGCTGTTGAGCGAAAGTCATTGCTCTTTGCTACGAGGGACCGGAGCTCATCCATTTTATTGCAGAGAGAGTTCACGTTTGAGAGGAATATACCCGGGAGAGGAGGACGAGATCCTCTCCGGCGGAGGCGAGCCAGGGAGCCAGCCCTTTTGCCGCGCTGCCGCCTGACCCACTTCACAGCCTGGATGAAGACTGCGGTTCCCCTCACGAGCACATCCAACAGATCCGTGGAGCGGGTGAGTAGTTGAGGGAAAATGTCAAGTGGGATTGATTTCCCAATGTTCAGCAGTTCTTCTTTAGAGTAAGAAGTAACACAGGACGCTGGGACTAAACAAAACAAACAGAACACAATGCATCACTAGGAACATTAGAACCATATCTGAATAGGGCAGGCCTCAAAGGTAGGCTACATATCAGCCTACATGTGGTGTTATTGACCATTTATCTTTTGTGAAATCTATAGATCTATAGATAGGCCTACCTGCCCTATTAGTACCTTTTACTCAAACTGAGTACATTTGACTAAATTTTCTTTTTGTCATTCTTATGTTGTGGCAGCAGCAGGGACGACGACTTCGTAACCTAGTTACTTTCAAAGTAACTAAGTTACTCTGATAATCAAGTAATCAGTAAAGTAACTAAGATTACTTTTTAAAGGAGTAATCAGTAATCAGTAATCAGATTACTTTTACAAGGAATCTGTGGCATCACTGCTCACCACACATCGGCAATATGAACAATGCACCTTGAGGATATTGTTCAAAGAAATTTGAAATAAAATAAAAATAAAGAATAAAAAGGTGTTTTCATTGCACGGTAAAAAGGAACAGGGGTTTAGAGGCTCAGACACTATTACTGTTACACATGGTTGAGTTCCACCGTGGGGGAAACTAAATCGATAATACATAAAACGTTGACTGACTGGCAAAGTTTTCCTTTTAAAAAATTGCTTGTTTTCTGTACCGGACTGAGGGCGGGAAACTGGCCAGTCATCCAGGAAATAAGAGAGAGCAGCCATGTGATTTACAGAGAAGAGATTCTCTGTCAGGCATCCATTACACCTGAGACTGAGATCATTCTGGAAGCTCAGCAGCCGTTGATGGATTGACACACTATCCCTTTATTGCTTTTTTCAGCCCCTTTGATCGTCCCATTGTGGAAATGCCAGTTTTCTTTTTTTTATTCACACAGCCAAATGCTTTAATGGGTAATGCTGTATACTAGTGGGCCATACTGTGAAGAGGAAAGGAGCTCAGGCCTCTGAGGGTGCTTCAAGAACTTCAAGAAGTGTTCAGACTTTTACCCCCTGCTGTGAATGTGTGTGTGTGTGCGTGTGTGTGTGTGTGAAAGAGAGAGCGAGAGCGAGAGAGAGAGAGAGAGAGAGAGAGAGAGAGAGAGAGAGAGAGAGAGAGAGAGAGAGAGAGAGAGAGAGAGAGAGAGAGAGAGAGAGAGAGAGAGAGAGAGAGAGAGAGGTGCCTTTTCTTGGATTAAAGCTCTGTGAAGCAAACTGCCTCATGGCCTTGACATTTATTGGCAGGCTGTTCAAAAAGATGCATTCACAGATGCAGGAGCACTTAAACCACTCACACACACACACACACACACACACACACACACACACACACACACACACACACACACACACACACACACACACACACACACACACACACACACACACACACACACACACACACACACACACACACACACACACACACACACACACACACACACACACACACACACACACACCATACTAACCCCACCCCAATCCCATTGAGTCTCTGCGCCGTAATGAGCATCTAACAGTAATTTAAGGCAGTAACTCTGACACACCTATCGATGGAGGTGGACAGGGCATGATGAGTGTTAAATCGCCTCTCTCATCAGATAAATCACCCCCGTGGAAATGGTCCGAGTTTGACAGGTTTGAATTTATCCACAGCACAGATTGCTGTTTTCCATGGCGTTACATGCATGTCCAATAATGTCTAAACAAACTCAGATGGACAACGATGCAGCTGAAGTAAAGGCCCAATATGTGATCCAAACATAAAAACAAGTGGGTAGCTTCACCGCCAAAAATAGGAATAATGATATGTTTATTTATTTTTTTATTGAGCTCCTTGATAAAACATTAACGACCTGGTAAATTTAAGATAAGGTCATTCTAAAGGTTCTACTGTAAATGGGATATTGTCCATCTACAGATGAAACTCAATGCATGTGAATATACCCCAACATTGATATGGTCCAAAAACAGATTAGTTCTTTAAATTAAGGATATTGGGTCTCATTCTCCAAAATGTTTCAAAGAGTTATTTTGGAAGACTTATCTTGGAACCACTGAGACAGAATCAATGACAAGTTCACTCTGAGTCCCAAACATGCTGGTAATATGTCTTAAGTGGCTGAAACGGTCGCACCTGTGACAAGATCTGGTACCTGCTTGGCGAATGGCATTCTGTCTTAAACTCGAAACGCGCGTTCCCGTCTAGGTAATTTGCATACAAACCACGCCCTGACACTCCTTATAAGGCAGTCAATATGGGCAGTGTGCAAATCCTCGCTGAAATGTCAAAGCGAGGCTCTGAGACGAGAGGAAGTGAAGGCGCACCCGTTGCGAAGCAACGGCGAAAGAACTTCACAAACGCTGAAATAGAGGTGGGGAACCCTTGTAAACAAGACAAACGTCTTTCTCTGGTCTGCATCCCCTTAACAATTGTGTGTATTGAGCTGTACTGTATTGTAAATTCTGCAATCTGTTAATAAAGTTTCCATTCATTAACCCATTGCTCGCCAATGACTTGTTAACACGTCATTCTCCGCCATGCGTAATCTGCCAATGACACCGTAAGCCTAGGCATCTTTGAGATCAATATTTCATATTTTCGTCATGGTATTCACATTTCACCCACGGAGTCTTGGCTGGTGCTGTAGGACTCCGCTCAACTCTGCAACGCTTCAATACCGCCACCTCGTGGCCGATCGACGAGTTGCCAAACCGGAAGTGGCTGGAAGTGCTTGGTCCGTCCCCTATTCCGTCCGGCCACTCGTTATCGCTCCCGGGACTCAATCCAGACACGTGGATATCGATCCGTTGCCATAACTCAATAAACAACATTATTTGGACGTGTATTAGTAATATACAACCCGGCAATGGATCGCATCGATCAACATCCCATAATAGCGATCTTTTTGCTCCACTCTCATCACCCAACGCTACGAGGAGACTGGGGTGAGTTTCAGCGCTTTTCTTTACCATTTTCGATACAAACTGCTCTGATCAATATATCACCCATACATGAATAATTTAACGTCATTGAATTATAAACTACCCCCCCCCCCCCCCCCCCCCCCCTCCGTTCATCCGCACATGATGAGTCATAACGTCTAAGACCATGTACAGTTGAAATTTTTTATCTGGCATCGATCGGTATCAAACTGCATTTGATGATCTAATATATGCATTTATGGCTATATCTCACGTTCTATGAAATACTGCAGAAAACGATAAAAACATATTTATACTCTAGACCGTATTTTTGTATGAATGTGTGAATGAAAAAGTAAAACGTTCCTACATCCTGAACGATAGATAATTGATGTTGAATGGGCCATAGTAATGTCAATTTAGCAATACAATTTAAAAAGTTATAGCCCTGCAAAGAAGGTGAACATCTCCATAGACAAATAGAGCTGGCAGAGGATGGTTTAGGATGGGTACAATGCCCGGCGGAGAATGGGTTAATTCAGGTACTGTTATCGGGAGTGGAGACGTATAAGGGAGTGCTGTTCAGTAGCGTCAGCTCCGGTTACAGAGGGACCCATAAACGGGAGGCATGGGCCCAAATCACGGGAGAGGTGAACGCTGTGTCCGGCGAGGGGCGCATACCCACTTCGCTGTTCTGGAGGATGTACGAGTCGTGCGCACCTCCTGGGAAACGGGCGACGACGTTCAACAGCTGGTTGTTGGCATCGCAGATGACCTAATAATAAATAATAATTATAAATTCTATTTGAAGAGAGAAGCTATATAAAAGAAAGGGTAGATATAAATATATAGTAACACAGGAAAAAAGAAAAAACAAGTAAGATAAGAAAAGGAAGCAAGGTGCTGTCCAATTGGATGAAGTGGTAACAAGAGAGTTAACAAAAAACAGAAACTAGAAACATACCTGTACATTGATAGAATGGTACTGCTTCCGATTAAGGTATGGGAACGGGTCTGGGGAGGGTGCCAGGATGCGCACGTGGGTGCAGTCAATAGCACCGATGATGTTTGGCAGCCCAGCGATGGCATGGAATGCCGTCTTCACTGGGATCTGCTCTTGGGCGGAAAAGGGGAATCTGATATACTGTGTGGTCAACTCCACGATGCCAGCCAAGACCCGTGGGAGGCAGCGGCTGATGGAGGTCTGGGATATGCCCACCCTGTCTCCTAGCTCCCTCTGGAATGTTCCAGTTGCTAGGAAGCCCAGGGTGGACAGTACCTGCACGTGCGGTGGCACAGGGTTGGAGCGTCTGGTCTGGCTCCTCAGTGATGGCTCGAGCGTCTCGGACAGCTCCATTAGCACAGGTCTTGGCAGCCTGAAGCGTCCCAGCAGGTACCAGTAGGTACATTTGGGGACTCGCGCTCCCAGCCCTAATATGTCTTAAATTGGCAGAAATCTGCCTAAGAGGACATTTTTGGTCGTAAATTCGTTCGGGAATGAGACCCATTGTTTTCACATGTTGACATCGACTGCTCTGTACTGTTACAGCGCACCAATGTGTAATATTGTTTATTACAGGTGGACTAGTCTTGCGTAGCCATACCTTTCTCTGCGGTACCGGGGGGAAAAAGCGATCTGGCTTGTTGGATGCAGCGACGGTGCCCTTGCAAAATAATGTCGCAGATAGTGGAAGGGGAGGAGAATTCCGTCTGAAATTGTTGGCCAATGGCATGCTTATACCCACAGTCTCATGGCGCCAATGATGCTACAGGTGTTTCCTGACTTATGTATTCATAGTGGAACAAGAACAGAAACACAGCTGTGGACTTTATGGCCCTATTCAAAGGCTGTTGTTATAATTGATGCGGCATAACTAAAAACATTACTCATGTGGTTATGATAAATGGCTGGTACAAAGAATCTCAACAATGGAAGGAGATTGATGGGGGGGGGGGATATTCTGCAGTAGGAGTTTGAAGAGAAAATATTTAATTAAAATGGAAGAAATCGGAAATCTTCTGAAGAAAATGGAAGAAGGCTGTCTGTCCATCAATTTTCTATAGAACCGTTCATCCGATCGACTACTGCAGAGGACCCAGGAAAGTGCAGTGTTGAGTGTGACATTGATTGGATGAGTGGATCTTGACAAGCAATCGGCACATTCCGAACGGGCACGCTTTGAAGGGGGACTGCATTAGTATGAATAATGCTGTGATGTAGAAGGACTCTCCGAAGTGAGCTGTTTGATTCTGAAGAGGCTGCCTGCCTGTGGGTTCATTAACTCCTTGAATGGACTTCCTGTGCCATTTTTCTCTGCGCTCCAGCACTGTCTGAGCCATCGCAGGGGGGGTTGCGATGCCCTTTCCAAACTTGACGCGTGATGCCCTGGTCAATGGTCATTGACATGCATGTGCACTAATCATGGCAACAGGTCTCTAAGAAGTGGGGTGACATGGGCTGACTTTGGTAGGTTTGAGATCAGGCGGCCGGCTGCGTTCTGAATGAGTTGAAGAGGCTTGGTGGCAGTAGTCGAGGCGGGAGATGACTGTTGATTAGACTAGGAGTTGGGTGGCTTCTTTTGTCAGGAAGGGGCGGATCCTTCTGATGTTGCTCAGGAGGAATCTGCAAGTTCTGGTTGTCGCTGCGATGTGAGAGGAGAAGTTCAACTGGTTGTCAAGGACAACACCAATTCTCCACTGTGATAGAAAGGTCATCAGGGGGGAGGATTTGGCCGGCAGGTGAAGCAATTCTGTTTTGGTTAGGTTCAGTTTGATGTGGTTGGTCATCATCCAGGTGGAGATGTTGGCCAGACAGGCCGAGATCCGCTCAGAGACGTGGATATCTGAGGGAGGAAAGGAGAGGAAGAGTTGAGTATCATCGGCATAGCAATGATACAAGAAGGCATGAGACGTGATAATGTTACCCAGATATTTAGTGTAGAGGGAGAAGAGGAGGGGTCCAAGGACTGAGCCCTGGGGGACACCCGTCCGCAGGTGGTGGGGGGCCAATAGGGACCCTCTCCATGACACTCTGTAGGAGGCACAACGCCCTTTAGAGGCACAAGGCCCTTTACATGCACAATACCCTTTAGAGGCACACAACCCTTTAGAGGCACAATACCCTTTAGAGGCACACAACCCTTTAGTTTAGAGGCACACAACCCTTTAGAGGCACAAGGCCCTTTAGATGCACACAACCCTTTAGAGGCACATGGCCCTTTAGATGTACACAACCCTTTAGAGGCACAAGGCCCTTTAGAGGCACAATACGCTTTAGAGGCACAATACCCTTTAGAGGCACACAACCCTTTAGAGGCACACAACCCTTTAGAGGCACAATACCCTTTAGAGGCACACAACCCTTTAGAGGCACAATACCCTTTAGAGGCACAATACCCTTTAGAAGCACACAACCCTTTAGAGGCACACAACCCTTTAGAGGCACACAACCCTTTAGAGCAGGGGTGTCAAACTAATTTTCACAGAGGGCCACATCAGCATTATGGTTGCCCTCAAAGGGCCAAAGACCGTATAAATGTTAATGTAATGTAAAATAAATGTAGCTACTCATTTACATATTGTTAAACATGTTGTTTCTGTATTTATTACTTATTCAAGTTATACATATTGCATATGCATTTGCATAGATGTAAAAATATTAGCTTATGTTATTTTAACAAATAATTTTAGTTTATCAGAACCCCATATTACTCCATCAATCAATGATCAAACCATTCAAGTAAATAACAAAGAAGAATATCATCAAATACAAGCTATGACATTAAGTTTGTGTCACCTGACCCCCACGGGAAGCATCCAGGTCTAAGGCTAAGGTGTGCACATGCACGGATACTCTTCCCAAAGGGGCCAGCCGACCTACCACCATGAATTTCCCCAGGACCACAAACAGACACGGGAGAATGCGCCGAGAAACAGTAAGAAAGCTTTTATTGCATAAAAATAGATAGTTTAATACAAGGTTATATTTTGATGTAAATAACTGGTCGGTTAGCCTATTTAAAAGACCCACGCCTCTTAAGCCTAGGGTAGTTTAAAAGGAGGAAGTGCTCCATGCCCCGTAAACCCACCCCCAGACTGTTACTCCCACCCACGTCACCTATCCCCGCCCCTGAGACACTACACACGTGAAGGAAAAAGAGTCTACCCTGCACACGGGTCTATGACTTATCAAACGTCAACTTTGAATCACACTATACCACACGGTTCACTGCAAACATCCTGAAATAAGCATCGATATCACACTATCCCTCGGGGAGCCACGGCAATTGATTTAGGGAGAATATAGGTAGATAAATACACACTAAGTGTTCACACGGTAAATTAAGGGGGTTTGGATAGGATAGTGTGTAACTGCCCCCCGGCTTGGTCTTGAAATAAAGATGCGGTTATGTTTCGTACAGATGCTTTTATTTATTTTCTCTTTTTTCTCTTGCATTTCAGCTTAGCAGTACTGTAGCTTTTCTTTGGTACTTTGTACAGGTAGTGACGGTTGCCTCATTTGGTCCGTTTGCACCTCGTTTGCACCTCGTTTGCACCTCGTTTGCACCGTGAAAACTGCATAGGACAGTCAAACACAAACATACAATTAGTTACATATTTCAAATTTCAATATTGTTCACATGTCGTTCATTATTATACCAAAGTGTTCAAACAAACAATTGTATTAAAGATATTTAAAGGGTGAACTCGTCTTCCATAGCAAAGGCACTCAGGGAAAAACAATGATATATAATAACGTTACTTGTCCGGCAGCAGGTGCCTTTGATTAGAATCTGCTTCGTGAGTGCACCACTTTATATGTTTATAAATGTTTGGCGGTTACACACATAAATATACAACAACATATCTTCAACAACAGTAATAATAATAATACATTTGAGTGTTCGACATACCTTATTCCGCTTTACCAAGGGTAGTTAATTTAACTGGAGTAAGGTCCTTCCATCATACAATTCGCTGCCTGCTCCGTCGTTATCTGAGTTACTTCCGCCTTGGTCACACAGAAAGCTGTGACCTTTATACTAAAGAAAGACGAGCTCTGCCCCCATGTGGACACTAAATGAAAGTGCACAAGTGGCTCCGAAATGTTATTTTCTTAGATAGATAAATAGAGGGCTCAGTATTCTGAGCCTATACAGAGAAATTGATCATCTAGACCAACGCAAATCAAAGCTTACTGACAGTAAAGATGATAGGCATCTTTACCCTTGGCGGTCAGTTACACTCCCACCAAATCCTGCTATGACGGATAAGCACAAAAACAATTAATTTAGTCATACAGGATTTCCTTTTAGACTTCACATAGCATCAAAATAATATTTTGTCAAGCATTTCTATACTAATTACTCTCGAGGAGGAGTACCAATTTCTGGATCGGTCGCTCGAGGACTGAAGGTCTGGTAGAGTGATCTTTTCGCTCCCCAGTCTGTATTTTTACTCGACGTACTAGACCGTCGCTCTCTGGAGTGGCTTCGACAACCCGACATAGTTGCCACTGGCTTCTTGGCAGGTTACTGTCCTTGAGGATGACTATGTCGTTCACCTTGAGGTTACGCCGTGGTACGTGCCACTTCTGGCGTGTAGAAATGTTCAGGAGGTATTCCTTCTTCCAGCGGCTCCAGAATTGTTCGATTAGGTACTGGACTCTGCGCCATCTCTTGGTTGCATACATGTCCTTTTTAACAAATCTCCCAGGGGGTGGAAGAGCGATTTTAGACTTCATCATGACGAGATGGTTTGGTGTTAAGGGTTCTAGCGCCATAGGATCGTTGATACCATCTACTGTCAGTGGTCGGCTGTTTACAATAGCTGTAGCTTCATAGAAGAGTGTTCTAAGAGAGGCGTCATCAAGTCTGCCTGGACACAGAGCGATAGTGGCGTTCAGCACATTTCTTACTGTCCTGATTTGACGTTCCCAGACACCACCTGCATGGCTGGCGGATGGAGCGTTGAAGACAAATTCACACTGTTGCTCTGCTAGAAAGATCTCCAGTAAACTGGCGTCACATTGTTTGAGTGCTTCTTTAAACTGGTTTCTAGCTCCCACGAAGTTAGTACCGTGGTCGCAATGAAGTTGCCGAACAGCTCCTCTGAGGCTGATGAAGCATCTCAAGGCGTTAATGAATGTGTAACTGAGGGGTACAATTCCCTGACTGTATTGTTAGATATGATACTTACTACCACTACCTCTTGTACTTTAGACTCTGGCCACCCAGTACTAGGCATAAATAATTATGGTAAACACTCCCACGTAGATGAAACGATCCAACACAAATGTACCAAGTCGAAAGTCTGCGTTTAATAATAATTAATACATAGCAAAAGGTATGTAGAGCAATCACTTAATTACATTTATGATTTGAAATAGGATGCACTTTTATGGCAAATGAGTATTCGTTGGTATATCAATAGAGAACGTCCAATCTCTGGTGGCGCAGGCGGTAAATATACAACCTGGAATATTTAAGGAATAATAGCAATGATACTTTAATGATTATAGAACTGGATACACTAGGGGGGAATTCCGGTCGCTTGTAAGACAACTGGAGAAGGGGGGGGGGGGGTAGAGTCTGGCTGTATCCGTCTGGCCGAGGGTATCCTGGGAGAACCCACGGTTGTGCGGCTCGGTGCCTCAGCGATCCTCGATCCACAGATGAAAGCAGTTGGACTCTCTGTGGGCCGGCTTCCTCCGGTCCATGATGGAGAGACGTGAAGCGACCTCGTCGTGTAGAGCGTCTCCTCACCTGTCGTCCTCTCCGGGGGGGGGGTTTCCAACACACGGCAGTGTTGGTCTTTATCCATAGAATAATCACTGTATACAAAGCATAATCCGTGCCTGGGAAGGCGGGCTGTCGTCGGTAGAATAATCCGGTATGCAGGTCCACTCGCTCGTCGGCTCTGGGGCTCCTCGGGTGCAGCCTCACATGGGGTCGGCCACCCTGGATAAGCAGCCAGTTCTACCCGAAACGATGGGGGTACTGACTACGATAGTATTCTCACCGCACGAAGCACTACATATGAATAGACTATTATTAGCTTAATAGACTACGTCCAACTCGACGATATAGTGCCAAATATGACTATTCAAATATTAATATACACGATGTCTCGATACCGATGGTAGGCCGAACTTGGCCTTACTCCCACACGTGGCGTCGCGGGGAGGCTTTACGTCTGTCACTCTATTGGAGGGTAAGAAACTGGACTAAAAAGGGAAGTCCTACTTTAGTAGCGCAGTATATATACGCACTATGAACAAATAGTACCATTAGTGGTGCGGTAGCCAGATTCCTACGCGGAACTAGGACTTGTTCGTACATGTTGAGCGGTACGTTTGAACTGGGTCTGGGGGGTATGGCAACCTGGCACCAAGGTCTCGACCAATAGTAGAATGGAGACTATTATGGGATGTTCAGTAGGCTAGAATGGATATTCAATGCATATTGTACAAGGAATATACAAGGGATATCAGGGAATATTAGAGAATATACAAATACAATTAAATATATATATATAAATAAATATATATATTCGGTTTAATCTGGCCCTTCACAACAGCCACCCCCTGATTGGTCCCAGACCTAATCAGTTAAGCAGAGACAGATTAATCGCGTTGTCTATTTACACATAAGGGTTTGCTGTAGGGGTCAGTCAACTTCACAAGTCATAGGGTTATAGGGTCATGGTCATCATCGATTGTGTCTGGGAGTCGGGGCAGTTCTATGAGCCTCGCCACGGGACGGGTGTAAGTGCGACCCTGGACAAGCACTTCAGCTGCTCGGACCTTGCCGTCGGCACCGGTGATCACTTTGCTTACGCGGCCGGCCGGCCACATAGCTCTGGGCAGTGATTGATCAATAATCATGACGACTGTTCCTTCTGTCAAATTGTCTCTCTCCTTTACCCACTTCTGGCGGGTCTGTAGAGATGGTAGGTAGTGCAGTAGGAATGTCCTTTGTTGTGCACTCTCTATGGTAGTGCAATCATCTATGTTGGGGTCTGCGGAGATAACAGTGCTCAATCCACAGAACATAGGTTTCTTATTCCCAGCCTCCTCTTGACTGGCTTCCCTCGGGATAGGCGTGGGCCACTCTCCTTCCGGGAGCTTTAGGAATGCTGGGCCGTCACTGTAGACATTGCGACGGGTGAGGTCATCTAGGGGCATTCCCCGGGTGATGACGTCAGCTGGGTTCTGTTTTGTATCAACGTAGCGCCACTCTGTTTCTCCGGTTAACTCTTCGGTTAAGTCTTGAATCTCGGTGACTCTGACTCCCACGAAGACTTTGTACTTGCATGAGTCCGATTTGATCCAGGCGAGTACTGTCGTGGAATCTGACCACAGGATTGTTCTAGACACCGGTATGGTGAGCTCACGTTGGATGAGCGTGGCTAGGTGCGCTCCGGCTAGGGCTGCGCAGAGCTCTAGACGTGGGATAGATTGTTGCTTGCGTGGGGCTATTCTCGAGCGGGCGAGGACAAATGCTGTGTAGATCTCTCCCCCCTCTTCTTGGGCCCGCAAGTAGGCTACTGATCCGTATGCGACCTCTGAGGCATCACTGAAGACGTGTAAGTCCATTTTACATGTCTCTGGCCTCACCGTGGGTGGGAAGTAGCTTCGGCGCATATTAACGCCTGGGAGTGAGTGGAGCTCCATCTCCCACTCTCTCCAGGTGGATGCAAGGTGTGCGGGAATGGGGTCGTCCCAGCCCTGGTCCTTGTCCCACAATGCTCGTACAATCATTTTTGCCCTGGTGGTGTACGGTAGAATACATCCTAGCGGGTCATATTGTCGGGCGAGTGTTGTGTACACACTCCGTCTGGTGGTCGGCGCCGCCGCCGGCCTTCCCTGCTCCGTAGTCAGGGGCTTGTGTCTGTAGTGAAGCGAATCTGTTTTGAATCGCCACACCAATCCCAGGGTCATCTCCTGGGCTTCTCCCGGGATTGTAGCCATCCAGGTCTCGCTGCTGGCTGCCTTGTCCTCGGAGGAGAGGCTGCGCAGTACTTGCGGATCGCTGCTGGCCCACTGCCTGAGATCAAAGCCGCCTTTGATCAATGAGGCGCAGAGTTTAATCAGGAGAGCCTCGGCTTCTTCCTGGGTTGAAAGGCTTTGTAGACAGTTGTCTACGTAGAAGCTGTTCTTTACGCTGTGTCGGACCTCTTCGTCCGCTGCTGGGTCCTCTGCTACATGTTTCTGTAGTGCAAATGTAGCACAGCAGGGGCTGCACGTCGTTCCGAAGGGGAGGACTTCCCATTGGTAGATGGCTGGGTGCTCATCTCCTGGCTTCTCTCTCCATAGGAACCGTAACAGGGGCTTGTCCTCCTCTACTAATCTCACCTGCAGGAACATTCCTTTAATGTCCCCGCTGATGGCCACCTTTTCCTGGCGGAAGCGGAGTAGAACGCCGAGTAGGGAGGGGCCGAGTGTGGGACCGGGCAGTAACTCTTTATTCAGATTTTGGGATCCGATCTGGTAGCTGCAGTTAAATACTATGCGGTCTTTACCGTTGTGATGGACCTTGTGGTGAGGCACGTACCACGATTCGGTGGTCTGGTCAGCCTCTTTAATGTCCATCTTTGTGACGTGTCCCGCTGTGATGAGCTTCTCAATCTCAGCGCGGTATACACTCTCTTGGGCGGGGTTCTTGGCTAAGCGCCGCTCCGTGTTCAGCAGGTACCGTTCTGTGGCGTTTGTCTTGGCGTGGAAAGTAGGCATTCCTTCTCGCCGCAGGAGTGGCGTGGCGTATCTCAACACGCCGTTGACCGGGACTCTCTTGGTCCCTGTCTCGAGGAGGTGAATGGCGTAACTGTCATCTTTAGAGCGAATGTCTTTCTTTCCGTTCTTAAAGGGCATTTGTTCCAAGGTCCATAGCCGCTCTACGTGTTGCAGGAGTGCGGTTTCTCCCTCTGTGACTCGGGAGTGGAGACATCTAGTGGCTGTACTTCGGTTGAGAGATTTGGCGAGCGGGCCTTGGAGAGTCCATCCCAAACGGGTCTCGACTGCTGCAGGACAGCCTCGGGGTCCGGTATGAACCCGGTCTATCGGGACAATGAGGTCTGCATGGTCGGAGCCTATCAACAGGGTCGGCATAGCATTGTCTATGAGCGGGATCGGTAACTTGCGCAGATGTGCATATTTCTCCATCAGCTTGGCGACGGGGTATGTGTACCGCGACAGTCCTATTTCTTGGCTGGTGAAAGCGTCTGTAATCTGGTACCGTCGCTCAGACTGGCCGCTTGCTGCGATAGAGAATGAGACATTCTCGCCCTTTATCGTCTTCAAATCTCGTCTTATTGTCCGAATTGTCATTTGGGTTTCGCTTCCCCGCAGCCCTAGCTGGGCCGCAGCGGAGGCGAGCAGAAGGGTCTTCTCTGACCCGTCATCGAGGACGGCGTAAGTGTCCAGGACTTTATTCTGGTAGCTTAGTGTCACACGCACTACTTTTAGGAGTACTCGGGCTCCACTGCTGCTGGCGGGATCGATGTACATGACGCTCGCTTTGCTGCTGGATGGTGCGGGTGAAGGGCGCCGTCTGTTACTGTCGTGAAGTATGTCCAGATGGGCTCCATCGCACTTGGTGCACCTTTTCTTTAAGCGGCATTCGGCTGCCATGTGTGAGCGCGCACAGCGAAAACAGCGCTTGTTGGACTTTATCCATTGACTTGCTTCCTCCGCGTTCAGCTTGGGGAAGGAGTCACATTGCGCTAGCCAGTGTTCTTTCTCACAGTAGGGGCACACTATCTTCCACTTCTCCGTTCTGGAGGGGGTACTGTGGCTCCTGCTGCTCGGTACTGACTCCGATTGGTGCATCACAGTCACCGATCTTCTTCCATCATTTAGTCGTCTGGTTCCTTCTCTGGAGCCAGGGGTGCTCCGTCCGAATGTATCTAGCCGTAGGCTGCTGACTTCTCTCGCCAGGAAGTCTGCTAGATCGAGGAGGTTCGGTTCGGGGCCATTCGGGTCTCGGTGGTCTCTCTGCCGCCTAAAACGCTCCTGTCGAGCGGGCGGCAGCTTCTCCAAGATCCTTTCCACATTTGAGTTGGCGTAAAGTTCATGCCTCCCCTTCTCTCTCTGCGCTCCCAACATCCCTACCAGGGACTGCACTCTGATGGACAGGTCGTCCAGTGCTCGATTGTCTATTGCTGGGGGTAAGCGGTCGATGTGTCGGATCTCCTGGATCACGTAATCCCATATGCGCCCATACCTCTGGTCCAATGCTACCAGCGCTGCTGTGTATGGGGTGGTGGAAGTCGCGTAGGCGAGCGCTATATTATGTGCGCGGGGTACCTTTAAGTGCTTCAGTAGGATGGCGTATTTATGGCGTTCATCCAATACATCCACCAACATGGTCTCCAGACACATGCAGAGTTCTGTATACTGGGCCCGGTTCTCTTGGGTGAAGTCGGGTACCATAGGCGTGCCAATGTATGACGCTGACGGTGGATACATCGGCGAGCGTTGGGGGAGAGGCCTCCTAGGCGAGTCTCCTCCCGCTCCTTGGTATGGGCTGGTACCGGCAGTGTACCATGGCCCGCTTGTCCAGGTGCTGTTCCTCGGTGCGGGTCGTGCGTCGTGCTCACCCGTGTATAGAGTCGGGGGTCTGTAGCGCAGCTCCGCGGGAGTATAGCCTGGGCTGTACCGGACCTCCTGGTCCGGTAGAGTACTGTGCTGTCGTCGGGCGCGGTTCTCCTCCTCTTCCTCTTCGTCTTCAGTTAGGTCATCCAGTGCTTGTAGTCTCTGGTTTAGCCTCTCCACAGGATATGCTGCTCCTTCCCGGTTGCTAGGTCTCGCTTGGACCGGTGGGGGGAGGTGGTCTGTGGGGGGTATAGACCTCGTCTGTTGGTCAAGTTCAGGGTTGTTTACTCGGCTAGGGGATGCCGCCCTGGAGGTGTGTCTAGACGAGTTCCTGGAGCCTCTGGCGGAGGGAGAGGGTGTTGTCCGTCTGATCAGCTGTTCTATTAGTTGCGCTTGCTGTCTGTCGCGCTCTGCGTCCCGTAGAGCACCAGCAGCTGCTCGCTGGCTGTCTGCTCGGTCGGGGGCCACATTCTCTTCCATCTGAATGCGTCTTATTTCTAGACGTATATGCTCTTCTTCGCTCCGCTGCTGGATCTGCAGTCGGTCGCGTTCAGCAGCGGCGTTCAGGCTGATGAGGAAGGCCTGCTGTAGGGTCCTCTCTGCCTCGCTGGGAGAAGGCGGTTGTATAGGGGAGCCTTCCCTCGGGGTACTCCCTGCGGAGCCTTGGAGCTCTATCTCCACGGTGCTCTCCCCGTCTTCTTCCGTGCCGAGTTCTCTCTCGGTAGCGTTGTATTCCTCCCGGGACTCATCGGGGACTACTTCTTCAGTACTGGCGGGGTGTGAAGTCATGTCTGGTTCCCACTGGTCCCCACCGTGAGCTTGGTCAGTTACATTAGAACCCGTAGGGGCCTCTATGGTCGGGGTAGTCTGGGCGTTGGGGTTAGACATACTTTTACTTTCTAGTTTTACCGCGTTTACTGTTAGTAGAAGACTAGGTTGTTGACTGACAGAGTAAGCCTCTAAGTAGTGAGGGAGCCGTCGTTCGCGCTGCGGGCGTTGGTTAGGAGGATCGTTTCGTGGAGTGTTCATCATAGGCCATTTCAATATTAATAACACTATATTAATATTACACTAATTACCATCCGGCTCGAAGGACCAATTGTAACTGAGGGGTACAATTCCCTGACTGTATTGTTAGATATGATACTTACTACCACTACCTCTTGTACTTTAGACTCTGGCCACCCAGTACTAGGCATAAATAATTATGGTAAACACTCCCACGTAGATGAAACGATCCAACACAAATGTACCAAGTCGAAAGTCTGCATTTAATAATAATTAATACATAGCAAAAGGTATGTAGAGCAATCACTTAATTACATTTATGATTTGAAATAGGATGCACTTTTATGGCAAATGAGTATTCGTTGGTATATCAATAGAGAACGTCCAATCTCTGGTGGCGCAGGCGGTAAATATACAACCTGGAATATTTAAGGAATAATAGCAATGATACTTTAATGATTATAGAACTGGATACACTAGGGGGGAATTCCGGTCGCTTGTAAGACAACTGGAGAAGGGGGGGGGGGTAGAGTCTGGCTGTATCCGTCTGGCCGAGGGTATCCTGGGAGAACCCACGGTTGTGCGGCTCGGTGCCTCAGCGATCCTCGATCCACAGATGAAAGCAGTTGGACTCTCTGTGGGCCGGCTTCCTCCGGTCCACGATGGAGAGACGTGAAGCGACCTCGTCGTGTAGAGCGTCTCCTCACCTGTCGTCCTCTCCGGGGGGGGGGTTTCCAACACACGGCAGTGTTGGTCTTTATCCATAGAATAATCACTGTATACAAAGCATAATCCGTGCCTGGGAAGGCGGGCTGTCGTCGGTAGAATAATCCGGTATGCAGGTCCACTCGCTCGTCGGCTCTGGGGCTCCTCGGGTGCAGCCTCACATGGGGTCGGCCACCCTGGATAAGCAGCCAGTTCTACCCGAAACGATGGGGGTACTGACTACGATAGTATTCTCACCGCACGAAGCACTACATATGAATAGACTATTATTAGCTTAATAGACTACGTCCAACTCGACGATATAGTGCCAAATATGACTATTCAAATATTAATATACACGATGTCTCGATACCGATGGTAGGCCGAACTTGGCCTTACTCCCACACGTGGCGTCGCGGGGAGGCTTTACGTCTGTCACTCTATTGGAGGGTAAGAAACTGGACTAAAAAGGGAAGTCCTACTTTAGTAGCGCAGTATATATACGCACTATGAACAAATAGTACCATTAGTGGTGCGGTAGCCAGATTCCTACGCGGAACTAGGACTTGTTCGTACATGTTGAGCGGTACGTTTGAACTGGGTCTGGGGGGTATGGCAACCTGGCACCAAGGTCTCGACCAATAGTAGAATGGAGACTATTATGGGATGTTCAGTAGGCTAGAATGGATATTCAATGCATATTGTACAAGGAATATACAAGGGATATCAGGGAATATTAGAGAATATACAAATACAATTAAATATATATATATAAATAAATATATATATTCGGTTTAATCTGGCCCTTCACAACAGAATGAGTCTGTTGATAAGTCTTCAAGCATCTCGATGTGGACAGCTCGTGAAGCTAGGCAAGTTAGTATCAGGCCATACCTTTTGTACTCCTTTCGAGCCTTTTTAATCAGAAAGGGGCCGAAGCAGTCCATGCCACTGTATGAGAAAGGCGGTGAGTCTTCCACACGCTCTTTAGGGAGTTCAGCCATTTGCTGCTCTTGAGTAGGTCGTCGGAGTTTCCTGCATCGTACACAGTTGTGAATCAGCTTGGCTACTAATTTGCTCCCACCAATGACCCAGAAACCATTTGCCCTCAGTTCCATTTGGGTTTGACTTCGGCCTTGTTCGGTGACAAACTTGAGCGTGGTGATGAGCCGTAATTAGCTTGGTGATAGGGCTGTCTTTTGGCAAAATGATGGGATGTTTCATTTCTTGACTGAGGGATGAGCGTCTCAATCTTCCACCCACACAGAGAAGTTCTTGATGCAGAATTGGATCAAGGGAATGGAGAGCACTTGAACTTGGGAGAGCATCTCCTTCCTGGCATCTCTTAATTTCCTGAGAGAAGGCTTGCTGCTGGACAAGCTTGATCACTATTTTGGCAGCTCTTTCTCGTTCTTCGACTGTCACCAGTTCGGTGTTGTGTACTTTTCCCGATCCCAGCCTCTTGATTCTTGCGACTACTTTCAGGATCTTTGACCATGAAGAGATCTGATTTAGGCGACTTAGAATGTCTGTACAACTGTTAACTTTGGTTGTGAAAGCTTGGACAGCCTTAACCTCAGGATCGCCTACGAGTAAGTCTGCGAAGGGATTCAGTTTGGGATGTACTTCTTGCTCCCAGAGAAATGTAGGACCTGACATCCAGTTTGTTGAAGGAATGTGAGATGCCTGAAGGCCTCTGGAGGCATGATCTGCCGGGTTCTCTGCTGTTTCGATATAGTGCCATTTACTTGGGTCAGTGTTTTCTCTTATCAGTTGGACTCTGTTCGCGACGAACACATGGAACCTTCTTGCCTCATTATTGATGTAGCCCAGAACTACTTGTGAATCTGTCCAGAAGAATTCTTCATCGATCTTCATCTGCAGTTCTCTTTTCAGCAACACACTTAATTTGGTTGCGACCACTGCCGCTGAGAGCTCTAGTCGTGGGATGCTTGAGACCTTGGTGGGTGCTACTCTTGCTTTGGCCATCACAAGACTGGAGTGTACTGTATTTTTGTCATTTTTGTACCTGAGGTAGGAACAAGCGCCATACCCCATGCTGCTGGCATCGGCAAAGTGATGCAGTTCCGTCTTGATGATGTTGCCGAAGTCATGTGGGTGATAGCATCTAGGGATTGTGAATTCCTTTAAGTTATGTAGCCCGATCTTCCATTCCTCCCACCGTGGCTTTAAGTCATCTGGCAGTGGATCGTCCCATCTTATGCCTCTGCGGCATAGTTCTTGGAGTATGCGTTTCCCGCTTAGGGTGAATGGGGCAACAAACCCGAGTGGGTCATAAAGAGAGGCGACGATGGAGAGGATTCCTCGACGGGTTGAAGGCTGGTCTTTCATGTTGACATTGAAGCTGAAGGTGTCGTTGTCTATAGACCACTGAAGGCCAAGTGCATGCTCAGTTGGGGTCGCTTCCAGCTTAAGTTCGAGAGGGTCAGTGATTGTTGCTCTTTCTGAGGGTTTCACACAGTTGAGGACGTCTTTGTGGTTAGAGTTGAATTTGTGGAGGCGCAGGCCTCCTCGTTTGCACAATTTTTGTGCCTCGATGATCAGTTTCTTGGCCTCTTCGACTGATGAAACGCTGGCTAACCCATCATCAACGTAGAAGTTCTTCTCAATGAAGGCTGAGGCTGCTGGGTAGTCTTCTCTATGTTGGTGTGCCATGTACCTTAGGCCAAAATTGGCACATCCAGGAGACGAAGCAGCTCCAAAGAGGTGAACTGCCATCCTGTATTCCTGTGGTTCCGTTTCCAAATCACCTTCCCTCCACCACAGGAACTTGAGGTATTTTCGAGAGTCAGGGTGGACGAAGAACTGGTGGAACATTCTTTCCACGTCGCAGATTATGGCCACGTCTTCCTTTCTGAAGCGGCATAGAACTCCTATTAGGGAGTTGATTAAGTCGGGACCGGTCAATAGACAGTCATTTAGGGAAACTGCACAGAATTTAGCTGAGCAGTCAAACACGACCCGTAGCCTGCCAGGCTTTTGAGGGTGGTAAATGCCGTGATGAGGAAGGTACCAAGCGGTCTCTCCATATGAAGTGGTATGGTCAAGTTCTGCGTCACCTTTCTCGATGATGTCTTTCATGAAAGCCTTATAGCGTTTGTGATACTCTTTATCCGTCTTTAGCTTCTTCTTTAGAGACTGGAGGCGGACTGTAGCTAGTCTCTTGTTGTTTGGTAGGGATGGTGGGCTGCTACCCTTGAAAGGTAGAGGCATCTCGTAGTGTCCATCTTCTTTCTGTCTGATGTTCTCGCTGAGGAATTGTATGAAGTGAACATCTTCTTGAGACACGTACTTGTCCTCGTAGTTCCTTTCAGAGAAGTCCGACTCAAGTACTTTAAGGACATCTGTTGTAGACAGGGCTGGTATTTATTTTACTGACACTCTATGTACAAAGGTTCGTTTTCACAGCCTGTGATGACTTCGAGTGGAGCTAGCGCTGAGGGACAATCACATCCTATTAACATACCCACTTCACAGTCTAGAAGTGTTGGCAACTTGTTTACGAGATGCTTGAGGTGAGGCCACTGTAGCGCTGTTTTACCAGTAGGAATGTAGGATTTTTCTACTGGGATGAAGCTACGAGTGTAGGCTTGTGGCACTCTGATGTTGTTTGCAGAATGGAGTCCTCTGATTTGTAGGCCGCTGACACTCTTGCTGGTTATAACTGTATTTACAGCAGTCATTGTACTGAGTCTCAGCTTCACAGGTTGACTTTCCACACTTAACTCCTTAAGCAGGTCCTCTAAGATAAACGTTGTATCACTCTGTGTGTCGAGTAGTGCGTAAGTGAGCACCATTATCTGTGGCTCTTGAACTGAAAACACAAGGACTGGGACAATGCTTGAGGTCGCAGAAGCACATCGGGTTGTAGTGTGAGACACGACTCTGCGGACTTCTTGGCCCCGGTAGTTTGCAGTAGATGTGCCACTCTGGGTTGTCTCTGGTGCTTGTGACCTCTCTTCGTGCAGACACGTTGGATGACGACGGTTGCAGGTGTTGCAGGTATGTCACCGTTTACAGTCCTTGCTGGAGTGTCCCTTCTTTAGACATCCAAAGCAGAGGTGATTTTGGTAGATGTACGTTCTCTTATCCTCTATAGACCTTGATGCGAAGTTAGTGCATGTAGCAATGCCATGATTCTCATTCTTGCAGATTGGGCAAGGTGGTCTGGCTCTATAGGGTGAATACTGTGTCTCCACGATGTTGCTCTTTATGTGAGTGCTTGTATTCAACGCTCTGGCTCTCTTGGAAAACCTCTCGTCTGAGGCTCTGGAGTTCAACAGTAGTGGGGTAGCGATGGGGTTACAAGCTATTCGTGCCTCTTTGTTCAGAAACTTTGAAAAGTGTGCAAGACTTGGATAGCTTCCAGATTTATCTAGCTCTTCTACGATGATCCTGCTCCATCTTCGCACAATCCACTCAGGTAGTTTCTTGAGCAGTTTGTGGTTCTCTTCACAGTCGTTCAAGATGTCCAGCCCTCGGACATGTGGAATTGCCTCTGTGCATCCCTGTAGGAAGTCTGCAAACTCTCGGAGCGCCAGAGGATCGTTTGTGTTTATCTTAGGCCATCTCATTAGCTTGTCTCTGAACGCCCTTTGTATAATGAAGGGGTTTCCATACCTCTCTTCCAACACTCTCCAGGCACCTTTATATGCTTCCTCGGAGTCTCTGTAAAAGAATCCTTCCACAGACTTACGAGCTTCTCCAGTAAGGTACATTTTCAGATAAAACATCTTATCACTTGTTGGGAGAGGCTTTCGATGTATCAGGGTCATGAAGGTCATCTTCCAATCAACAAATTTCATAGGGTCACCGTTGAATATTGTTGGTTCTGGTGTAGGTAGGCGATTCATGCTTAATGCACTTGTGATTGCTTCGGCTAGACTGAAGGCCTCTTGGTTTGCCGTCGCGCTGGGAGATGCTTGACGTTGGAATGCTGTAGGATGTAGCGGAGCACTATATTCAGGATTTTGGTAAGCAGTATTTATTTCATGGTCAGTGACTTCTTCTTCTTCGTTGTCTAGATCACTTCCCAAACTGTATGCCCTCACTCGGGCTGCTGCTACCTGGACTTCCTTCTCTGCTTGTAGCTGCTGTAACTTCATCCTCTCCTCCTCCAGCTTATGTCGACTCTGTACCTTCAACTTCTCCATTTCCATCAGCATGGCTGCCTCTTCCCCCTCTAGTTGGAGGAGACTGGTTTGCTGAGCCTGGATCACTTGCATGGCCTTTACCTCTTCCACTTTAGCCCCGAGTTCAGCTTCCCTCCGCCTGTTTGATGCCTTGGAATGTTGAGAGTGAATTGTTTCAGTATTTGTGTGACCATATACAGATCTGTACTCTTCTTTGTTCAGAGCTATTCTCACCCTCTCCTTCTCAAGTCTTTCATTAAAATCTTCCTCTTTTGTTTCCAGCTGCTTACACACAAGCTCTTGGGTGTCTGTCGTCAGCTGAATACAGGCGTCCATTTTATTTGCGATCTCAGGAGTCGTGGCATGGTTACGTAAAATGGACTCATATAAACTTCTTACTAAGTCACAACTTGCTTGAATGTCTTGTTTTAGTCTTTCAAGTTCTTCTGCTGGACAGAAGGTTCTTAGCTTCCCTCTTGCTTCCTTGGCTATCTTCTTCCACTTCTGATAAGCTTTGTTAAAAGCTTTCTCATTCCTCTTATCCTCCACTTCACGGTTTTCTTTTCCTTTCTCGGTTAGAGTTCTTTGGCGAGCACCCGTTCTGTTCTGTTCCAACTCCAAGAGGTTGCCAGCTTCGTCTTCTTGGGCCGACATTGTGCTTGATCACATACACTCAAAATATCAAATAACTAGATGGTATTTAAGAGTTCCACTTGCTGGGATGGATATCAGACAGCATAATATTCATTAAATATACAGGAGTTGCCACACGTCCGTGGTATTGCTGGGATGGATACCAGACAGCATGAGGGTAATTAAATATACAGAAGTTGCCACACATCCGTGGTATTGCTGGGATGGATACCAGACATCATAGGGTTAATTAGATATACAGGAGTTGCCACACGTCCGTGGGTTTGCTGGGATGGATACCAGACAGCATAGGGTTAATTTAGATATACAGAAGTTGCCACACGTCCGTGGGTTTGCTGGGATGGATACCAGACAGCATGAGGGTAATTAGTAGGTTCATTCTTCCTTCTCTTCATGCATGTATTTTCTTTAGTGTAGGGTCCTCAACATACATGTGTTCTCTTCGGAGTAAGATCTTCAACATACATGTATTTTCTTCAGAGTGAGGTCTTCATTGTACATGCATTTTCTTCAGAGGATGATCTTCATTGTACATGCATTTTCTTCAGAGTGAGGTCTTCAACATACATGCATTTTCTTTGGAGTATGGTCTTCATTGTACATTTATCCACTTCAGAATAAAGTCTTCATAATACATCCATCCTCTTCAGAGTAAGGTCTATTTCACATTTATCCACTTCAGAATGAGGTTTCATAATACATTTATCCTCTTCAGAGTATGGGTTTTGACTCACTGTTTATCATCTTCAGAGTATGGGTTTTACTCACTGTTGCTCATCTTCAGAGTATGGGTTTTACTCACTGTTTATCATCTTCAGAGTATGGGTAAGTCTTCGCTCACCACTGGTCGGTAAGTTTTCACTCACCTCTGGTCGGTAAGTTTTCACTGTAACTGCCCCCCGGCTTGGTCTTGAAATAAAGATGCGGTTATGTTTCGTACAGATGCTTTTATTTATTTTCTCTTTTTTCTCTTGCATTTCAGCTTAGCAGTACTGTAGCTTTTCTTTGGTACTTTGTACAGGTAGTGACGGTTGCCTCATTTGGTCCGTTTGCACCTCGTTTGCACCTCGTTTGCACCTCGTTTGCACCGTGAAAACTGCATAGGACAGTCAAACACAAACATACAATTAGTTACATATTTCACATTTCAATATTGTTCACATGTCGTTCATTATTATACCAAAGTGTTCAAACAAACAATTGTATTAAAGATATTTAAAGGGTGAACTCGTCTTCCATAGCAAAGGCACTCAGGGAAAAACAATGATATATAATAACGTTACTTGTCCGGCAGCAGGTGCCTTTGATTAGAATCTGCTTCGTGAGTGCACCACTTTATATGTTTATAAATGTTTGGCGGTTACACACATAAATATACAACAACATATCTTCAACAACAGTAATAATAATAATACATTTGAGTGTTCGACATACCTTATTCCGCTTTACCAAGGGTAGTTAATTTAACTGGAGTAAGGTCCTTCCATCATACAATTCGCTGCCTGCTCCGTCGTTATCTGAGTTACTTCCGCCTTGGTCACACAGAAAGCTGTGACCTTTATACTAAAGAAAGACGAGCTCTGCCCCCATGTGGACACTAAATGAAAGTGCACAAGTGGCTCCGAAATATTATTTTCTTAGATAGATAAATAGAGGGCTCAGTATTCTGAGCCTATACAGAGAAATTGATCATCTAGACCAACGCAAATCAAAGCTTACTGACAGTAAAGATGATAGGCATCTTTACCCTTGGCGGTCAGTTACATAGTGAGTGTTGTTCACCGCTAGGGGTTGTGACCAGGCCTAGAATACTCCTCCCATATCCTAACCTAGGTCTGGGGCAGTGGAAGCGCTGAGTTACAAACAATACAAAAAAAGGTTAATGATAACCGGGGCCCGAAGCTGAGGGCCGGAAGGACGCCACCTCCTTCCGCTCCCGTAGCCCCTCTCGGCTTCGGGCTAAAAACTGTTCGGTCTGTACTGGGGTGTTTTAGGCCCTCCAAGCACCAGGCGTGCAATAATGTCCTTCCGCCTGTAATGAAAGGCACAGTCAGTAAGAGCAAGGTTCCCCCCGTTCACGGGTTCGTCACAATGCACAATGGATTAGATATCCTCCATATGATGTAGAAAAGAGAGAAAAGGTAGTTCACAGAGGATGGAGAATCCACAATACTAGGTTCCAGTCTTCGACAGTATTACTGGCTTTACTGTATGCCGTTCCGATAATCTTCAGCTTCACGCCACTAATAATATTCCTAATTCAAATGCAGTCACCGTTCGTCTATGTCTTCATTTACCACTCGGGAAAATAGTTTGTTTGTTTAGGCACGTATTCTACTGTCTTGCGTTCTTTACTCACGGCGCCCGGTGTGGCGATAATGTCCCTCCGGTCTGAAGCTCCACTCGTTTCCACTCTGGAGGAAACACCGCAGTCGCCGCTATGAACTGGTTCCACTGGAGGAAAGGTAAAAACACAAAAAGAGCTGTGTGTCCTCGCAGCCCTGCGTCCTCTGCTAGCGTCCTCTCGACTCCCGTTTTCGTTCTGCCATTGTCCGTCATTGATTCTCCTTTCAGTAGCGCCAGCACTTCCGGGCACCGCCCCCGTCACGCCAGCCAGCCAATCACCTCGCGCTCCCTCCAACGACGCTCCCCAGCTGCGTAAGAAGAAGAGGGCACACATGTGTAGCCTGTATAATGTTTACATACGCTACCCCCCCCTGGTGGTCCTGCACTCGCCTGCTGTAGCTGTCGTCTGCACAAAATCACCATCCTCCCAAGATGGCTCTCTCCGCTCCCGTCAGGACCTCCTGGACTCCACTCCGTCTAAACAAACAACAGGGACAGCATGGTGCAGTACAGCGACGGTTCTTCACATATCATTATCAGCTGATATTCACTTGCCTTTTCCATCAGCCAGGTATGCCTTTAGGTCCTCTTCCAGACCATCCCGGGACACGTCCTCCTCTTTGGCTCCCGCAGGTATATACACCCCCCATACAGATACCCCTATACCCCCACCCGCGACATTTGTTCAAAACCTTTTTGTCACAGTCAAGAGGGGCAGAACTAACAACTGTGAGCTGCAAAGAACACGTGGGACAGATGTAGCAGTTGTTACAAAAACAAATGGCTGCACACAACCTTGCAGAGGCCATACATCCAACTAATGGAAGATAGTTTAATTAACTTTAATTAACAGATTGCAGAATGGGTACAGTACAGTACAGCTCAATACACACAATTGTTAAGGGGATGCAGACCAGAGAAAGACTTTCGACTTCTTTACATCAGGGTCCCCCATTTTCAATTCGTAATTAAATTGCTATCTGATTGCTCAGTTCACAACTATATTGGTCAAGTTTTGGGTGGGACTTGTTTGCGTCCCTACAGCTTCTTATTCAATTGAGCGAGATGCTCGGTTATGTCACACAGCCAGTTTGCATTTGACAGTTCAGACAATATTTCTTCAACCCTTTGTTACCTATTCCGCCTGGGTCTTTTTTGTATTTTGGGCTGTAAAATTGTCAAAGAATGTCTGAGGAGTAAGTGCTTTTGGCTTTTTTCCTTTGTTACTTCATCAATACCTCAGATGTTCAACATACATGTATGTGTAAGAATGTGTAATAACTAAGGCTGTCAAAGTTAAAGCTTTATTAACGCATTAACCCACAATTATTTTAACGCCGCTATTTTTTAACCCAAGATTAATGTTTACATTTTTTTTTCTTTTTTTCTTCTTTTTTACCAGGGCTCTTGGGGGGCCACATCAAATGACGTGGCGGGCCACATTTGGCCCGCGGGCCATGAGTTTGACACCTATGCTTTAGAGGCACAATGCCCTTTAGATGCACACAACCCTTTAGAGGCACAAGGCCCTTTAGAGGCACACAACCCTTTAGAGGCACAATACCCTTTAGAGGCACACAACCCTTTAGAGGCACTAGGCCCTTTAGAGGCACAATACCCTTTAGAGGCACAAGGCCCTTTAGAGGCACAAGGCCCTTTAGAGGCACAAGGCCCTTTAGAGGCACACAACCCTTTAGAGGCACACAGCCCTTTAGAGGCACAATACCCTTTAGAGGCACACAACCCTTTAGAGGCACACAACCCTTTAGAGGCACAAGGCCCTTTAGAGGCACAAGGCCCTTTAGAGGCACAAGGCCCTTTAGAGGCACAATACCCTTTAAAGGCACAAGGCAAGATTTGTTGAAGTAAGTAAAAATATATAGGGTTCTCTCTCCTGATTGACTAAAGTGGTAAGGGATACCAGAAAAAGTATTTTGTGTTTACTGCAGAGTGGAGGGACTGGGAGACTCATGTTACTGACCAAACACTATCAGTGATGGCTGTCGGAATGTATTGCTATTTACAAAAAAAAAAGTAAAAAAAATACCACTTACAGCACCTTTAACCCATTCAGTGCCAACCACGAGTATAGTCGGGTTAACTCGCCATCGCTTGAGTGCCAATCGCGAGTATAGTCGTGTTTTAATCGTTATTTCTTTTATTAGCAATATCCATTCATTTTTCATCCATCCAGCCTGACGTTATCATTGGGAATGGGTCTGAGCTCGCAAAGGGCAAATACCGCCGCCTATCATCTCCCGGATGGTATTGCACATCATTGGATTGGATTGGCTGGGATTGTGCAGCTGGATACTATTGCATTGACTGGGGGGACTGGGAGCATTGTGGATTATGTGTTTTGGACTATAACGTTGGATCAATGGACACGATCGATATTTGGAATGGCGATCAGGAATTGGATTAATCTTTTTGCATGACATCAGATGTGAGGTAAGGCCTTTATGTTACGAATCTTGGGGTAATGAGATGTTCCTTTCTCCGCCATCGGAGCGCGTGTGTGTGTGTGAGGTTCGCGCAGACCAAAGTACGGAGAATCGATTTTTCAGACCCCGCTTCTCTTCGTGCATGAGGACACATATACTCTCGATAATCTAGCGTTTATTTGAAAACAATTCATAAATCAGCCGAAAAATTTCAACGTGTTTTGTGTATTCCACTAAAGGGCTATTATCGTGTCTTTCTCTGGAATTACTAGAAATCTCCAAAACTATACTCGTATTCAAAACGGTATAAAACGGAAATGTACCGATGAAAAAACTATCCGTTTCGTACATGTTGACTGCAAGCTAGTCATTGATAAGCGACGGGTGTATTAGACCCATAGCCATAATTTAAGATATAGTTTAAGCGTTCGCAAATATCCCTGTCCTCCCATTGATTAAAGCGTGGCAATCTAGACCTAATTTCCCGGAAGGGGCGTAGCACTCAATGTGTTAATTCTTTCCTTTGCCAGCAACCTTTGTTCAACAAAAAGTGGAAAAAGAATCAATGTGTTTATTCAAACCAGTATGAATATTGTCAGTATAAAAATAGGCAAAAAAAAATCTAATCATTCATTATCAGATCTCCAGATGGACATCAATACTGGAAATCACGATCAGACAATTGGAATATTCTTTTTGGAATAACCCCGATCAAAGATAAGAACTATCTGACGTCAATTCCACCTTGATCCTACAATGATTTCATATCAATCCAGCTGATCAGCGTGTGTGGTGTTTGATGCATTCATGATGAAACATAATACCTATTATATACATTTGATTTGGAAATAGTAGCATGTCCAAGCGAGAAATGACAACGACTTTAGCTAAATTCACATAGCGCCCTATAACTCAGCTTTTCAGGAATTAGCCCGGATCACTCTGAAACTATACAATATTCACCACGAGATAACGAGCGAACGTATACATGACAATTTTTATTTGCATTTCTTTTTCGCATGTTCGACGGGAGATAGTGACTGTAACTGAGGGGTACAATTCCCTGACTGTATTAAATAAGTATGGTATCATTAAACCACTACTGTCTTATGTACATTACTACTGGCCATACAGTACACAGGTATATGAGATGAACACCTCCACAATGACACGGTTCCACAACAAATATGGGTTAGAATAATATTTATTAGCAGCACGAAGATTATCTTACATTACTTGAGAATTAGAGTCGTGCTTGTAAGGCGAAGAATGTGCATGAATAGGTCAAGAGCGTAAGTCCATTATAATATTACGCAGGAGATAATGAATACCACCTGTATCCTAGGAATTATATCTATGGTACACTAGTAGGGCAGCGGGAGATACTAGTAGGGTCCCTCCGGTTGTAGGCCAGCAGGGGAGAGGATTTGTCGGTAACGAAAGTCTGGGTCAACGAGGAATAAGGAGACTCCAGGTACAGGAGACAGTGCAATAATCTCTTGATCCGCAGACGAACAACAGCTATTCTCCGGTATGCAGTGCAGCATGGAGGAAAGCTAGCCAGCCTCAGGCGTCCTAGAGGCGGGCTCGACGATGCTCCTCACAGGGTAAATCCCACACAGTTGTGGGTGTAGACGATTCTCCGCTCCATCAGATACAGGACCAAAGCAAATATAATCCAGCCGAAAAGGGCTCTGTAGTCGTCGGGTAGGTTATCCAGTGTACATATCCACACGGTCCTCGTCTAGGGCTCCTCGGATGACGGCACCAGGTTAAGCCGCCCAGCCTGGATAAGCACACTAGCTAGGTACGAGGAAGCGTTGGTAATGCTGGTCACTGTAGAACGGTAGCCGCACGATACACTATACATAAATAGACTATTACTGAATAATAGAATAGGTCGAACTCGACGGTACAGCGTTAAACTCTGACACTTCAGCTATCAATTCGCACGCGGTCTCAAGGCTCTATTTTGGGGCAAAACGGGCCCACTTCACAGCACGTTGTATCGTGGTGTGAGGCTTCAACTTATTGGGTAACATACTTCTGTATTCACCTGCGCCGTATTTATACGTTAGGTGAACAAACTAGTACCAGCCTTATTTCTGTCTCGTATTCTTGCGCAGAGCCGGTCATGTCCAGGCATGTCTTGGCGGTGACTTTGAACTAGACATTGGGGGGTATGGCCGTGGCGCCTAGGGGATCGCTTCCAATAGGAGAACGAATATTATGGTCTGTCCTGTACCAGGTAAAAGGGATATTCCGTGTATATGTACAAAGAATATACAAGGGATATCAAACGATATACAAATATTATACATGGGATCTCAGGCAATAAATATATATATTCGGTTTAATCTGACCCTTTGTAACAGTGACTGTCAAATGACCATAGTATTGTCTCCATAGCTATAATATAGAATATAGATACAGCTCTGCAAACATAGTGACACACAGTGAAAATAGGCAATGGAAAACTGGCCCATTGACTACAGGATGAGGATAATGTACAAGCTTTAACAAAACAACAGCATAAGTAAGCCTACATTAAACAAGAGAGGCCAGCACCACAATCAGTGAACTTACCTGCTTCACAACTCAAATAAACACCAGAGAGATGTACAATGACCAGCCCACAAAGTGGCTCCAGACAAATGCACAATCGGCCAACAAGCTAAAAGGTCAACAAAATATGAGCACCACAGCGGGTGCTGAGGCCACCAAACACACAATAAAAATTGTACTTACTATGAATGGATACTGCATTGATTGATGATGGGTGAAAATGCTTTGCAGCATTGAAAGATACAGTACTTTTCTGTCATAGCAGGTGAAGCCCCAAGAGTCCATGAAACTGTCTTTTGCTTAGCTTAGGGTTTAACATTGGCAATGCTCCAATGACGTTAGCAGACCCGCTGCTCTCCAAAATGCACATCCATCTTACTTACTTACTCCTCTTCATCCCCTATGGAACATATGGCTGCAATGAGATCTCTTCATTACATATTGTCCTAGACAACATATTTCTCCTATCTCTCCCCATGACAGGTTCATCTTGTTCAGCTCCTCTGTCACAGTTCTGCGCCAGGTGGTTTTGCCTGGTGGTGTACATCTTAAGGCAACTCTCGGGATCTCCAGCTCCATTCTTAGCACATGGCCCAGCCATCTCAAACGTCTGTGTGTGATTTCTTTGGTGATGTTCCGGCTACCTGTGTTCTTGTACAGTTGGTGGTTGGAGATTTTGTTTGGCCAAAATATATGGCATATTAGGCGGAGGCATCCATTGTGGAACATTTCCATCCTCCTCATGTCTGTTTTGACCACTCTCCAACTCTCTGAACCATACTGCAGAACTGACTTGACATTACTGTTGTACAGATGCAGCTTAATTTTAAGGCTGTAGTGTTTGGACCTCCAGATGGGTGCTGTAGTGTTTGGGCCTCCAGATGGTTAACACTGTCGCCTCACAGCTAGAAGGTCCAGGGTTCGATTCCCGCTTGGGCACCAGGTTTCCGCGTTGCCAGGTACCCAGGTGGTGTATCTGCCGGGCCTTTCTGTGTGGAGTTTGCATGTTCTCCCCGTGCTTGCAAGGGTTTCCCCTCCCAATAAGATAAACCCAATGGAAAAACATGCACAACAGATTGCTAACGCTATCGTGTCCCTGACGAAGACAGGGCACTTGGATTGGTCCCCGGGGCGCGGACCCACGCCTCAGCCCTTATCTGTTCCCGGCTGCCCTTGGGGGTAAGGACGACGGGATGGGTCAAGTGCAGAGACTAAATTTCATCGGCGACCCAAAAATTGCATGTGTTCCTGTATGTGCCACCCATCGCATGTGTGTGTCACTGCATGATATCTCACTGTTCTATCCTGTTTTGCACTTTATTATTATTCTTATTTGTGAAAAAAGTTATGCACTGTAATGTCGAATCACATTCCATTTGTGTTTACAATATGGTGAATAAAGTAATCTGAATCTGAATCTTTCAAATGATGTGTCATACATAGGAATCTGAAGATATTTGAAGATGTGCTTATTTGAATCTTGTCAAACCTCTAAATGGAGAAGATAAAAGGAAGGCACTCATGAGCTGCCTCAGAAAAAAACTAAATAAACATTATAGGTCAATGCTGACATAATCTACTCATCAGCATATGTGACTGTCAGTCAATTAACACTTTCTGTGCCATTAACGTATATATATATGTGTTTGCCCGCCAACCGTTGAGTGCCAATAATGTATATATATATATATACGTTATTTGGTCCGTTTTCATTTTTTTCGATTTTAATATCCTATACACTCTCACGGACCTCGGTGTTATCTGTAACGCTTCCTCCGGTCCTGCGGGACCAGACGGCAACCCTCCTCCCGGTTCGGCTGGTCCAGGTTTCCATACACCACTTCACACTTCAACATTGCCAACCGGTGGGCTGATCCAGATGTGGCAGATCTGGCATCAGCTCACTCACCTGATTAACATTATTTGCTGTTATTTATGTTTGATTTATTCGTTGTCTATGGTGTCTTTATTAGTTCCACTGTGTTAGTCTTGTGTCCCTACTGTCTGTGTTTTGTAAATGTGTTTTAGTCTCGTATGTCTCAGTTTGTATTATTGTTATTGTTTTCCCCTGTGTGCTCTGTATTCTGTTAGTCCTGTCTACCACACCTGTGTCCTGTTAGTAATTACCCTCTGTCTCTAATTAGTGTTTGTATTTAAGTGTTCTGGGCCAGCATACATTTGCTGGTTCATTGTTTAATGTTACCTGTGTGTCAGTCGTGTTTCCTTGTTTTCTGTTTGAGTAAACCTTGTTATCGTCACAACGCCGTCTCCTGCTTCCTGTTAATTATATCTCTCCGTTATCTGCTGCAACTGGGTTCCACACTCCACCATGCTATCGAAACACGCCAGCCAGTTATCATTGGAACTCATTCAGAGCCCCCGAGAGTGCAATACCGGCAGAATCCTGCTAGGTGGCAGTATCGCCTACCATTTGAAACCTTATTTCACACTGTGTGTTACATTGTATATGGTCCGGGCGGTGAATTTATACCAAGCCAAGTGAAACGCTTCATTCGAGCAACTTGGAACGCATGGAACACACTTGATGGATATTTTGTGCCATATGATGCATTCAAACGACTTTAGCAAAATTCACATAGCGCTCCATAACGCAGCTTCCAGGAATTAGCCCGGTTCACTCTGAAATAGGGGTGTTAATCGAAATGCATCGATTCTAATGGGACGATTCAACTGCATCGATTTGAAAATGTTAGAATAGATTCTAATCAAAATGAATCCAAATAAAATAAAAATAAAAAAATGTTTAATGTTTTATTTTTCGTGTGTATTGTTTTTATTGACCTATAGTCCATTCATGCTGAGTGAATCAGTTCCCCCAGCCACATTTGTGTATTCAAAATCTTTTGGGGAATTAACTGATAGAAAATGTATCGAATCGAATCGTGGTCAAATGAAGAGATTTCATGATGCATTGCCTGAATAATCGTAATCGAAATTAATCGTTGTGAGGTCGCATCGTTACACCCCTACTCTGAAACTATACAATATTCACCACGGGATAACACACAAACGTATACATGAAAACATTTATTATTTTTTACATGTTGGACGAAAGATAGTGACTGTCAAATGAGCCAATTGTCTCCATAGCTATAATATAGAATATAGATATAGCTCTGCAAACATCATGACGCACAGTGAAAATGCCTATCTTTTAGCATGGCCCACGGACTACAGAATGAGGATAATAGCTGGCACAGAATGAGTTAACAATGCTAAATAACTGCACATATCCACGTATGACACCGTGGTTCTCATAGACACTTTTAACTTTTATTTTATATATATATTTTTTAATACTGAATCATGCCTGTAATTAATCTTTTGTAGTGGGATGAAGGTGTAAACATGTCATTTAGTGAATGCGGCACATCGTCTGTGACATCACGGTGTGTCTGGGTGTGTTAGTATCTTACACCGGTGCTGCGCTTTTCTCTGCAGGACTTTTCTTCTTCATCTGGAGCAAAGCTCATTTCACTCGAAAATTGGCTCCTCCACTCAGCTCCCCGCTCCACTCCCCCATTCTCTCTGGCTGCCTCTCTAAATTCAACTGTTATTGTAGTGCCTTAAGCAGTAATCCAATTAGCTATAGGAAGCAAATGGAGCTATTTCTCATTTGCGCTTGTCACCTGCATAGGGGCAAGGAGGGGGGTTTATGGGATTTGTGACTGGGGGAATAGATGATTCCTAACATGCAAATTATTCAAACCTGCAGAAGGAGAGAGGCCGACACTATACATGATTTCTAAGGCTTTGACATCACATGGAGCCTTGAGCAGGAAATGGCCCTGGCAGCTTTAACACTTTGATTGCCACGCAGTATGCCCATCCTTATGCCCAGTCTGCCAGCGCTGTAACCCTATGGAGATGTTTACCTTCTTTGCAGGGCTATAACTTTTTAAATATTATAGCTATATCGACATTACTATGGCCCATTCAACATCGGGTATCTATCGTTCCGGATGTGGGAATGTTATATTTTTTCATTCATACATTGTTGTGTTAATAACGTCAAGACTATAAGTATGTTTTTAAGGTTTTCTGCTGTAATTCCAAAAACGCAAGTTATAGGCCCTGAAGCATATGATAGATTATCGATTGGTGTTTCTTTCCTATACACGCTATATAAAAAAATTCAAATGTATATGATCGGTATACATTATGCTTCATCATGCGTGAAGGAAAGGGGGGGGGGGGGCTCGTTTATAATTCCTTGATCGTCAGTAACGGCTTTATTTAGTATGGGTTGATATGTTGATCAGATGAATTGCCATGAAATTAATAAACAATCGGGCTGAAAATAACGTTATATTCCTCTTACTGTTCGCCGATGAGACTGGAGGAAAATATTCCAATTTTTTACGTCGATCTGCTAGATCCATTTCCTGTTTGTATGATGCAATAAACGCCAAAATCATATTGATTATTGCATTTAGAAAGTGATCCCATGCACTCGAGTGTTTGTCTGGATCCACGTAACAAGATATTACTACCGGAGGAATTTCCTCGATGCACCAGCGCCATTTCCGGTTTGGCTTGGAGTGTAACTCGCCCGATCATCCACCAGGCGGCGGTATTGAGGTGTTGCAATATCAGACAGGGTCCAGCTGCAGTCCCGCAGGGAGGCTGGATGAATTATGAATGCCATGGCGAATTTTTTTTATATTGATCCCAAAAACGGGTTTATTCATTGTTGCCGTTCAACGCATGGTGGGCAATAACGAATTATCATGTTGTTGGCGTCCAATGTGTTAAGAATCAGACTAATTATTAAATGGAAAATCACAAACCTCCTATCTAGTGGGACTTAAAATCCAACACAAACAGACTCGTATTTTGTTTCTGCAAACAGACTTTTTCTATTTGTTTAAATTGGATTTAGTTTCAAGGAGTTTTGCCTGCAGGAGCACGAGGAGGGAATGGTGGCGGTTGTTATATATCGTATAGCTCTGCTCAGCGTCATAGTGCAATACTCTTCATATCCAGTATTGAACTGAAATAAATTCTCACATGTACCTTTAATACCATCATCTGTCTGGCCACACCCCCATCCGTATTATTGTGTTCTCGTGTGCAGTTTTGGTGGTAGCTGCTTAGCTTGCGTGCTAGCTGGGTGAGCTAACTGTTAGCCAGTTAGCTGTTAGCTGCGGCGCTGGCTCGTTATGTTCACTAGGCCAGGAGCGTTAGCTTGTTGCTACCAGTCGGCCTGGGTTGGCTGTTAGCTTATGCTACACCGTTGAACATTAGCCGTGAGGATAACAGGCTATAACACTCTGACTACGACGTCATCTTTGACAGAGGATGTTAGTCGGCCCTACACCGTGTTGCCCCGCCAGCGAGGACTTTCGTCAACATGGAGAGACCAGTGGTTGCAGTCCTCTCAGCCTGCGCTCATGGTGTAGGTAAGAGTCCTTCTGGACACTTAACGCCTCTTCCTTCCTTCCCTTCTAAATGTTTTGTAATAACGATGTTTTTTTCCAAAACGTATGTTGCTTCACTACATTGGGGATACGCAGTGTTGTGCTAGTTACTGAAAAATAGTAACTCAGTTACTTTACTAGTTACTTCATTTCAAAGTAACTTCGTTACTGTACTAGTTACTTACACCCAAAAGTAATGAGTTACTGTGAAAAGTAACTATTTAGTTATTTAAAAAAATAAATAAAAAAAAAAGATTGCTCCCGAGTCCCATGCCCCAGATAGTATTCAAAATCGGTTGATCAACTTGACAGTTTCCATTCACATCACCGAACTCTGCTAAGCAATGTGGTCTAGATACAAACACAAATCTGACACAAACAAATGTTGTCCCGAGTCGATATAATAAGAAGTGCGGCGGTTGAAGGAACAGCCTTGATGTCGCCGGAGCGTTTCATTATAACCATTATAATTCAAGGGTACTTGAACTGTACTGCTGTACTGTACTGTACCCATTCTGCAATCTGTTAATAAAGTTTTCATTCATTCATTCATTCATACTACGACTATGCTTGCACCTCATGGTACCAAAGCACCACAAAGGCGCTTAAAACAAAATTACAAACATCACAAAACAAACTGGTCAGACTACTGCTTGACCTGAACCCACCTCACCCCTGCCCACTTTGACAACCTAGGATGGCTTAGAGTAGACGACAGAGTACAGCAACTTGCAATGGGCCTGGTCTACAAGATACACTATACGACCGGGGTACCCATGTACATGTCAAAATACTTCCCAAAGGTCAGTGAATACCACAACCACTACACCAGAGGGAGCTCCACAAATCATGTAAAACCCAGATTCGGCTCAAACAAGGGACTAAACACGTTTCGCAATTATGCCACAACAATGTGGAACGCCCTACGGGTAACAGTACTGTATATTTGAATACCGTTTATGTCACAAATGTATCAGTACTAAATACCTATATGTCCCTATGCCATAAATGTCATGTATGTTGTGTATGTCATAAATGTCTATATGAATTGAAAATGGGGGACCCTGATGGAAACAAGACAAACGTCTTTCTCAGGTCTGCATCCCCTTAACAATTGTATGTATTGAGCCGTACTGTATTGTACCCATTCTGCAATCTGTTAAATAAAGTTTTCATTCATTCATTCATTCATTCACCATCTTGCAAGTTGCAACGTTGTTTAAGATATCAATCAAAGCATTGCAACGTTAGAATAGTTAGGATATCAATTGTGCATGAAAGGACTATTTATATTGTTTGATTAGTATTATGAGATTCCCTGGCAGATTTCGTACAGTCAAAATCCGTTGATCAACTTGAGTTTCAGTTGCACTCACCAAAGTCTGCGGTGGTCGAGATGTAGTAACGTTACGTTAGTCGACTCCAGCAGCGCCTCAAACATGTTCTTTATCTCGTTTCCATGTTGTATATTAATTATCTCTCCAAGTAGTTGCTAAATGGTTTGTTAGTTTGTTACTGCGTTCTTTTTATGTGGATTCATAGCGAGCGTTTGTTTTGTTTACAATAGAGAGGGTCTATTTCTTTCCGTAGCCGCATCTGGTTTGCGCACTTCTGATTGGCCAGTGGCCAGACTCGCCTCGTATCATTCTACGCGGGTGGGGATGAGGATAATAATAATCACTACCGCTCGCTATCAATCTACGCCGTATATAACGCAAATAACGCAGTGACGAACCATTCAGTAACGTAAGTAGCGTTACTGAATTTCAAAAGTAATGCGTTAGAGTACTAGTTGCGGCAAAAAGTAACTTTGTTTCTGTAACGCGTTACTTTGTAACGCGTTAGTCCCAACACTGGGGATACAACATGTGTTGTGTGTGAATTGTCTTGTCGCTGGTATAGTTCTCTCTACCTAGAAAATCGGCGTTGTTTTTTACGTGAGTAAAAATGAACTGGTTTGGTTGTGATGAGAACTTGTGTGTTCATGTAACGTTAGTTAACGTGGTTGAGCTCACAACTAGTTGGGTTAATAACCCTGCAAAGCTATGCTTAGTGACATATGATCGAGGGGTGAGTCCTTCTCTCAGCCTGTGATGACAATAAACAGGTAGCGTGTTCACATATTAACAGGGGTACCTGTTCAACCTAGTCGTATCAAGGGTAAGGTGGGGAGGGGTGATTCCCCCCGGTTCCCTGGGGCTTCCCCCCCTCCTCTCAAACATGTTTTGTTTACAATATATTGTTTTCACTATGTTTGTGGGGATACGGTGTAATCCCTCAGCTTCTGCTGGGGTTGTGCTCCTGCTTGAGAAAACGATTTTTTCCTAGGGAAAAGATTGTTTTGGTCGCTATCATGTGGACTTAGCAAGGCCTGTGGCCAGTACGTAATCGAGGACTTGTGTCTTCTCTCGTTATGAAAAACGGCATTCCTCTTACGGTAGTGAGAGTGTACTTTTGCCTTTTTTGTTGTGATGGGGGGTTGTGTGTGTCGTTAAGATCCACAACTGGGTTAGGTGTTGGCCTACAGAAGTCACATGTGTAAGCTCTGGTACCGGGGCTCTTAAAGGGGCCCTCTCTGGGTCTGTGTTTTTCTTTGTAAAATTCAGATGGCAGGTTTCGCACATGAGTCTATGTGAAGCTGTTAAACGCTTCATGTAGCATGCTATGACTAGTGTCATGGCTCTACTTTGTCATTACATCATATCAGGGGTGAGGGGTCATAAAGGGGTGAACTGGTAAAATCTTCCTCCCCTTTTTCTGATTGGTCAGGGGTTAAAACCCCCTGTCCTTCGGGCTTCCTGTCACGTTGCTGGATCAGCGCGTTACAGGGTAGGGGGGGGGGGGGGGAGGGAGTTTCCTGGTCCCACGCCATATTGGGCGGTGGACCACGGAAATTCCCCCGCCATAGAGTACGTCACTGGGCGCATTTCTATTGGTAAGACGTGGGTTATTCAGGCTCCATGTTATGGACCTCTGTTACAGGGAGTTTTCAGAGCCTCCTCCTCAGGGAGTTTAGAGCCTCCTCCTCAGGGAGTTTCAGAGCCTCCTGTGAGTTCAGACCCTCCCTCCCAGTGAGGGAGCCTCCTCAGAGTTTCAGAGCCTCCTCCTCAGATTGTCAAGGTGAGTAGAACTTAAAAAGAAGTTCTGCTCTGTTGTATGTGTATTGAGCTTGGTGGTTGATGCAACGCAGTAGAGACGTTTGTTCTTCTGCTCTGCTCCCTACTGGTAGTGTGTGTATTGGGTCAGAGCCTCCTCGGGGTGTTTCAGAGTCTTCTCCTCGGGGAGTTCAGAGCCTCCTCGTGAGTTAGAGTCTCCCTCTCAGTGAGGGAGCCTCCTCAGAGTTTCAGAGCCTCCTCCTCGGAGAGTCCTAATCCAATTGTTACATAGTTCAATGTTGCAATATGTCTTTTCAATCTATTGCTCACGTGGGAAGTCTCTCTGGGGGTTCCCCGTCCTCTCGTTTATGGAGCAGGTTGACAGGGTATTGTTTAGGGAGTTCCCTGACTCCTCGCCGGTAATGGTCTGTTGAGTCATGGTTTTCCCCCGTCATAGGGTATGGCGCTCCCCGTCCCCTCTTTTATGGAGCATGGTTGACGGGGTGTTGTTTTCCCTCAGCCGCGTCGTCTGGGACCCATGTCCGTATTTTTTCCTGTGAAAAAAGCGGCTTCTTGTCGTTCTCCCAGGCGGCTTGGAGGAACGGTATCTGGTGTCTTGTTAGACTATCCATTGATGGGTTTTGGGTCTCGACGTGTACATAGTGCTGGCCCTGGGTGCTTCTGATAGGGATCACGCATGGGCTTGCGCGCCTTGGTTGCTCATCATTGAAACTGCGTTTTTATGGGGCAACTGGGATGGAGTTTGTCTCTTCCGAGCGCCAGTTTACTAGGTTTGTCTCTACGAATTCTCGTTCATATCTGGGGGATGTTAACGGAATAGATCAAAGCATAGGTAGAGGGGTCTCACGCCCTAGGGGAGGGCCACCGAGCATGGTACGAAAGGGACCGTCTGGGTGGCGCCCTCTATAATGTTTTGGATCGACACGCGTACCTACCCCCCTCCTAGTGTTGGGGATGTCGGCGTGATTAGGGCACAGGACTGATTCTGGTCGCGCCGGTCCAGGTCAGTTAACCCGTTGTCCGCCGGGGACGCAGATCTGCTGTTCTGGTACCCTGAGGGACTTTTTTCGGGGGGAAAAATGCCGGGTCAGCCCGGGTGTTGCAGGGTTTGACATTATGGAGATGTTCGTGGTTGTGATTACTACGTATTACCCCTCACTGTTGCTTGGTCCATGTTGTGTTGTACCTTGCGCTGCGCTAAGGGGGCCTGGTCCTCCATTCTTTTCGCCCCTCTCTTCTCCTGCTTAAGCATGGCTGGGAGGGGGCTGTTGAGGTGATTCTTATGGAACTCCTCTGGCATCCCTGTGTTCCTCCCGGTCCGCCGGGCCCAGTCCGAAATTGTTTCGTCGACCCGTAGGCCTGGGATAACCCCTTTTTGAAAACTGAAACACTTGTACTGCGGTATAGCCAGTGTATACCCGCAGTTGTGTTTTGGAGTTTTTTCTTGAGGGGTTATAGGAACAACCACCTCATGTTTGAACCAAGGGGGTGGTTTGTTCCCTGGTGTGTTGGAGCGGAGTCAACTCTCGGGTTAGGCCGCTTGAGTGTGCCCCTGCGCGTTTCATGACGTCTGCCAATCGTGTCAGCCTTCTCTGCCTCGACCCCTCTAGAGAGTCGGGGGGGTTTTGTGGAGGCTGTGACATGGTGCACAACAATGCCAGCATACGCCCCTTCCGCCGGGGTGCTGTTTCAGCAGACCCCTTTGGCGCTTGTCTAGTCCGCAGTGCTCCAGGCTCAGGTCAAGTGCCTGTTGCCTGGATTGAGGGATCGACCTCTTCTGGGGGTTGTCTCCCCGGTGCGCTGCCTGATCCCGCTGTGGGTGTAGCCTCTTGAGTACTTCGAGCTTACAGCCATGTCAACCTGAACACGCCCGATCTCGTTCGATTTCGGAAGCGGTATAGGTTCAGGCCTGGGTTGTACTTGGATGGGTGACTGCCTGAGTATACCAGGATCAGTGAGCTAGGCGGTGTGCTATAGGGGGGAAGGGCCTGCTCTCGGATGGGCCCTGTCCGAATACGCTGGCGATGTGGGGGGCGGTGTCACTAGTGACCGCCTGGTGAGGTCTCGATGCTGTGGCGTCATTGGCCTCTCCAGGCCCCCTTTTTCTGGGGGGGTCCAGTCCCTTCTGGGTCTGGGTCCTCCTTCGCGCTCCGCTGCTACGGCCTTGCCACTGGGTTGGTTTTTCTCTTGACCCCGTGATATTAGGCTTGGTAACAGGGGTTTGTTCCTTTCCGTTCGTTCCCTAGTGGCATGCGGGTTGTGCGTTTGTGTAGTCGTGGGTACGCCCCACGGTCTGCTCACCCTGTGCGTCTTCGCGCAGTCGGACCCGACGCCCCCGTCCTCCGCTAGGGGTTCGGGGGGCTCCTCCCCGGTTCTGATGGTTGTGGGGGGCCTCACCGGGTACATTTGTCGAGCTTCAGCTCTGCTCAGCTCCTGTGTTGCACTATGACGCTGAGCAGAGCTATACGATATATAACTTACGGTTATGTATATAACCATAGTTATATGAGTATAGTGACGCTCAGTGTCAGGACTCACTGAGGACCCCTTGATCTTGCCTTGTGGTGAAAGATTGGGAAGGAGCTGATGGTATGGCCACACCCCCGCTTATGTAGGTAGCGGATGGGGTGTGGCCAGACAGATGATGGTATTAAAGGTACATGTGAGAATTTATTTCAGTTCAATACTGGATATGAAGAGTATTGCACTATGATGCTGAGTGTCACTATACTCATATAACTATGGTTATATACATAACCGTACGTTTTCTGTTGCCCCGGGACACCTCAGTGGTCAGCGATTAAATCTCAGCATATCACTCCTCCGCAGCTCACGTGACCCTGGCCCGTGGCCTCAGGTGAACTGTCAAACGTGTGGCTTGACGCCAATCTATTACCCGCTGTAAACATGTCTTTGGACTGCCCTCGGCAGTCAGACATCGATTGTATGCAGTAGCCATATTTTTTGGGGGAACCAGATGGCGTCAATACTGACCACATCCAAGAATGGTGTAGGAGGCTAAAATACCATGGGAACAGAGAGCTTCTTGCAACTAATAGTGTGCAAAGTGCAAAACAATTTAATAAAAATAAAGTATATTTATTAAAGGAATGAGGGGGAAAAAACAAGGCACTCGACAGAGTCAGAGGTGTAGGAGGCGGTTAGCTCAGAATCCAATTTACATTTTGAGGGCATTAGCAGGGTTTGCAGACATTTTAAAATGATTAGTAGGATTGATTGATTGAAAACTTTATTAACAGATTGCAGAATGGGTACAATACAGTACGGCTCAATACACACAATTGTTAAGGGGATGCAGACCAGAGAAAGACTTTTGTCTTGTTTAAATCAGGGTCCCCCATTTTCAATTCATAATGACATACACAACATACAGATATCCAGATATATAGCATGACATTTATGACATAGTTATACAGTACTGTTACATTTGTGACATACAAGATATTCAAATATACAGTACTGTTAAACAGAGATCCTAACAGAAAATATATACATACGAGGGGAGGAAACTGTACATTAGGAGGGGGTGGGTGGGTGGGAGGGGGGGTACATGACATACAGGTATATTAGTACTGTTACATTTGTGACCAGTGATGCCACAGATTACTTGTAAAAGTAATCTGATTACTGATTACTGATTACTCCTTTAAAAAGTAATCTTAGTTACTTTACTGATTACTTGATTATCAGAGTAACTTAGTTACTTTGAAAGTAACTAGGTTACGAAGTCGTCGTCCCTGCTGCTGCCACAACATAAGAATGACAAAAAATGTTTTAGTAAAATGTACTCAGTTTGAGTAAAAGGTACTAATAGGGCAGGTAGGCCTATCTATAGATCTATAGATTTCACAAAAGATAAATGGTCAATAACACCACATGTAGGCTGATATGTAGCCTACCTTTGAGGCCTGCCCTATTCAGATATGGTTCTAATGTTCCTAGTGATGCATTGTGTTCTGTTTGTTTTGTTTAGTCCCAGCGTCCTGTGTTACTTCTTACTCTAAAGAAGAACTGCTGAACATTGGGAAATCAATCCCACTTGACATTTTCCCTCAACTACTCACCACGGATCTGTTGGATATGCTCGTGAGGGAAACCGCGGTCTTCATCCAGGCTGTGAAGTGGGTCAGGCGGCAGCGCGGCAAAAGGGCTGGCTCCCTGGCTCGCCTCCGCCGGAGAGGATCTCGTCCTCCTCTCCCGGGTATATTCCTCTCAAACGTGAACTCTCTCTGCAATAAAATGGATGAGCTCCGGTCCCTCGTAGCAAAGAGCAATGACTTTCGCTCAACAGCAGTGTTCGCGTTCACGGAGACCCATCTGTCACAACAATAACAGCCGCGCCCACCAGCATGGAACAACGTGAGGTTGCGTGCTGTGACGTCACTCCCCCAATACAAGGAAATACAGCTCCAAACGTATTTTTGACTGTCTAAAACGAAATAAAATACTGCATTCCGCCTGCATTATGAATTTATGATGAGATAGTAACGAAATAGTAACGCACAGCCACTTGGACAAGTAACTGCAATCAGATTACTGGCTTTTAAAGATTAACGCGTTAGATTACTATTTTCGGGGAAAAGTAATCAGATTACTGTAACGCGTTACTTAGTAACGCGTTAGTGGCATCACTGTTTGTGACATACAAGATATGCAAATATACAGTACTGTTAAACAGAGATCCTAACAGAAAATATATACATACGAGAGTGTGAGGTTCGCCTTTCCCTTGACCTTTAATTCCCTGTCTCCTCACCTCACTAGCCCCCACCCTCGCGTTCGTTTACTCTCGTTTGCTCTTCAGCAGCCACACCCTTGGACTACCTGTCATTATGTGTTTGATTGGTCTGGTGCCGAACACACACTTCTAGTTCGAGTATCAATTACCATCACGCACCTGATGTGTATTCTAATTAGCGCCCCTGTTGGGCTTTAAGTACCTCGCTCTTCCCCTCTGTCCTTGTCGGGTCGTTCCGTATCATATCTCTATCACCAAGCTCCTTCGGGAGGTTCTCTGTCTGTAAGCTCCTACGGGAGTTTCTGTTTCTGTCTGTATGCTGTTTTATCTCCGGCGTGAGACGAGGTGCAAGCTTTGGCCACCTGTCGCCGTTTGCCTGGAGGGAGACATTGTACTGCGCTCTCTAATCCTCTACGGGAGGTATTCCAGTGTTCCACTTCAGACCTCCGCGCAGCAGACGCGCACCACTCAGACCTCCGCGCAGCAGACGCGCTCTTCACTTCAGACGCGCATCCAGACGCGCATCCAGACCTCCGAGCCTGACGCGCTCTTCACTCCAGACGCGCATCCAGACGCGCATCCAGACGCACTCCAGACGCGCATCCAGACCTCCGAGCCTGACGCGCTCTTCACTCCAGACGCGCATCCAGACGCGCATCCAGACGCACTCCAGACGCGCATCCAGACCTCCGAGCCAGACACGCTCTTCACCCCAGATACGCATCCAGACGCACTCCAGACGCGCATCCAGACTCCTCCCTGTAAGCAGCTCCAGCCCTCGCCCTGTCCAAGGCCTTGACTCTGTTTCCCTCTGTCCCTGTTTCCCCATTCTAGTCCTCCTAGTCCTCCCTGTCCAGTCCTTCTAGTCCTCCTAGTCCTCCCTGTCCCCAGCCCGCCTCCGCGGGCCTCTGTCCCTGTTTCCCCTCTCTAGTCCTCCTAGTCCTCCCTGTCCAGTCCTTCTAGTCCTCCTAGTCCTCCTTGTCCAGTCCTCCTAGTCCTCCCTGTCCAGTCCTCCTAGTCCTCCCTGTTCCTGCCTTGTCCCTTGCCCTGGCCCAGTCCGTTAGCCTTCCCTTAGCCTTCCCCTTAGCCAGCTCGCCTCTTAAAGGCACTGTGCCTATTTTCCCAAGTTCATGTTTTCCTGTAATTTGTGTTCTCCCTTAAAGGAACAGTGCCGTTTTCTGTTGTTTTCAATAAATGCCCAGTTCTTGGCTTACTCTCATACCTGTCTTGTGTTGTGCGATTGGGGTCGGTTACAAACCATAACAGTACGACCCGACCAGTCAACGACCCCAGCCAGCACAGACGGTGTATGTTGAGTTTGCCTTTTTTTTTTTTTTCTCTAGTTCCCCTGTTAGTCTTTCCTGTTAGCTTCCCTGTTAGCCCTGTTAGCTCCCCTGTTAGCTTGTTAGTCTCCCCTGTTAGCTCCCCTGTTTAGCCTGTTAGTTATTCCTGTTAGCCCTGTTTGCTTCCCTGTTAGCCCTGTTAGCTCCCCTGTTAGCTTGTTAGTCTCCCCTGTTAGCTCCCCTGTTTAGCCTGTTAGTTATTCCTGTTAGCCCTGTTTGCTTCCCTGTTAGCCCTGTTAGCTCCCCTGTTAGCTTGTTAGTCTCCCCTGTTAGCTCCCCTGTTTGCTTCCCTGTTAGCCTCGTTAGCTCCCCTGCAGCTTGTTAGGCCTCTACTACCAGCATGGCCCCAGTCTGCTAGCTTAGCCCCGGCTGCTAGCACAGCCTCTATGTTAATGCAGCCTTGCTGCTGGCATAGGCCCTGTAGCTAGCCATGCCCAGGCAGCTAACCCAGTCCCTCTGCATGGCCCCAGTCTGCTAGCTTAGCCCCGGCTGTTAGCACAGCCTCTATGTTAATGCAGCCCTTGCAGCTAGCATAGGCCCTGTAGCTAGCCATGCCCAGGCAGCTAACCCGGTCCCTCTGCATGGCCTCCACTTTTTGTGTAGTTTTCTCCCACTGCTAGGACTGCCCCTTCAGCTAGCAAGGTCAGTTTGCCCCACTGCTAGGACTGCCCTTTCAGCTAGCAAGGTCAGTTTTCTCCCACTGCTAGGACTGCTCCTCCAGCTAGCAAGGTCAGTTTTCCCACTGCTAGGACTGCCCTTTCAGCTAGCAAGGTCAGTTTTCTCCCACTGCTAGGACTGCCCCTTCAGCTAGCAAGGTCAGTTTGCTCCCACTGCTAGGACTGCCCCTTCAGCTAGCAAGGTCAGTTTCCCCACTGCTAGGACTGCCCCTTCAGCTAGCAAGGTCTGTTTTCTCTCACTGCTAGGACTGCCCCTTCAGCTAGCAAGGTCAGTTTTCCCCACTGCTGGGACTGCCCCTTCAGCTAGCAAGGTCAGTTCCCCACAGCTAGGACTGTCCTTCCAGCTAGCTTGTTCTCTCATGCTGGTCCAGCCCTGTCTGCCAGCCTAGCTCCGGCAGCTAGCGCAGCCTCTATGTTGATGTAGCAGTACAGCTAGCATAGGCCCTGTAGCTATCAGTGCCCTGGCAGCTACCCTTTCCCTCTGCTAGCCCCTTCCCTGTTCCCCTCTCCAGTGCCCCTGTTCCAGCCCTGTCTGCTAGCCTAGCTCCGGCAGCTGGCGCAGCCTCTTTGTTAATGTAGCAGTACAGCTAGCATAGGCCCTGTAGCTATCTGTGCCCTGGCAGCTACCCTTTCCCTCTGCTAGCCCCTTCCCGGTGCTCCTCATAGTTACCCCTCAGCTCCTCTAGTTACCCCTCAGCTTCTCTGGTTACCCCTCAGCTCCTCTAGTTACCCCTCAGCTACCATGGTTACCCCTCAGCTCCTCTAGTTACCCCTCAGCTCCTCTAGTTACCCCTCAGCTATCATAGTTACCCCTCAGCTACCCTAGTTACCCCTCAGCTACCCTGCCCCTTTGCTAGCCCCACTTTTGTTGTAGCTTCGCCTGCTAACATGGCCCGGTACTTTTTGTTTGTTGCCTTGTTTTGTCCCCTGCCACTCTGTCTGTATTTTTGGGTCGCCCTGTGGCTCCCGTGGAGGGGGGAGTACTGTGAGGTTCGCCTTTCCCTTGACCTTTAATTCCCTGTCTCCTCACCTCACTAGCCCCCACCCTCGCATTCGTTTACTCTCGTTTGCTCTTCAGCAGCCACACCCTTGGACTACCTGTCATTATGTGTTTGATTGGTCTGGTGCCGAACACACACTTCTAGTTCGAGTATCAATTACCATCACGCACCTGATGTGTATTCTAATTAGCGCCCCTGTTGGGCTTTAAGTACCTCGCTCTTCCCCTCTGTCCTTGTCGGGTCGTTCCGTATCATATCTCTATCACCAAGCTCCTTCGGGAGGTTCTCTGTCTGTAAGCTCCTACGGGAGTTTCTGTTTCTGTCTGTATGCTGTTTTATCTCCGGCGTGAGACGAGGTGCAAGCTTTGGCCACCTGTCGCCGTTTGCTTGGAGGGAGACATTGTACTGCGCTCTCTAATCCTCTACGGGAGGTATTCCAGTGTTCCACTTCAGACCTCCGCGCAGCAGACGTGCACCACTCAGACCTCCGCGCAGCAGACGCGCTCTTCACTTCAGACGCGCATCCAGACGCGCATCCAGACCTCCGAGCCTGACGCGCTCTTCACTCCAGACGCGCATCCAGACGCGCATCCAGACGCACTCCAGACGCGCATCCAGACCTCTGAGCCTGACGCGCTCTTCACTCCAGACGCGCATCCAGACGCGCATCCAGACGCACTCCAGACGCGCATCCAGACCTCCGAGCCAGACGCGCTCTTCACCCCAGACGCGCATCCAGACGCACTCCAGACGCGCATCCAGACTCCGCGCCAGATGCGCTCTCCGTACCGGCGCGTACTCCAAGCAGACGCGCACCACTCAGACCTCCGCGCCAGATGCGCCCTCCGTACCGGCGCGTACTCCAAGCAGACGCGCACCACTCAGACCTCCGCGCCAGATGCGCTCTCCGAGCCTGCGCCCTCCTACTCCTCCCTGTAAGCAGCTCCAGCCCTCGCCCTGTCCAAGGCCTTGACTCTGTTTCCCTCTGTCCCTGTTTCCCCATTCTAGTCCTCCTAGTCCTCCCTGTCCAGTCCTTCTAGTCCTCCTAGTCCTCCCTGTCCCCAGCCCGCCTCCGCGGGCCTCTGTCCCTGTTTCCCCTCTCTAGTCCTCCTAGTCCTCCCTGTCCAGTCCTTCTAGTCCTCCTAGTCCTCCTTGTCCAGTCCTCCTAGTCCTCCCTGTCCAGTCCTCCTAGTCCTCCCTGTTCCTGCCTTGTCCCTTGCCCTGGCCCAGTCCGTTAGCCTTCCCTTAGCCTTCCCCTTAGCCAGCTCGCCTCTTAAAGGCACTGTGCCTATTTTCCCAAGTTCATGTTTTCCTGTAATTTGTGTTCTCCCTTAAAGGGACAGTGCCGTTTTCTGTTGTTTTCAATAAATGCCCAGTTCTTGGCTTACTCTCATACCTGTCTTGTGTTGTGCGATTGGGGTCGGTTACAAACCATAACAGAGAGGGAGGAAACTGTACATTAGGAGGAGGGGTTTGGACATTTACGGGGTCCAGTTTCGAGTTGCAGCCTCCCGTAGGTGCTCTTTGAGAGCGGTTTTGAAGGTGGGTAGGGATTCACATTTTTTTACGGCTGTGGGTAGGGCGTTCCACATTGATGTGGCATAATTGCGAAACATGTTTAGTCGCTTGTTTGTGCCGAATCTGCTTTGAACATGATTTGTGGAACTCCCTCTGGTGTTGTGGTCGTGGTATTCACTGACCTTTGGGAAGTATTTCGGCATGTACATGGGTACCTTAGTGGTGTAGTGTATCTTGTAGACCAGGCCCATTGCAAGTTGCTGTACTCTGTCGTCTACTCTAAGCCATCCTAGGTTGTCAAAATGGGCAGGGGTGAGGTGGGTTTTAGGAGTAAGGTCAAGCAGTAGTCTGACCAGTTTGTTTTGTGATGTTTGTAATCTTGTTTTTAGTGCCTTTGAGGTGCTTTGGTACCATGAGGTGCAAGCATAGTCGTAGTACCCTTGAATGAGTGCTCCTGTTAGGGTATTCTTCAGGGTATTCTTGTTTACCAGAGAGGAGATCCGGTACAACAATCTTGTTCGTTGGCTGACTTTTTTTATTACATTGGATGGGGAAGACTATGGGGATGTAATTTATATAAATTATATATATATACTTCCACTCTTAACCCCTGATATTCAGTCAATCACTCCGCCCTTTTGATTGATTGATTGATTGCAAATGTTATTAACAGATTGCAGAATGGGTACAATACAGTACAGCTCAATACACACAATTGTTAAGGGGATGCAGACCAGAGAAAAAGACTTTCATCTTGTTTACATCAGGGTCCCCCATTTTCAATTCATCATAACATATATGACATACATGACATAGAGATAGACAGTACTGCTACATCTATACATTTATGACATACCAGATTTACAAATACAGTACTGTTTGTGATACAAAAAAGCGTCTAAAAAAGAGAGTATATACATTTGACGTAGAAACTGTACATTGGAAGAGGTTGGGTAGGTGGGGTGGGGATGAGGAAACTGTACATTGGAGGTGGTTGGGGGGGGGGGGGGGGTTTGGGTGGGGGGGGGGGGGGGGGTTTGGGTAAGCGGTGGTGGGGACTGTACATTGGAATATCGACAAAACCTTACTTGGTCCCAAGAAGAGGGTCTTGTATATTATTGGGTTAGGACATTATTTACTGTACATTGGAGGGGGTTGGGTTAGGACATTTACAGGGGCCAGTTTCGAATTGCAGTCTCCCGTAGGTGCTCCTTGAGAGTGGTTTTGAAAGTGGGTAGTGATTCACATTCCTTTACAGCTTTGGGTAGGGCGTTCCACATTGATGTGGCATAATTGCGAAACGTGGTTAGTCCCTTGTTTGAGCCGAATCTGGGTTTAACATGATTTGTGGATCATGATGTATTACTGGTGATACAGTAGCTATATGGTACACATCACCATATGTACTGTGGTACTTATACTGTGTGATAAGGTTAGTGTGACTTACTTACTTATCCTCCTCGTCCCGGTTGGGGCATAAGGTCGCAATCATACACTGCCACTGAATCCTGTCTCGTGCTTTGGCCTGCGCTTCGTCCCAGGAAAGACCCATCTCCTTCAGCTCCATCATCACTGTTCTTCGCCAGGTGTTCTTTGGTCTACCCCTCTTTCTCTTCCCAACTGGGGTCCATCTCAAGGCAACTTTGGGTAACATTTCATTGGGCATCCTCAATACATGGCCGAGCCATCTTAACCTCCGTCTCCTTATCTCAAGGGACTGTGTACATATGTACTGTGGTACTTATACTGTGTGATAAGGTTAGTGTGAGATACATAATAAACATTTGGTATTTGTTCATCTATCCTACTACTAGAATGACGGACGAAGGGTTTCCAAAATTAACACGGTACTGTTATGGTTTGACCATCTATGAAGCCCTTTTTGGAAAACAACTATTTTACATGACCACCAGGCTGCATTGGAACTTTGGACCCCATTTAATCTGCTGAAATGAAATGGCTTTTAGTTTTTGTGCCCCAAACACATTAAACCTTAACATTTTGGACAGTTTATCTGAACCGCTGTTTCAGTATGTAATTGTTTTAAGTGATTATTCTGTCTATGTATCTCAACATCGTTGCAAACGAGGGCAACTTCAATGATCTCTCGAGATTTTGATGAAATGTTTCAATTAATTAATTAATTAAATCTGCTATAAATGATTGATTAACATTTTTAAAATCCATAATGTTATCAACCTACAGTAGCCTACTGGTATAATTGTTGTTGTTGTGCTGTCACTGTGCACTGTATGTGAATTCTGTCAGTTCACTCTGAAAAGCCCTAGAGCTTTCTGTCACAGTGATTCTGTGGGAGGTCTATGCTCCAATAGGTGAATGTCAAATCAAATGGTAACTCATTTACATGGCATGAATCATACCTTACACTGTAATTCATGTAGGAGTCATCATGACACATCATGATCAATGTGCTGTCGATGGCCAACAGCTGGTATATCCCTGAAACGGCCTTGAATCCCCAATGCCACCTTTCCATCACACCCCTGAGGTTTATTGAGAATCACGTGAACGGCCAAGAGGGAGTAGGGGGAAAATATACAAATATTTTGAGAAATCTAAATGGTGGCCCTATAGTTGGATGTGAAAAAACGTAAGTTAAACATGTACAGATGCAGCCATTCGTTTTCCTAACCATTTTGCCGTGACGGGCGCACGGTGGTCTAACGGCATGGGAATTAATTAGGAAACCAGGTTGCTGTTCTGTTATATGTCCGCCAGGAGGCGCAAAGTCTGTTAACTTCATTAGATGGCCTGACGCGTGGCTGTCTCTTCATTCATCAGGAGGAGCGATCACAACGCTGTTATTGTAATGCTTTTTGGTAACAATAAGTTTGTCTAAACACGCAATGTTGCTGGATAAAATAATTAAAGTGTATATTTTCAGCATCACGTTTGTTTACCAACGATTTTTCTTTTAACTATTAGGGTAATATAACATAGATTCTCGATGCATTTTCTGTGTGAGACCGTGGTTTAGTGGGATTATTGCCGTCTCCGAATCTAAGCCATGGTGAAATGGGCTTCAAGTTTCAAGTTTCTTTAATAGTTGTCATACAGAAGTACAGAATACTTTTATACAAAATGCTTCTTACTGTTACGCTCCAGAGACTGTGCTAGACAAGATAAGTATCAAATAACATAGTATAGCATGTAAATTAGGAGTAGAAAATGAGGTCACAGTGTTCAGTATAGACATATGTACAATGTTCGATGCAGAATAGACGTAACTGAGTTACCATATAATATACAATACTATGCAGTGTACTAATATACAATACTATATAGTGCAAAGCAGAAATGGGATGAGGTACAATTTAGGTACAATTTACAGTAAGGTGTACGAGTTGTAGTGCAATCCTTTATCAATAAATATAAAGTGTGGGGAGTGGGTGCTACAGTGTGTTTGTTTAAAGTGAGTGTGTGCTATAAAGTGTGGGGAGTGGGTGCTACAGTGTGTTTGTTTAAAGTGAGTGTGTGCGTGTGGATGTGTGTGCTATGTGCGTTTGATGGTTGTTGTGTAGTGTTCATTGTTCGTTGAGCAGCCTGATGGCCTGGGGATAGAAGCTTCTTCTGAGTCTTTCTGTGCTCGCATTGAGACTCCGGTATCGCTTGCCTGACCGCAGCAGTTCAAAGAGGCAGTTGTTCGGGTGACTGGAGTCCTTAATGATTCTCTTAGCCTTGCCCCTGCACCGCTTGTTGTAAATGTTCTGGAGGGTGGGGAGCCCCCCTCCAATTGTGCGTTCGGCTGAACGTGTCACTCTTTGTAGTCTGCTTCGGTCTTGTGCAGTGCTATTCCCAAACCAGGAGGTGATGTTGCCAGTCAGGATGCTCTCTATTGTACATGAGTAGAAGTTCTTAAGGATCTTCTGACTGACTTGGAACTTCCTTAGGCGCCTGAGGAATTAGATGCGTTGTCGTGCCTTCTTCACAACACTGTCAATGTGTGTGGTCCATGTCAAGTCCTCGGATATGTAGGCTCCGAGGTACTTAAAGCTGTTCACTCTCTCAACCGGTGCCCCGTCGATGCTGAGGGGGCTGTAGTCCTTGACCCCCGACCTCCTGAAGTCCACAATCATCTCCTTTGTTTTGCTGACGTTCAGGGAGAGGCTGTTTTCCTGGCACCATCCCGCCAGGACCTTGACCTCTTCCAGGTAGGCCCTCTCGTCGTTTGCAGAGATCAGGCCCACCACCACTGTGTCGTCAGCAAATTTGATGATTGTGTTGCTACTCCGCTGAGCCACACAGTCGTGTGTGTACAGGGAGTAGAGGAGGGGACTCAGAACACAGCCCTGGGGGGCCCCTATGTTGAGGGTGATGGATGAGGAGGTGCAGTTGCCTGCTCTCACCACCTGGGGTCTGCCCGTCAGGAAGTCCAAGACCCACTGGCAGAGGTCATAGTTCAAGCCCAGGTCCCTGAGCTTGGCTATGAGTTTGGAGGGGACTATGGTATTGAATGCCGAGCTGTAGTCGATGAATAGCATTCTCACATAGTTCCCCTTCCTCTTGTCCAGGTGTGATGCTGCTGTGTGCAGCACATGGGCTATGGCGTCCTCCGTGGACCTGTTGGGGCGGTATGCAAATTGCAGGGGGTCCATGTTGATGGGGAGGGAGGAGCAGATGTAGCCCTTTACTAGCTTCTCAAAGCACTTCATGGCTATGGAGGTGAGAGCTACAGGGCGGTAGTCGTTGAGGCAAGCAGGCTTGGATTTTTTGGGTACAGGGATAATAGTGGACTTCTTCAGGCAGGTGGGGATGACAGCCTGTTCTAAGGACAGGTTAAATATGTCAGTGAATACCGGGGCCAGTTGGTCGGCACAGACTTTTAGGACGCGGCCGGGGATGCTGTCCGGTCCTGCTGCCTTCCTGATATTCACTTTTTTAAAGGTCCGCCTCACCTCATGCTCTGTTACCCTGAACACTGAGTCTCCATCAGCAGCAGACCCCCCCCCCCCCCCCCCCCCATTGCCGTGGCTTGTGGGCTGGTGTTGTTATTACCAGCATCAAACCTCGCATAGAAGGTATTGAGGTCATTTGCTAAGGAGATGTCACTGTTCAGTTTGAGGGAGGTGCCTTTGTAGTCTGTCATCGTTTTGAGCCCCTGCCACATAGCTCTGGAGTCGGCCTGTTCAAACTGGAGTTCAATTTGATCCCTGTAGCGCCGTTTTGCCTCTATTACTGTCCTCCTTACGTTGTATCGCGCCACCTTGTGGTCATTCATGTTGCCTGCCACCAGGCCGTCGTTGTATGCTTTGGTGCGCGCTTTCAGAGCTTCACGGACGGATTTGTCTAACCAGGGTTTTTGATTTGGGTAAACTTTAATTGTGGTAGTGGGGATTGTTTCTTCCACCAAAGTACGAACAAAGTCCAGCACTGTCTCTGTGTAGACATTAATGTTATCTGTGTCGCGGAACACACCCCAGTCTGTGCACTCAAGCGCAGCTTGGAGCGTCTCCTCTGACTCCACATCCCATTTCTGCACCTCTCACGAGACTACAGGAGTGCTCTTGATTTTTTGTTTGTACTTTGGCTTGAATCTTGTTTTATTTTTTTGATATAATTCATTTATAAAAATGAAATGGTGGTGTTCTGGCAACGTGTTCATTACATGTACTGTAATGCCTTTTTTTATTAAATGTCCTTTGGGCGATAACAGCGAACCAGGAGGCGCAAAAGTCGACGGACGGCTGTCTATTGACTTCCTCATCAAAGCACTGCTCCGTCATTTTCTCCGTTGCGCGAAGGCTGTTTTCTTTTACTTTGAAAAATGGCCACTTCCCCCTCTGTACCTGGGGTCATCCCTATGTTCCCCGGGTTCTATGTTCCCCGCTTAAAAAAAAAAAAAAAAAGGGTCCTATGTTCCCCGCTCTCGAAAAAGAGGTTCTATGTTCCCCTGTCCCGCCCGCTCCCGTAAAAAAAAGGGTCCTATGTTTCCCGGGTTCTATGTTCCCTGGTCCCGCAGACCGCTCGTCCCAAGGAAGCATGCAGCTCTGCCCGTAAGAGCGCACCGGCTACCGGCGGCGTGAAAAAGCCACATCGTTACAGGCCCGGTACAAAAAATACATTCATAACAAACTGTAGTCTAACCTACAATCGTTGTCATAAATGTGGAAATAAATACTTACCTACTAAATAGAAATACCAAGCGTCTTTCTAGTAACTAACGTGATTGATTTGAAAGACACTTTGTTGTGGTGCTGAGGCAGAGTGCGAGAGCCGAGAGAGAGCGAGAGCCGAGAGAGAGAGCCGCGTTCTTGTTCTTAATTAATGTGTTTGTTGAAGTTATGTGTTATATACGATTGCATGTAACTGCTTAACTGTTTCCACAAGAGGACGCTATAGGCGTAGGTATTGAAGCTGACGCCAGGTAAGAGGTATAAAAGGAGATGTTGCCTCCCCCTCTGTCTCTTCCTCTGTCGCCTCTCACAAGGAGAAGGTCTCGTGTACTGATGTGGGCAATGTGAATAATAAACCACGCCAAAGGCTAAAGAGAGAAACCTTGTCGTCATGGCCAAATTATTGTCGCTCCATAGGTGACTCTGTCAACAGGTTATGGGCCCAGATCATGCAAGAGCGAAATAATAAGGGTAGCAAGTTTAGCTGAAGTATAGGCTAGGTTAGCACCGGGAGCACCGCGTGGCTAAGGTTAGGCTAACGGAAGTTAAAGCTACGCCTACCATCAAAAGAGGATGGCGACCAAAGGAAGGAGCAAATGGCCCTCGTTCAATGGAAGGGCAGAGGACTATGAGCTCTGGGAAGAGCGAATGTTGTGCTGTATGCATGGAGTGGGGCTGAAGACAACGATCTTGATGGCCCCCACGGGAGAAGTAACGGCGGCCGTGCAAGCCATGGACACCAAGCAAAATGCCGACGCATACCACCGTTAGCACCACTGCTAGACGACACAAGCTTGGGGCTGATATTCCGCGACACTAAGGACAAAGGCAGAGAGAGCCTGAAAGTGTTGAGAGAACACTATATCGGCAGGGGAAGACCCCGAATCGTATCCCTCTACATAACACTGACCGCGCTGAAGAAAGCGCACACCGAGACTGTGACCGAATACGTCATCAGGGCTGAGCAGATCATTACGGCGCTTAAGAGTGCAGGAGAAGCACAGAGCGACGGACTAATGATGGCGATGGTTATGAGAGGACTACCGGAGCTGTACAAACCGTTCACACTACTGGTGACACACGGTTCAGCGGACATGTCGCTGGGGGAGTTCAAGGCCAAGTTGCGAAACTTTGAGGCCTCAGAAGACACACACCCAGTCGCCGCGGAGGCAGGAGAGAGGGTGCTGAAGGCCCGGGCGGCACCGAGAGAGAAGACCAGACCCCCGACGGAGCTGGCGTGTTGGCGATGCGGAGAAAAGGGGCAACGGAAAGATAACTGCACAAAGACTGTTTGGTGTAGCTTCTGTAAGAGCACGGGGCACACAGACAAAGTGTGCAGAAAGAAACATGACCAGAGCGCTCGGTACGCGCATGGACAAGATGGCGGCTGTGGACAAGATGGCGACACCGGTGGACGTGAGACGAGTCGAGACGACGCCCGAAGAGCAGCGGGACGAGAGGACTTCATCTTCGGGGCGCAGACAACGTACGTCACCCAGTCAACGCAGCAGCAGCAGCAGCAGGTCCAAAGGAAGAGACTGATCGTGGACACAGGTGCATCGTCCCACATCATCAACAACAGGAATCGATTCAAGAACTTTGACAACACCTTCGAGCCGGAGAGACACAGCATGGAGCTGGCAGACGGGAAGCACACATTCGGGTTGGCGCAGGGGAGAGGAGACGCACAGGTATGCCTCATAGACAGTGAGGGGCGCCGGTGTACAGTGACGTTAAAGAACACTCTCTACATACCCTCGTTCCCACAAGAACTATTCTCTGTAAAATCTGCTACTGCGAACGGTGCCAAAGTGTTCTTCAATGAAGGTAAAGATGTTCTTGTAGAGCCTGACGGTACGCGATTTAACATAGAGGTGTACAAGAGAATGCATTATCTACAAACAGAGTGTAATGATAATGATATGTGTAATGTGACTGTCAGTCATGATATCCAGACATGGCATGAGATCATGGGTCATTGTAATTACGAGGATTTACTGAAACTGCAAGCAGTGACAGAAGGCATGCACATTAACGGTGAAAAGCATAGACCGAACAAAGAATGTGAAGTGTGTATAAAGGGAAAGTTCACTCAATCGAGGAACAGACATCCCACGGAAAAAGGTACCACTTGAGCTAGTCAACACAGATCTAGCTGGTCCAGTAAGCAATGAGTCCATACGTGGCTTTAAATATGTACAGTCTTTTACAGATGTGTGTACAGGGGCAGTGTTTGTTTACTTTCTCAAAGCAAAGAGTGACACACTCCAGGCCACGGAGAAATTCCTTGCAGATGTAGCCCCTTATGGCAACATAAGATGTTTGAGGTCCGACAACGGAACCGAGTTCACAAATAGAGAGTTCCAATCACTGTTGAGAAGGAACAAGATAAGACTCGAGACGTCATGTCCTTACTCCCCGCACCAGAACGGGGTGGCAGAGAGGGAAGGACGTACTCTTTTCGAAATGGCTAGGTGTAAGCTAATAGATGGTAACTTACCGAAGAGTCTATGGCATTATGCGGTACAAGAAGCCGCTTACACCAAAAACAGGTGTTTTAACAAGCACACGGGCACCACCCTGTATACAGCACTGACAGGGAAAAAGTGTAATCTAGCCAGAATGCAAACATTTGGGTCAGTGTGTTATGCTTACCAGCAGGACAGAGGAAAGCTTGAGTCCAGGTGTGAAAAAGGACTCTTTGTAGGGCACGACAAAGGAAGCCCCGCTTTTCTAGTCTATTATCCCGGTAAAGGGAAAGTGCAAAAACACAGGCTAGTCAAATTTGTCACAAAGACAACATGTGAGAACGAGACACAGACAGAGGAGCCAGAGCTGGACTCCAGAGTAAGGTGTGAAGAAAGACAGACACCTCAGCCTAGTGTACTGAGCACAGACGTGCAGACCGACAGTCAACAACCCCCAGAGGATGATGACGAGGAGCACCCAATGGTGACGTCACGTGCCTCATGCAGTGGGAGGTATCCCTCATGGGAACACAAACCCCCAAAGTATCTGAAGGACTATGCCCAGAGAGAAAGTGATGAGGATGACAGTACACTTACCAGCATTGATTACTGCTACAGACTAGTGAGTGGAGTACCTCAGACCTTTAAAGAGGCCATGGTGTCCCCTGAATCAAGAAAATGGGAGAGAGCAATGGATGAGGAGATTTTTTTTATTTATCCAGGAATGTCCCATTGAGATACAAGATCTCTTCTTCCAGGGAGTCCTGACCAACACAGCACACAACAAGTTTCAACATAAAACAGGGCATTAAACAAAAAACATACAATTCAAATATAAATACAGAGGGTCATTTGTGCAGTGGCAAGGAGCATAATCACATCAACAATAGCATCAGGTAAAACAGTTACATGTTTCATAAAGGGCTAATCGTAGCATACCTTTAAAAGCATTCACAGTAGGAAGTGCCTGTAGACAAAGTTTCACTTGCAGCGTATTCCATAAAAAGGGAGCATAGTGGGAGAATGCAGCTTTACAAAGCTCTGACTGCATCAAAGGAACATTTAACAGCATCCCATTTGCTGCTCGTCTGGTATTAAAAAAGCAAGTATAAAAGGACAGAAGTCTGGAGATATATAAGGGCAGCTTACCTAGCAATGACTTAAGGATAAAAATCAACATGTGTGATTGTCTTCTTTGGTACAGAGAGGACCATCCTAATGACTGATACAAAGTGCAGTGGTGGGTGCGAGAGCCTGCACCCGTTACAAAACGTATGGCAGTATGGTACGCAGAATCCAGCTTTTTAAGCAGGGAGGAAGGAGCATGCATATAGATTACATCGCCATAGTCTAATACAGGCAGAAAGGAACTCTGCACAATTCTCTTCCTGGCTTCAGACGGGAAACATTTCTTTAACCGGAAGAAAAAGCCCAGTTTAGGTCTAAGTTTTCTCAGTAGGTTCCCAATATGAACATCAAAGGCCATCTTTTCATCAATCCATATGCCCAGATATTTATAGGATGCTACTTTGTCAAGGCATGTCCCTTCCAGTGTCAGAATCGGGGGGACAGCTGTATTAGCTCGAGAGCGAGAGAAGGTCATGTACTTGGTCTTTTTTGCATTAAGGACCAGTCTTAGCCTTAGCAAGGAGTGTTGTAGTGTATTAAAAGCATCCTGTAGAAGCTCTATGGCCTGAGTTAAAGAGGAAGCCACTGTGTAAACAACTGTATCATCTGCGTATAAATGAAAACGTGCTGGGTTTATCCCATTTCCTAGTTCATTTATAAAGATGGAAAATAAGACAGGGGCCAAAATAGAACCTTGCGTTGTACTTGTCGAGATGAGGTACCTAGAGGACAACCACACCTTTACTCTAACCAAGTTACCAGAGGGCAGACAGACAGTGGGAGGAAAATGGGTGTACTCAATCAAAGAGGGTATTGAAGGCCACGACAAGTACAACGCCAGGTTTGTAGCTAAAGGTTACAGTCAGAGGGAGGGGATAGACTACGGTGAAACATTCTCCCCCAAAGCCAATCTGACCAGTGTAAGGGTAGTGATGCAGAAAGCAGCTGAGGACAGTTTGATTTTACACCAGATGGATGTGAAGACAGCCTACCTGCATGCACCCATAGATAGGGAGATATATATGGAACAACCTGAAGGTTACGAGAAGAAAGGAGAGAGGCTAGTGTGTAAGCTAGAAAAATCCATTTACGGCCTGAAACAGTCTGGGCGAAATTGGAACGAGATGCTTCATACATGTCTCAGTGAATATCACTTCCTACAGAACCCAGTAGACCCCTGTGTTTACTCAAGGGAGTCAAAAGAGTCAGGAAAAGTGATAATAGTCATTTGGGTGGATGATTTGATCATCGCAGCAGACAACACTAGAAACCTAGAGCAGGTGAAAAGTATGCTCTCCACCAGATTCAAAATGAAAGACCTAGGCAGGTTAAAACATTTTCTAGTCATGGACTTCGAACAGTCTGCCAGTTGTGTAAAAATATCCCAGAAGAGATATGTGGAAAAGATCCTGAAACGTTTTGACATGCAAGAATGTAGGACAAGGGAAACACGATGTGATCAAAAACTAGACTACCAAGAGGATGCTCAGAAATTGACAGATGTAAAAATGTACAGGTAGCCTCATTTATTTGACAACATGTACTCGCCCTGACCTATGTTTTGTAGTGAGTAAATTGTCACAGCATTTTGCTGACCCCACAGAGGAGCACTGGATTACAGCAAAACATGTTTTTCGTTATCTCAAAGGTACAGCAGATAAACAGCTTTGTTTCAGAAAGAGCAGCGAGGGCTTAGGGCTTAAAGCCTACAGTGATGCAGATTGGGCGGCAGACGCCACAGACAGAAGAAGTACCACAGGGTGTGAGTTTGAACACAGACAGCTCACTGGTTTCGTGGAAAACAAAGAAACAGCCCACAGTGGCACTGTCAACTTGTGAAGCCGAATACATGGCTCTAGCTATGACAATACAGGAATGTATTTATCTAGAACAACTGCTCGAAGGAATGGATACCTATGTATATAAGAAAACTGTTGTTTATGAAGACAACCAGGGAACCATTGCAATTGCTAGAAACCCTGTGTGCCGACAGAGGTGTAAACATGTGGATATAAAATATAACTTCATCAGATCTGTCATCAGAGAAGAAAGGATGACACTTGTTTATTGTCCTACAGACGACATGGTAGCAGACGCTATGACAAAGCCTGTCTCCAAACTGAAATTGAAAAGATTTGCAGAGTTTGGTGTGTAAATATTGCCTGTTATGTAATATTGACTGCCATATCCTTTTTGATGTTCTAAACTGTATTATTTTCTTGGAAAGATTGTTTTTGGAAAAGTTGTACAGTATACAAGACAGCCGTAAGTGGGAGTGTTGAAGTTATGTGTTATATACAATTGCATGTAACTGCTTAACTGTTTCCACAAGAGGGCGCTATAGGCATAGCTATTGAAGCTGACACCAGGTAAGATGTATAAAAGGAGATGTTGCCTCCCCCTCTGTCTCTTCCTCCGTCGCCTCTCACAAGGAGAAGGTCTCGTGTACTGATGTGTGCAATGTGAATAATAAACCACGCCAAAAGCTAAAGAGAGAAACCTTGTCGTCATGGCCAAATTATTGTCGCTCCATAGGTGACTCTGTCAACAGTGTTCTTAATTATATCTTCTATGTCATCATCCAAGCACCCAAATATGCCTATTTATTGAATATGTGTACATACTACTACTGGCGTTATAGGCATTAGACGTTGAGCAGTCATCGAATTACAGTAGATAAAACAGTTCATTGCCTTAAATGGAACACAATATAGGACAATTAGAACATCTAAATAGCCTAACAAATAACAATAATTTTGTATTAATTAACAATTAAATAGTCTAACATTAAATAACAATTAAATAAGATGCACAGTGAGTCAGTGTGTGTGTGTGTGTGTGTGTGTGTGTGTGTGTGTGTGTGTGTGTGTGTGTGTGTGTGTGTGTGTGTGTGTGTGTGTGTGTGTGTGTACAGAAGTCCACCGAGTTAAGTTGCCTTTCCAGTGCCTGGTCAGAGAAATCGCCCAGGACTTCAAGACCGACCTGCGCTTCCAAAGCTCTGCTGTCATAGCTCTTCAGGAGGCCAGTGAGGCTTATCTGGTCAGCCTGTTTGAGGACACCAACCTGTGCGCGATCCACGCCAAGAGGGTGACCATCATGCCAAAAGACATCCAGCTGGCCCGCCGCATCCGTGGAGAATGCGCTTAATTTGGCTGTGTTTTTCTACATTCATAACCCAAAGGCTCTTTTAAGAGCCACCACCGTAATCATGAAAAATACATTCCATTTACTCATTAATTCGACATGCTTTTTGTATTATAGGCTACATTATTCTGATTACTATAGGCCTATAGCCTATAACATGATGCAACATATTTCTTCAATGAGACACATATATATATAATATGTATATTATAGGCTTATATAATTCTGTATGTATTTACTGTATATATACAGTAAGCTACATTATTCTGTATTTTTCTCATAACGAAATCAATGAAATACAGTAGAGATATCTGTCAATAATCAAACCAAAATAAGCTTTGTAATGGGAAATATTAAAGGACTAAACGATGAGCCATTTACAAATCATTCTGAGTCATTATTAATAATAATAGGAAAGTTACAATACAACTACTCGGATCGATTGGAATCTCAAATTGAAGTGTTAAAAAAAGAGATTAACGCCATTTTAAGACAACAATCTGAATTTCTAATACGTAACACAAGACAACATTATTACTTTCATGGTTCTAAACCAAGTCACCTACTAGCTATGCAGATATGAGCCAACGCAAAATTTGCAGATATCCCTACTATTAAGCCCAGCAAGGACTTGTTACAGACCCCAAAAAAATCAACGAGACATTAAAAAAGTTTTACTCCAACCTGTACAAATCAGAAATGGCCTTCGATCAAAACAAAATGGATATATATCTTAATAAAATTAACCTACCTAAACTCATAAGAGGAAAACGCTAAACAATTAGAAACACCCATCACACTAGAGGAACTTAGGGAGGCTATATCAGAAATGAAAATTGGTAAAGCTCCTGGAAGGGACGGTATACCACCAGAATTGTACCTCTCATGCTGGGATGTAATTGGACCCCTATTACTTAATATGATTTTATACTCAATCAAGGAGGGGAATTTCAATAAGATTGACAATATTGCACTTATAACTGTCCTCCTAAAAAAAGACAAAGACCCCACCGATTGCGTTAGTTATAGACCCTTGAGTCTCCTCGGAACCGATATCAAGCTTTATTCCAAGGTATTAGCCATCAGACTTCAAAAGCATATGACAACTTTAGTTCATCCGGATCAGACTGGCTTCATAAGAGGCCACTTGATCACGGATAATATAAGACGGTTACTACATGTGCTAGATCATGATGCCAGCAAGGATGTCAACCCACCTATAGCAATGCTGTCTCTTGGATGCGATGAAAGCCTTTGATAGGTTGGAATGGTCTTATTTATGGGCAGTACTAGAAAGGATGGGGTTAGGAAACGGATTCATTGATATGATAAAAGTAATATACAAAGACCCATCGGCCATGATCACAACAGGTATAATTACCTCCGGAATTTTTCCGGTATCGCGCTCCTCCAGACAGGGTTGCCCTCTTAGTCCCGGACTATTTGCTTTATCATTAGAGCCTTTAGCACAGTATATAAGACAATCCCAATCCATAGAACCAATCTCAATCAAGGGCACACAACATCATATTAGTTTATATGCGGACGACGTAATATTGTTCATGGAAAACCCTACCACCTCAATGCCTCATCTTCTCAAGTTGATTGATGACTTTGGCAATCTATCGGGATTTAGGATAAATTGGCCAAAGTCGGCCTTCCTACCACTTAACGCCCTTGCAAAGAATATACTCCTTCCAGGAAAAATACCAATGGTAAAACACTTCAGATGTTTAGGAGTTGAGGTATTCCCTACTATAAACCAAACGGTGAAGTACAATTACACAAAAGTCCAAGATAAGATCAATTACGACTTTGACAGGTGGTCCAAACTTAAAAATTCAGTACAGGCCCGAGTATCAATAGTTAAGATGGATGTCTTACCTAGAATCAACTTCATTAGCTCAATGTTACCGCTACCCCCTCCTGATGGTTACTGGAAAAAATTACACTCCACTGCATATAGATTTGTTTGGAATAATAAACCTCCAAGAATAAAAAGATTCACCGCACAGAGAAACAAAGCCGACGGTGGATTAGCATTCCCAGACTTTTACCACTATTTTAAAGCGTACTCTTTAAGACCACTGACAACCTGGTTTGACTCCCAAGCATCAGTATCCTGGAGAAACTTAGAAGAAAAGATAGTAGCACCACATAGACTGCAGGACATAGTATACACCAAACTATCAATTAAGCAATGCGAAGTGAAATTTGGCCCTCTTATTACACATGTGATTAGGTTATGGCGAGAAACACAAAAAAAATATACTAACCAACATAATTGGCATAGCCATACTCCCCTATTCAATAACAATGCTCTCCGTATTGGGAAACGACCTATCAGATACCCCAAATGGGAAAAGCAGGGCATACATACATTGGGAGATGTTTTCAACAAACGGGGTTTTTGTAGCTATCATGATATACATAAAAAATGTAACCTCACCAGTTCCACATATTATTTCTACGCACAGTTATTAGAATGTTTGAAGGCTCATGGAGTCCCATTAAAAATACCAATTGAGCATCACAGATATCTCAAATTCTTCTATGAAAGAGAGACATCGAGAGGATTCGTATCTGATTTTTATCATCACTTACTAACGTCTTCGTATGAAATCCTTCCCCTAGACTTAGTATGGAGGAGGGATATACCAGATTTGGAAGTAGATTTTGATTGGCAAGAAGTCTGGGAAAACGTTCGAATTGCATCACGCAACCCGGATCATCAACAAATTAATCTTAATTATATTCACAGGACATACCTGACTCCTATAAGATTGAACAGAATGGGACTTAGACAAGATTCTATATGTTCTTTATGTACAAATGGTGATGAGGGTACATTTATGCATATGTATTGGGATTGCCCACCTGTTAAGAAATTCTGGGAAGAAGTGTCCCTGCAATTATCAGAATTCTTACTTCTGAATATACCTGTACATCCCTCTGTATTGCTGTTGAATGATGTCTTTCAGTATGCAGCCCCTATACAGCTAAAGAGACTAGTTTTATCCGGTCTTACAGCTGCTAAAAAGCTGATAGCTTCACGATGGATTCAACCGGAAAAAATGTGCCGGAAGGTATGGATTCTTACCTATCTCGATGTGATTTATCTAGAGATATCTACAGCAAGAATTTTAGGTATCAGTGAAACTAACATTGCAATTTGGTTAGAAGTGGTGGAGAGAATAAAAGCTAGCATATGAATTGTAGTTCCTGGTTAGAAACAAATGAAAATGGATGGATTATCCAAGTGGGGGTCCGGGGGGGGAGAGCGAGCAAGAGCATAATATGTATGTATTGTATTGGATTGCAAGTATTAGGTATATATATCTAAATATATATTGATTTGAAATGTATAATCCTGTGATTTACTTAGGATATTTACTGTTAATGCTTGTGTGTCTAAATTTATGTTATGTTTAAAAAGATTATAAAAAAAATAAAAAAAAGGGAACGTTTATTTCACCGTGGCCACAATGAAAGGACAGTTTACAGTCAGAGACAACATGTTAACACAGTAGCGTCTGGCCATAAACTGACCCAGAGCGCTGTTCACACGTATGTTAAATATGTTACATACAGACGTAACATAATATTAGATATGATGATGAAAATGGCCCAGTTAGGAGAATCAACCTTGGCTACCGGAATGTTAAACAATCTTGCTAGGCTGGGGAGAAGATTTAAAGAGACAGTAGTGTCTGCCATATCTGAGCACATTATATAGCTGGTCAAAGTGTACCAGTCAAGCTGTCTAATGACATGATAATATATTCCACGACAGCTTTTACACAGACAGTACACACACACACACACACGCACGCACGCACACACACACACACACACACACACACACACACACACACACACACACACACACACACACACACACACACACACACACACACACACACACACACACACACACACACACACACACACACACTCACACACACACACACACACGACTGTGCATCTTATTTAATTGTTAGACTATTTAATTGTTAATTGTTGAAGTCAGAGGTTCTGTGTAGGATTGTTAGTAACTGTCTAACTGCATATATATAACCTTTTCCACTAGAGGGTGCTCTAGGCGGAGCCACTCAGGAACACCACCAGGTGGCGAGTATAAATAGAGATGTCTCCTCCCATTCTTTCTCTTTCCCCCAGCCTCTCAGTGAGAGGAGAACTATAGAACTGCTGCTCTGCCATGTGAATAAATAAACCACACAAAAGATAGAAACCATGCCTCTTGACCACATTATTGTCTCCCTATAGCCGGATTCTGTCAACAGGTTATGGGCCCAGATAACGCCGGGGCGAAATAATAAGGGTAGCAAGCTTAGCTAAAGTATAGGCTAGGTTAGCGCCGGGAGCACCGCGTGGCTAGACGCTAGGCCAACAAGAGCTAAAGCTACGCCTATCACCAACGAAGAGGATGGAAAACAAGGGAAGGGGCAAATGGCCCTCATTCAATGGAAAAGCAGAGGACTACGAGCTCTGGGAAGAGCGCATGCTATGCTGCATGCACGGTGCAGGACTGAAGGAGATTACATGGATCCTATGTTTAATTCCATGTTTAAGTACAGAGGTGGATGATTTACCATTTTTAAATACAAAAATGGATCCCATGTTTAAATACAAAGGTGGATGACTTACCATGTTCTCAATGATTTAACCATGTGGGAAAGACCCTGAAACGTTTAGACATGTGAGAATGTAGATCAAGGGAAACACCATGTGATCAAAAACTAGACTATCAGGAGGATATTCAGAAACTGACAAATGTAAAAATGTACAGAGAAGCTGTGGGTAGCCTCATTTATTTAACAATGTGTACCCGCCCTGACCAATGGTTTGTAGTGAGTAGACTGTCACAGCATTTTGCTGACCCCACAGAGGAGCATTTGGATTACAGCCAAACATGTTGTAATGGGAAATATTAAAGGACTAAACGATGAGCCGTTTACAAATCATTCTGAGTCATTATTAATAATAATAAGAACGTTTATTTCACTGTGGCCACAAATAAAAGGACAGCCTACAGTCAGAGACAACATGTTAACACATTAGCGTCTGGCCATAGACTGACCCCGAGCGCTTGTTCAGACATATGTTAAATACACAGTTGTCAGTCATAACATAATATCAGATATGATGATGAAGGTAAACAAAAATGGTTCTCAGTCAGTGGGAACAACAACAAAGAAGTTATGGCTGGGGGGATGTCAGAGTGTTCTTAAAGAGACATACACACATTAACCAGTCAATCTGGTCATACTGAAAGTCACGCTGTATAACATGATGTCTCAACACAGATCTATAAGAACATGATAATATATTCCACAACAATGTCTTTTTGTTATCTTAAAGGTACAGGATATTGTGTGAGTTTGAATACAGACAGCTCACTGGTTTTGTGGAAAACAAAGAAGCAGCCCACAGTGGCACTATCAACTTGTGAAGCCGAATATACGTCTCTAGCTATGACCATACAGGAGTGTATTTATCCAGAACAACTGCTAGAAGTGATGGAGATAAGATTATGAGTATATTGCTTAATATGTAATAGGTAATTAGAATGTATCCTCTATACCAAATATGGTGGTTTTTGAAGATGAGCAGCGTTTTGTCAACATCATTTAAAAATGATGGACACTGTGTATATATGAAGGCTATTGTTTATAAGGGCAACCAGGGAACCATTGTGATTGCTAGGAACCCAGTGTGTCGACATAGATGTAAACATGTCAATATAGAAAATATCATCTCATCAGATCTGTCATCAGAGAAAAAGGAATGACATTGGTCTACTGTCCAATGGACGACAGGGTAGCAGACACTATGAGGAAACCTGTTCCAAATTAAAATTTAAGGGATTTGCAAGGGTCATGTTTAATGTGTAAATATTGACCTCCATACTTTGTTGATGTTTTGAATTATATTATTTCTTTTGTAAAATGTTTTTCGAAGAAGTTATCCATGCTAATACAAACCCTAAGTGGGAGTGTTGAAGTCAGAGGTTCTGCATATATATAACTGTTTCCACTAGAGGGCGCTCTAGGCGGAGCCACTCAGGAACACCACCAGGTGGCGAGTATAAATAGAGATGTCTCCTCCCATTCTTTCTCTTTCCCCCAGCCTCTCAGTGAGAGGAGAACTATAGAACTGCTGCTCTGCCATGTGAATAAATAAATCACACCAAAGATAGAAACCATGCCTCTTGACCACATTATTGTCGCCCTATAGCCGGATTCTGTCAACATTAATTAATACTAAATTATTGTTATTTGTTAGGCTATTATTTAGATGTTCTAATTGTCCTATATTGTGTTCCATTTTAAGGCAATAAACTGTTTTATCTAATGTAATTCGATGACTGCTCAAAGTCTAATGCCTATAACGCCAGTAGTAGTATGTACAAATATTCAATAATTAGGCATATTTGGCTGTTTGGATGATGAAACAGAAGATATAATTAAGAACACATTAATTAAGAACAAGAACGCGGCACTCGCGCTATCGGCTCTCGCGCTATCGGCTCTCGCTCTCTCGCTCTCTCTCTCTGCCTCAGCACCACAACAAAGCGTCTTTCAAATCAATCACGTTAGTTACTAGAAAGACGCTTGGTATTTCTATTTAGTAGGTAAGTATTTATTTCCACATTTATGACAACGATTGTAGGTTATAGGACCCTTTTTATTGTGAGCGGGGAACATAGAACCCGGGGAACATAGAACCCGGGGAACATAGACATGTTCCCCTGTACCTCACTTTTGGTGACATACTATATACTGTCAGCTCCAATCAGCTATGAATGAAAATACGCCGGTAAAGTTGCTAAGCTAGCGAACATATTTGCATTCCTTATTCAATTCAGTAACGTTATGTTTTCAAAGAAGAGTTAATGCACATTCAATGGACAGAACAAAATGCGATGCCATCTTTGGACACATCTAGAAGAATTCGCAATGCAATATAGCATGCAAAATTAAAATACCAGTGTCAAATCAGAGAATAGTATATGCAAAAGCTTATAACAGCACCAAAACATTAGATATAAGTGAACAACTGAACCAAATTGCCCTGCAAACGTGTATCATAGTGTCAGAACAGTGGATATGTTCATCGTTGAAGTTTAATTATTGGTGCACTTTTCAAATACAACGGTCATTATCAAATAATGCGGTCAAACACTATAGACCACACTGTCCTACTGTCGCGCCTGGAAAAACATGTTGGCATCACAGGCGTCGCCCTAAGCTGGTTCAAGTCCTACCTGACTGACCGGAGCTTCTCAGTCCAGCTTGGAGAATTCTTCTCCTCAGCGGCCCCACTTACCCGTGGGGTGCCCCAGGGGTCGATACTGGGCCCCATCCTCTTTTTATTATATATGTTGCCCTTAGGCTCAATCATTGCAAAGCACAACATGTCCTTCCATTGTTTTGCCGACGATGTGCAGATATATCTACCCTTACAAGCAAAAGGCAAGGTCACATTACAGCCACTGCTAGATTGCCTGGCTGATATTAAATTATGGATGAGTTCAAACTTTCTCAACTTAAATGAGCGCAAAACAGAGATAATTTTATTTAGTAATGATTCACCTGACCCTACAGCCATTGCCCTAGGCCCCCTGGGCTCAAATATCCGCTCCTCTGTCAGAAACCTCGGAGTAATCTTCGACAGAAATTTTTAATTTGATAAGCAGGTTAGTTCGGTGGTCAAAACTAGCTTTTTCCACCTCAGACTCCTAGCCAAGACCAAACCATACCTCTCCCAGAAGGATCTGGAGAGGGTGATCCATGCCTTTATCTCGACCCGGCTGGATTACTGCAATGCGTTGTATATCGGCATTGACCAGTTGCTGCTTCGTCGCCTGCAACTGGTACAAAATGCGGCTGCCCGCCTGCTTTCCGGTATCAGGAAACGTGACCACATTACACCAGTTCTGGCTTCTCTCCACTGGCTCCCCGTCCGTTTCCGTATTGATTTTAAACTTTTACTGACTGTTTTTAAAGCACTACACGGGCTGGCTCCACCGTACCTAGCTGAGCTCCTACATCACCCCACCCCATCCAGAGCCTTAAGGTCTGCTGACCAGCTGCTGCTGGAGGTGCCTAGGACCAGGCTAAAAACCAGGGGAGATAGAGCCTTTGCTGCTGCTGCCCCCAGACTCTGGAACAGCCTCCCCCTCCACATAAGATCTGCCCAGAGCCTGGAGGTTTTTAAATCCTTGCTCAAAACACATCTCTTCTCCCTGGCCTTTGACCAGAGCTAGCCCAGCATCTATACATGACGTCAGCTGTCACTCTGCATTTTTATCAAATTTTCTTGTCTCTTTTATTGCACTTTGCCCTTGCTTTCCTATATGTACTGTACTCTACCTCTTTTCTAGTGTATTTTTATTGCATTGTATGTGTTTTTTATCATGTTGTGAAGCACTTTGGTTTGGCTGTTAGTCATTTGTAAACGTGCTATACAAATAAAACTGACTTGACTTGACTTGACAATATACTTGTTACCAAAATAGACTATGCAATGGTCATTTCCTCATAACCCCTGTGATAGGCTGCAGTATAGTGCTTGTAGTGCTTGTGTCTTTATGAAAGACAAACAAAATATATGATTACAGTATTTGAAGTTTAATCATTACAGTAAAGAAAAATACATACAGTAATGCTCTGTACTGTACAGTAAAAACAGTTACAGTAAACAAACTATTGTAAAGAACAGTAAAAAGGGTTACTTGGTGCTTTTTCAATGTTCACCCAATGATTGACTGGATATTTTCCAAGACTCCGTTATCAGCTATTACAATAACACAGAATGCTATACTGCTCATTTTGGGTTCAAAATGTATTACAGCATGCAAAATTACCGTAAAATACCAGTGTCAAATCAGAGAATAGATTATGCAAACGTTTACAGTATCACAGCACCAGAACAGTGGATATGTGCATCGTTGAAGTTTACTTATTGGTGCATTTTCAAATACAACGGCCATTATCAAATACAGTAATGCGGTCAAACACAGAATACTTGTTACCAAAAGAGACTATGCAATGGTAATTTCCTCATACAGTAACCCCTGTGATAGACTGCAGTATAGTGCTTGTGTTTTTATGAAAGATAATTTGATTCTTTGAAGTTTAATTGTTACAGTAAAGAAAAATACATACAGTACGATTATCTCTCTTACAGTAAAAAATCTGTGAAATTATAATAATTATTATTATTTAAACATCAAGTTCCTCAGCAGAGCATGGACGGTGGGGACATTTGTAGTCACAAACAAAGGCTTGCACTAGTCCATCTTGCTGTGGCCTACAGTATTTGCATTTAAATGAGGGGGGTTGTATGCATTCCAAAGTAACACATTGGCCTGCATAATCTTCCTGGTTCAAATGTTACAGTAGGGTCGGTTGTATACTGTAGCTCTCTGTTGTATACTGTAGGTCCACAAGAATGTATTGATTGATTGATTGAAAACTTTATTAACAGATTACATAATGGGTACAATACAGTACTTAAGCATTACATCACACGCAGGAGTGGTTTGTGACCAATAAACCATGCCTAGGGGTGGTCGTTAGGCCCGAGGCGCAGCCGAGGGTCGTTAGACCCCCCTAGGCATGGTTTATTGGTCACAAACCACGACTGCACGTGGTGTAAAGCTTTTATACAACTGCCAGATTCATCCAACCTTATTTCTATACAATAAACACACATTAATCGAAGATTTATTGAAAAAACCATCCGCCAGAAAAAGTAGTTCCCACAACTACAAAAAAGACAAGTTGCCTCCATGTGGAAGCAGCTTGAAGTGCATCCAACCAAACTAACACATCCAACTGTGTATTATTGGAATGATTGAGAGAAGTTGCCTCATGTGGAAGCAGCTTGAAGTGCATCCAACCAACTAACACATCCAACTGTGTATTATTGGAATGATTGATTGAAAATTGTATTACCAGATGCAGAATGGGTACAATACAGTACGGCTCAATACACACAATTGTTAAGGGAATGCAGACCTACTTTCCATAGAACTTCATTCTTAGATGCTTCTATATAAAGTAGGTAAAACAAATTAAAACGTTTTCTTTGCCCTATAGGAAAAAAACGTTTTCTTCGCCCTATTTTTTTATTTATTTCTTTTAGCCTAAACATAACCAGTTGGAAACCAGGGGTACAGTAATAAAATTAGCAATCAACCAATCAATCAATTCAATAGACCATGCTCACTTAAAACAGCGCTGCTTCTCTCTCAGTCTGACTCCCCCGCTGTTGCAGACAGGAGTGTGTGTGTGTGTGTGTGTGTGTGTGCGTGTGTGTGTGTGTGTGTGTGTGTCACAGTGTGTGTGTGTGTGTGCGTGCGTGTGTGTGTGTATGTGTGTGTGTGTGTGTGTGTGTGTGTGTGTGTGTGTGTGTATGTGTGTGTGTGTGTTTGTGGGTACGCCAGCGTCGGACAGTGTGAGAGAGAACGCTGCAGTCAGTAGAAAGAAGGAAGTAGAAATTTAAATCAATCAATTAAT